>NC_142779.1:8564908-8909074 GCF_988280905.1 Pimephales promelas | reverse complement strand
TGAAATAATATCAGTCACAAATCACTGTGATTTGTTCTGAGGTTTTGTTTTGATTTTGAAGTTGCAGAAATGCAAAGTTGCAATACGAAATTGCATAATGATAAATGTCCTGTGTGTTGCAGGAGGGCATCTGGTGTTAAAGCTGTGTTGGGCGCTCACTCCCTGTCTGATGCTGAGGACACTAAACAAACCTATGACACTACAGTCCACAGCCATCCTGATTTCAGTATAAGAAACTATGACAATGATATCGCCCTGCTCAAGGTACATACTGTGATCCAGTCATGTAGCTGAAAAACAGTCTGTGAATGCATGTGGTGAACATGATTTCACCAAGTACAACATGTCCCTGTGACAGTATATATGTGTCGAGATCCGTTTTCAGTTACTTAGAATGATTTTGTTTTTTGACAGCTGGAAAAGCCAATCACTGAGAGCTATGCCGTGAAACCAGTGAAATTCCAACGTGAAGAAGAGGCCGATCCCAAGGAGTCTGATGTTGTTACAACAGCTGGATGGGGCTCTTTGAACAACCTGGGAGGACGACCAGACAAATTGCAAGAACTCAGTATCAAGGTCAAGAGCCGAAAAGAATGTGGCCGCGGTGACTACTATGGATTGAAGTTCACCAGCAACATGCTCTGTGCTGCAGAAAGACGAAAGGACACCTGTGATGTAAGTTTTACTGCAATGGTTTATAAAGTACTGACATGACTGCTATAGGATAGTTGGAAACAAACTCGAATATATGACCTCTCTCGCTTCCGCTGTATTTCTCTCTAATAGGGTGACTCCGGTGGTCCTCTCTTATACAAGGATGTTGTTGTGGGGATAACCTCTAATGGAGGGAAGAAATGTGGCTCCAGCAAAAAGCCTGGACTCTACACGATCATCTCCCACTACACCAATTGGATTGACAGTACAATCACTGAGTAAAAAATGCTGTGGAATCCTTTGCATATATAACCTATATTTTTCACATGTCCTGTATATCTCATTTCTTGCTACATTAATAAAAACTTTTCTACACCTACCTGAATCTAGTCGCGATTATGTTTGTTGTTGTTAAAATAAAAGCTTTACATCCTTCTCTTAAGTGTCACGCCCCCTTTTTTGAATAAACTTGAAAATGTGCAATCCAAACTTTGTAATTCAAGAATTCTTTGCAATATAGATGTAAGATTGGTCTTGTTTTAAAGAAGGAATTTGTAGAAGTTGAATAAATTAAGAAAGCGAAACAGAAAAAAAAGTTTAGATAAAGTTATGAAAATGGAAAAATGTAATTATTCATATTTTATATAAAATATTTTTTTTTTTCAAAACCTTGTGGACTGTAAAACAGCAGGAAATTTAAAGCCAAAAGCTCTGAACAAGTTGTGTTTCAAATTTTAGTTTGATATCTGTTGAAGAGGAGGTCAGCGGCGCCATCTGCTGGAAAACTTTATTATCCATTCAACAAATATACCAAAACAAACCGACATAGTGCTCATGCGAACCACAGCATTGGTCGGGTGACTGTTTTCAGAACTTTTAGTTTCGTTTAGCTTTATCATCGACTACGTTTACATGCAGCCAATAACCCGTTCAAAACCGGGATATTAGGAATAACCCGTTCGCACACCGGAAAAAAACCAAATATCACGGATTTTAAAAACTCGGTATGATCCCTGGGGTACCCCCTTTTTAACACGAATTTTGGTCATATAAACGGATATCGGGATTTGTGTTTTGCGCATGTTCTATTCGCAAGGAATCTTGGTCTTTTGAGTAGAGGAACTTGTATGCGCCAACCTGCGTGCAGTAGGCCAGGCCTATGGACAACTTCAATTCAACATCAATTTCATTCTGTTGGGTGAAATATGCCACAAAAAATGCTTTCTTTTGAAAGAATATCATATCATATTATATAACTATATATTATATTATCCACTGATCAGCCACAAATTAAAACCATCTGCCTATTTTGTGTAGGTCTTCTTAGTGCTACCAAAACAGCTGTGATGTATAAAGGCATGGACTTCACAAGAAATCTACTCTGAATGTCCTGTGGACCTTTAAAGGAATAGTTCACTTAAAAAAAAAAAAATAAAAATAAAAAATTCTGACTTGACTTAGGAAAAATAAATACTATGGAAGTCAATGGGGTCCATCAACTGTTTTTGTTACCGACATTCTTCAAAATACATTATTTTTGTTCAGCAGAAGAAAGAAATGAATACAGGTTTGAAACAACTTGAGGGTGAGTAAATATGACAGAATTTTCATTTTTAAGTGAAATATTCCTTTAAATCTGCAAGTTGTGAGGTGAGAAGTTGTGTTGTGCAACTTCTGTGACTGATAATAAATAATTTCCACATATTCTGACAGTTCAAGTGGCGTGATGTTTAACTTTTGTGGATTTGTGTGTAGTATGTTGCAATGATAAACTGCTTAATGTGTTATGCAAGACTTTTTGAATGCATCATTAAATCTGAGTTACGAAACACTATCTTGTTAATATTATTTACAAACGACATGCCAGTACAACCCAAGGGTTGAAGCTAACGGAATCTTTCCCCAATCAGGACGTTAAACAGACCACTCAACACCCATCCGTGTGGCAATATCTGCTATCTCTAACTGAACAGTCCTTGTTTGGTTTTTCAAGGAGGGTTATTTTTCAGTTTCCTTTCGAGAACATTCACTTCGTATTGTGTATAGCTAAGTAATACGCAGTGGGGAAACTCCTTTCCTCGAGAATATTGAGGCTTATATTTCAAAACGCAGTGCAGCTGGACAGCATTGCCCATTGGCTGCAACTGTACATCCTATGGCGAGGCAGCATAGATGCGCAAAACAATCAGGCAGCTTGGCGCCAAGCACATCAGAGCCCTCCAGAATGGGCGTGGCTATAGATCTACTAGTAACGGGAGAGAAAAGAGAGGGCCTGAGTCCGCGGACGGACCACCCTCAAAGATAGCTCACTCAAATCTTGCAGCTCCCTATTTAGCTCAGGCAGCTGGAGATTTTTATATTGGATAGATTTGTAGGCAATGGGCCCGTTGCACTGGCATAGACGTGCAAAATGCACCCATGCAACAAACAAACGCGCAAAAAGAGTATGTTTCATACCCCTTCAATAGTACCCTTCAATAGATGGCCCATTCCCAGTTGTTCATCTCAAATCACTCGAGCCGACGCTTGGCGAGCCAACCTCATTCTGAGTATGTGCACAAAACATGGGTAATAGGTCCCCCTGCTAGGCGGCCCATCCCCAATTTTCATTCAACCCCTATCCACTCGGGCTCAGGCCTGGCAGGCCATTCCCGAAGTGTCAAATTGGGTAATGAACAATAAAGTGAGGTTGCACCCCAATTCGCTCGCAGACCCGAATCTGTTTTGCTAATAGTATATTTGGGATATACTATTAGCAAAACAGAAGACATTTGCCATCCAAATGTATGTTTTTAAAATTGCACTATGCATGTCATACTTTTCCCAAAGAATATGATTTGTCAGGTGAATGAAGCAACTCTTGCTCATTTCAGCAAATTAGACTAGAGGGGTTTATCATGTTTTTCATGCTTCCATGGTTGGCATTCAATGTTAGTTCACCGTGTTATAGTTGTGATGCCAATCAGATAGATAGCAGTAACGGAAAGGAATTCAAATCCTCAGGGTCAAGGAGTGCTTTCCAGGGTCTGTGTTCCTATTTTCTGGAGCAGTCAAGTTCAAACAAGTAGAGTAAAACATTGTGGGGGAGTTCGTATGGTGTTTTGTTTCCAGTGAATTACAGTAAAAGCAAAGGTGCACTTGAGACTGTTCAGCATCCATCTATGGGGCATTTTCTTTACCGTGGTCCTGACAGTCAGGAGATTTATATGCCTGTGCTTGCCAATTAAAGATCTAAAAGCAACTGGAAAATTTAAGTTGGCTTGTGTTTGTCTGAGTGTGTCTTTGTTTTCATATTTTTGGCAGGAGTTTTGTGTGTTTAGGGGAAGTTCAACAAACTGCCTGCAGGTCTTTATCTTAGTCTTATCATACACAAAGCCATCTACAGAAGTTCCTGTTTTTCTATTTTTGCAGCTCTCAGACCTACACAAATGAGGCTCGGTAATTTTGCCAAATTTGTTCTCCAGCCCCAGAATTGATCTGGTTTGGATAATAATAAAGTCTTAAGTCATTTCTAAAACTTTCTCACATGACAGATATGGGAAAAAAACAAAACAAAACAAAAACATGGCATCCCCCATGATAACACCAATGGAATGAGTAGTAGGCTATACAGCCTGTTTCAACAGCTAATTTCACACAGCACAAACGTGATATTACAATTCGAAGACAATGAATAAAACAAAACAAACATAAAAACTAATATATATATATATATATATATATATATATATATATACAGTGGTGGAATGTAACGAAGTACAAATACTTCGTTACTTTACTTAAGTACATTTTTCACGTATCTTTACTTTACTTAAGTAGAATAAATAGTGCATACTTTTTACTTTTACTTCGTTACATTTTGCAGCAATTATTATACTTTCTACTCCACTACATTTCTACAACTTCTGTTACATTTTCATTACATTTCCTGATCAGTTTTTTCCCTGCCAAAACGTAAACGTTGCACGTTTGTCTCACCAGTGACGTTTGGTTGCCATAGATACATCAACTAAATGCGTCTCGCACGCAGTGTGTTTATCGTGCAATTTATACGCGAAAATTTGTTTTTACGTGCTTAGGAAACGCACCGTGTGTAATATACGTTTGGTTAGGAATATGGCAAGCCAAGAGGTTCAGAATTGCACCATAAATTAATCGCGTTTACGGCCAAACATAGTTATTAACATATAGTAAGGATATGGCTTATTGCCTAATTGCAAGCTTGTTTCAGAAATGGTGACAAATTTTTTTTTCCCATCATTATTGAACATCATTATAGGAGTATTAGGTTCAATGAGTTAGAATTAAATGTTTTATTAATCATTAGAAAATAGTCATTAAGAGAATCAATTATTATGCAAGTACTTTTACTTTTAATACTTAAAGTACATTTAAAATCAGGTACTTTTTACTTAAGTATGGTTGTCATTGTGTTACTTCTACTTTTACTAAAGTAAATATTTATCTGGTTATTTGTACTTTTACTTAAGTACTGAGATTTAGTACTTCCTCCACCACTGTATATATATATATATATATATATATATATATATATATATATATAACTAAATACTAAAAACCTTCATATTTGTATTATTTCTATGTTCCGACCTTTAGTAATATAATTTTTGAGATTGTTATTATGCATATATGTAAATCCGTTTTAATAGCTTAAAAGATTATTGTTGTTTAATGATTTTTTATTCGCGTATAAAAGAATAACGTTGCTCGAGGATTGCATTAGACACTGAGCTTTATTCCTTTGACCTCAGCGGAGGAGGAGGCGGCAACAGTGTCTTTCTATTGTTTTAATTTGGCAATAATTTTGTTAAAAACTAATCTTAAGACAAACTGATTAATAATTATCACAAAGAATGTTGATATTTCAATCACGGGACGGCATATTGTCTGTACTGTAACACTATCCAAAGCTGAAAATGACGAATCCCCCCTCCTTGAAGAAATGGTATGCGCGGTTCCTATGCGCTCAAGTCTGTTGTTCTCTCCAACAGAGTCGTATTCATACTATGGAGACTAACAGCAATAAAAATAGTGACAAATCTCAATTCTAAATACCAAACAACGAACATGGCTGCTTTAAGGAAAAAGAAATCTCCTGTAATGACTGCTGCCGTAAGGTAATTATTGGTTTCCGTCGTTTATTTTCGTGCCGGTTATGCTATATTATAGGCACAATGTAATGTTTTTATTTTTAAAAAAATGACGGTTGTTGAGGATTGCAGGCCAACCGTCCGCTCGCGCCACATCCATTGTAAATATATCGTGTCAAAAGAAAGCTCTAGAATAGTAAGATGCTAAAATGACCAGTTTTTAAATAAAAATGTAATTAGCTAGTATAGCTGTGTCGTTGAGCTAATGTTAACTGTCGAGCGCCCCCGCCCACCCCTCAGTCAGTGTGAGGTCATTATTCTCGCTTGATTTGTGATCCTCTGAGACACTTCTTCCGTTTCCAAGATGGTGACAGTACAGGAAGACTGTAAACATCCGTTCGCTTTGATTTTGGTTAAATATGACCCTAAATATATGGATTTAGTTATGTATTGATATGAAACGTAAAATCGATCCTTTCTTCATTCGGTCATTAACGTTACATGAAATTCAGTATAACCAGTGATATTCGAATTCATTGTCGAAATAGCCTATATTTACGTTTATTTCCCTCATAATTAGTTACTTGTCCCTAAATCCATTTTGGCTGCACATTTGGTTTTGAATAGACATAACTAAAAACAAATATGTTTCTGATAGTGTACAGTTGTAGTCCTAACGTTACATAGGCTTTGCTTGGATTTGGGGTTGAAGGACCTTGTTTCTCACCAACATTCAAAGTTGCCTCTCTGCTGGACACTCTCAGCACTTTGTTAAAGGGAGTAATTCACCCAAATATGAAATTTCTGTATTCATATTGTTAATCCAAAATCCTATGCTTTTAGTTTTTTATTGAGACATATAGCCTACATATTTTGAGTGATCTTCTCTCAGTGAACAAGAAAAGTTTATTGTAACCACTCAATGACTTCTTCCACAGACCAATTGCAAATGTTTTCTTGAAAGTGTACTGCTAATCTATTAAATATTATCTACAAATAATTAAATACCATTCAATATTTTATTAATGAGTAGGCTAGTGCTTGTTTTGTGTGTTCTTAGGCAGCCATTGGCAAACTAGGCCAGTTGGAAACAATTAACTTTAATAATCCTTTTGTATAATACAATATTAAAAATTTTGCTCGGATCATATAAAATACTTTTGTCCATTTTAAAGCTTGAGAGTCTTTGGTCACCATGACTTGCCCTTGAATGGAAAATAGCTGCATACCAGTTTGGATGGACATGAGGGTGAATAATGATAGAATTTAATTTTTGTGAACTATTTTTTCATGAGTCCTATAAGGTGTTCATCCTTCCTATTTTGAGTAACGCATTATTATAATGTGTTCAGTGACTGTAATGGAATGCTGTTTTGCAGCTGCTCCCGCTTACGGCAGGTCCAGGCTCTGTTAAGGGATGATGTTAAAACAGCTCCAGATGGCATCCTTTGCTCCCTGGGTGAGTTAATTAACCAATATCACATGTGCTCTTTCACTCATGTAGCCATCTTTACTCCAAAGAGACAGGTGGAGAGGGCTTGCTCAAGTGAACCATCTGTAAGTAATATGTTGTGTTTGATTTCTCAGGTATTGACAGCCGCTACAATGAAGGCTGCAGCGAGCTGGCCAGCTACCTTTTCTGTGGCTTGTATAAACACAACCATTTTGACATGGATCAGATTCCAGAGGACTTCCCTGAGGAAGTTCTGGATGGTATGGAAACCTCTCATTCATTAATATTCACTAATAAGCTATTTAATTGCAGTCAGTCATTCTTGGTAGGAATGAGCACATTTGTTGTACATCTTTTTGACTTTGTGCTGTTGTATGATTGCTTTTTCCTAGATGTGATCATCCTTATTAAGACAGAGTGTGTTCATCTTTACTGCAACCCAGTGAATTATGGGTATTTGCTTCCCTATGTATCTCACTGGAGGAATCTCCACCTCCATTGTCTGACTGAGACAGAGGTAATGATCTACTCTACTGCAATGCTTTTCATCATTACATCTTTACTAGGGATGCACCTATATTACAATTTGAGCTGGAAGAATAGAGGGTATGCATTGACATCACTTTACCTCCAGAACACGCCCCCCTCATCTGGAGTGAGTGGAAAAAGAGCCTGCAGCATGACTGGATTTAATAGGGAATCTGCAAAAACACGTTTATCAGTTTAAACTAAAGGTTGAACTCGATATAGTGTTCCTTACAACTTACCAAAGATCCAGTGATCCATAGATATTGACTTGCAGCCAGGAATCTTGTTTCCTGTCATTTATGGGTGCCTGATTTCGACGCCAGGGAAATACATTTAAATCAAATTTGCTTGTGAACACTTTATATAAATACTTTACTGTAGGTAAAATATAGGTCTATAAACTGTAGGTATAAAATCGTGTGATCACTTCATCAATATAATGTATATATATATATATATATATATATATCGTCCAGCCTTAAAACTTGTATAGTTTTTTATCAGTGTTTATTTAAATACATCCAATTTTGCAGAATATACGATGGTAAATGTTTAATTGACGACGAGTTGTCAATACAATATATAACAATACAATATGGTATGATTTTTACCCCTAAATCCAGCATATTCTCTTTTCTGTAGCTTTCGGCAGTCTGTTAAAATATACCACAGATTACCTATTAGTTGTTTTTTTTTTCACCTATTTTTCTGTTTATCTCTTAGTATGAGGATGAAGAGGTTGCAGAGGAATTTAAGATCTCAAGTTTTGTGTCCATGGTTCAGGACTGCCATTGCATTGGAATCCCCTATAGTTCACATGGTAAGCATGTGATACATCGATGTAGGTATTGAAGAAGTATTGTACTTTAGCCCATCATATTTATGGTTGATTCATATACTCCATAGACCAAGTTCAGAAGTTTGACATGTTTATGTTGGAGAAGTGGCCCATCATTCAGGCATTTGCCTTGGAAGGAATTGGGGCTGGAGGGTTTTTCACCATGAAATATAAGGTTTTATATTTCTACTCTATTACTTATATACTTATGTGTATAATATATGACTTGGGTAGTATATACATTGTATAATATATAACAGTTGTATATTATATAGTATGATTGATACTAGAGTAAAGACATATGAACTAAGACAGCTTTTGTTATGTCCTTCAACAAAATTGTTTGTCTTGCATCTTGCAGCTCACAGATGTAAGTCAGAGACTCTGGCAAATCTACAGCAGATTGGACCCAGTGTCTCTAGACAGTCTTCTCAATGAGGTAAAACACTTGCATAGATCGAAGCATGATTGTTTATCTTTCACATTCCCATGCACCAATGTTTTTCTTATACAAGACTGGGTGTGATATTCTCTCACAGGACCTTCAGCTGTTTGAAAGACAGTGGAGCTGTCTGTTCTCCAGTATGGAAATTGAGAGTGCACTGTCCATGCAGGAGCTGTCAGAGGCCCAAGTTGCAGAGGTACTGTTTGTAATATTATCGCTACCATAATTTTGCAATAATTTAAAGTCAAAATTAAATATCAAAGTTGGTTTATTTACATTCAGGTGAAGTCACCTAGGTTGCAAGAGCTGGAAAAATATTGTTAACCAAATGTTAAAAATGAGCTATTTAGACATTGTGGTTTCCACGAATGTCTGCCAACTCAAATTTAGGGCTCCCGTCTGGTTTTTAGCCATTTCATGTTGGCTGTAACAGTCACTGAAAATAATGTGTTGGTTATGATTCATTGTATGATGCCCTCATCTCATTTTCTGTGTCTTTCAGCCTTTCAGAACATATTATTCACATGGTCTTATTTCCAGCAATATCACAGACAAGAGGTATTTCCATATGATACAGTAGCTCTTATTTCCAAGACGTTCTGGAGGAATTATTTACTTTTATTATTTTGTAAGGCATCTGATGTATTTTACATTATTTGTACTGCAGTAAAAGCAGGCAGCCATTCGTTTTGTTTGGGAGTCACTCTACTAAGGAAGATCTGGAGAACTACTGTTTCACCTTTCCCTCTGAAGGCCACCACGTCCGCAACACAAGCCCTGCTGGTGGTGTTGCAAAACACATGGTGAGACAGCTCTAAACAGCGGCATGATCAACATACATGAATTTCTTTCCTTCCTTTAGGCATTTTTATGCATACAACAATTTGATATCTTATCTCTCTCACAGCTGCTGCAATGTGTGGCTCCTAAAGGGCCACTAGCCTGCGCTCGAACCTATTTCTTTGGAAGCACACATGTCCCATACTTGGGTAAGACGTGTACCTCTGGAGGATGTTTTAATGAAATCATTTTCAATTTCCCCGCACTGTGTGATGTTCACTGGTTTACTTAATCCAATAGGAAATGACAATACCCAGCAGAAGAGCACAGATCTCCAGTAAGTACTCAAATCGTGCTTTGTACCATGTTTTGATAAATGAATTGTTACTAAATTTAGACCCGTTGTGTTACAGGCTGCTTTCACATATCTACTCAGCTGCGGTTCAGTCTGTACTGGCAGGAATCAAATGTTTCTCTATCAACTCCAGTGCTAGAAAGGTAAAATTATGCTCTCAGAACTGTGACGAACATTAATGTAGGATTAACATTAAAAGTAAAGTTTATTTACCAATAAAATAAAAATGGAACTTAAGATGGGAGACCAATCTTTGAATGTGGGTAATTTTTTTCCATTTCTGAAATAGCCTTCTGATAACTATAACCATAAGGTTTTAAAAACTCCAAAGGAGCGGTCGCATTAGCAAAATTTTACAGACAAAAAAACGTACATTGTTTATTGTCAAGTGTAGCGATGCATGAAGCACAGCTCACACAGAAGTCATTTTCAAACCAACAAGTGAGTGTGTGACAAACTTTTACGAACCCTGCAAAAAGTCTGCGTGGGGAAATCTTAAACCCTCACAAAAAAATTCCACATCGCATGGATTCCTATTAGGATGACTGAACAACAGTAAATGTGATCGCACCTTAAGAGAACAGTGGAGTCCATGCCACAACTATAACACTAATGACACATTGGTGTGAATTATTTCTGGAACTACTTTCAGAGAGAATTCATATAATGATTAAAACATTAACAGCCAATCAAATTCTTTCCTACTTTATAGCACATGCTACAGTTTTGTTCATTGAACATTGCTAAAATTCAAGTTATTTTCTAGTTGTGTGGATGCTAATATAGCTGTCGTTATAGTTTTCATTCTTGGTGTGAATGGGCCTTTATTACAGTCAATTTATGATGCCATCATTTTGGGTATAGAAATAGTGCTCTGGTTATTATTATAGTAAATGATGTACACATTTTTTTCAAGGCAAAGGATGTAGCAGAACAAACGTTTCAGCTGGCCTTGGACAATTTTGGGTTGATTCAGTACAAGGGAGCTCTCAGGTATGCAACACACACAGAAATCACACTCTGTGGCTATAAAAAGGTCCACAAGAAATCTGAGGAGACTTTATTTATTTAATTGTTTGCTGCATTTTCTGAGCTGGTTTAGCAGTGAATACTATGATTGGATTTAAACATTATCAAATCTGTTAAACAGCTGAGAGCACTATTTTCTTATAAGAAGGTGGGGTATGATCATCAAATTATCCAAAATTGTATTAAAAACACTAGGGCAACACATGAGAATGTGTAGAACTGCCAGACGTTTCAGTTGTCGTTCAAATCTGCTTAACTTTCTCTGGGGTTCTGAACATTCAGATCACTTGTGGGCCTTCGCTATAAGACACTGGTTACTAAAAGTGATGTAATGTGATAAAAAAAAAAATGTCTGTTTGCATTGTGAATTGAGAATGTACTTTGTATATTTAATTTAGGTCCAAAGCTGTGTTTAGCATACAGGCTGTCAATAACGAGGGAACGTGAGTTTCTATACACACACACACAGCTATTCACATGTTACACTGTATTATACACTTTCCATTTTCTGTTCTTTCAATTGGTTTATTTCGTATTTCATTACTGATATAAAAGATAACCAATCTTCGTTTACACAGAATCATTCCCCTCAGTGATGAGGACAGTCGCTTTCTGGTCAAAACCGTGAGTAAAAACTTTATAAGCCCAGCTGCAGCTTTTCATTGGACGGCTGATGATTAAATATTTTCATTGTACAGCTGACAAAAAATGTCTGACTTCTCCACAGGCATCCATGATAGTGTATGATATCACAGATCCCCAGTCTGGAGGAAACCTAGGATCAATAGTTTTCTCTGAATCCTTTCTAGAGTCCAGCGTTTACATTCAGCAGAGAGGTAAGAATCCATTTACTGACTGTATTCAGTCTAAAGACCCCCTTTGGTGAATGTTGTTTGTAGGTCTATGTGGTGTTTTTATTGTACTTTAAGACAAACCATGTGCAAATTCACCAATCAACACCATTGCTGAGTATTTTTTTTCTTAAAAATGGTACACCAACTAACTTTTTAAGTGCTGAAAAACTGGACTTGTGACTGCAAGGCATCTCTTCTTCTGCAGATGGCGCCCTTTCCTCTGATAGCTGTTTCACTGTGCTCACCTCATCAGTTCCTCGCTATGTCTGCTGGCTGGTATAGTGCACGCATATTCTCTCTCTACATTTGCAGAGATCATTTTTGATTAAATACTGAGTTAATTGATTAATTAACTTCTGCGTGTTATAGGTAGATGAGGCTGATGTGCGAATGTCTGAACAGGCTCAGCATCTGCTGAAGGTGAAGTCTCACAATGCAGTGGTTTGTGAAAAACATTGAAGCTCCTCCCTCATGCTGTTCTAACTACTGTATGTGCTTTAATTCATGTGTGTGTAAAAACAGAAAGAGGATGGTACGTGTTTGGGCATTCCTCTTACAGTGAGAGACTCTGCCTACATGTTCTCCAACAGCCTGCTCTCTACACCGGAGGAAGGTCAGATTTCACCTCTATTGGAAGGTCATGGATTCAAGTAGTCCTTGTGAACAGGCAATAATGATTTTGTATTTTCTTGTAGGGAAGCTGGTGTTTTTCTCTGAGGGTATCCTGTTTGTACATCCACATTATGGCTCCATCACACTTTCTATGAGTCACATCAACACAATTAAACTCTATGATGGGGTGAGCAATGTTCTCATTCATGATATGGGGTCAGAAGGATGCAACTTTCTATTTCTATTTTCAGCTTTACCATCACAGGAATAAATTACATTATAAAATATATTAAAATAGCCATTTCAGATTTTAATAATATTTCACAATTCTTTCGTCTTCATTGTATTTTTTTATCAAATAAATGTAGCCTTTGTAAGGATATAAGACTAATCAAAAACATACATTTTCTACTTTTGAACAATATGCATGCATATATGATGTGTTTGTATCAACTAAATGTATATAATGTTTTTTTTCCCCCTCACAGGGCTCTCTGTCTGATATTTCAGTGCTGTTCATAGAGTATCAGACCTCTCTGCTTCGACACCTTCCATTCCCATTACATAGCACTGAGCTCTCTCTGGCCATCGCTGTACTTCCCAGAACCAAGAGCTACAAAAGCTTCTATTCACAGGTGCTCACACTCATACATATGCAGGTGGAATATTTAGGTTTCTGTCGTCCTGCAGAATTGTTGTATTCTGTTTAGTGTGTGGTTGTAAATGAGTTGTGATATGATTTTCAGGTCCTGCCAGCTTGGCAGAAGTCAGATTCTGGACTGAGAGTGCAGCACGTCCTCCATGATCAGCTGAGCCCTGAGCACAAGAGCATGTGAGATAACACTTCATTCTGCATTAGCTCAGCCAACAGCATTGGGCCTGATTTGTTAAGTTCTTATTTTGTGTTTTAGCCCAGAGGTATCATGATTTAGCATATGATGGGATCCTATGACGTGTTTCCTCTCAGGTACTTCAGGCTGTTTAAGCTTCATGAAACACATTCTCCAGCGGTAAACAGCCACAGAGCTGTTCTGAAGACTGCTTATCCACAGCTGCCAGAGCAGGACAGGTAACATACACACAAACATGCACACAAATAGACCCTGTACTATCCAGGGATGATGTGGCTGAATGTCAAGCGATAAATCACCTTCTTTCTTGCTAATCTGAACACTTGACCTAACAAGCTATGACTATGACAAGTCACAAAACATTGTACAGATTGCTTAGTTTTGGTCTTTGAGTTATTATGGTCCAAAAATCTGTCTATTTTGCATTATTTAATGTAGTTAACATTGTTTAATATATTTTTCTTTTTCATTATAAATTATATCATCATAATCAACTTTACATTTCAAATTGTCTAGTGTATATATATATATATATATATATATATATATATATATATATATATATATATATATACATATACAGGGTTTGAAATAAAAAAAATGTTCCCCCTCCTGCCAATTTGGCTACTAAATTTTTAAGTTACCGCCCATTCAGAACTTACTAGCCAAACAAAGAAGAAGAAGTTAACCAGATTTTCTACCACACAGCTTATATGTGTTTATATAGGCCAAACAAAATCCTAGCTGCCATCTAGCCATCTCCTCCCTTCCTCATTCATTCTCATCTTTTTTTTTTTGTACAAAAAATGTGTATGAACAAAAAATTCATAGTTGAATTTTACCCACATTTGGCGGGTTGGCGCGGGTGTTCATTTCAAACAATGTGTATATATATATTTATATTTAGACTTATTGATTTACATTAAGTTTGTTTCTTTGTTTATGCACATTGGTTTCAGGTTTCTACAGCATTTTGCCATCAGCAGTAGTGTGGGAGAAGAGTCTGTCTGTAGCGACCACTTGTCTACTGTGTTTTCAGACACCGTACCTGAAAACACCATACCTGAATCCAACAAAAAGGTGAAAAGCATTTTGTATACACGGAACATAGCCATACATAATCTAGCCGACAAGTCATGCTGGAGGAAACAGACCATATGAATAATAATAATAGAATATAGCTGCGAGCAGCGATGGCGGGCCCAAGCCGGAGGCACCGCAACCCCGGTTCCTTTAGTTACCTAAAGGCACCCGGGTGGCGGTGCCGAAGGCTTTGGCCCTTTCATGATTAAATGTTAAAACGGCTTGCCATACTCTGTCATTTCGACTAGTCACAATTATGTTACAGATATCTTAAATGATAATACAAACTATCCAAAGTGTAACGACTAGACAGAAAGACTTTGTTGATATCTACAATGTTAATTCCGGACAGGCAAACTTAGCTTTTAAATGTTAAAAGGGCTTGCCATACAGGGACGTAGGCTCAGAGAGAGGCTCACCATATTCAGACCAAAATATCTGACTTCCTCTTGGTCCGAGCTAATGACTATGTATTAGAAAGTTGTACGGCTTGAGGAGTACAATGTATATAGCGATTTTTGTAACTGTAGATAAAACTAACAACCCCACTTTTAAGTATATATATGGTGCCTTTAGTGTTATTCTGCACGACGTGCAAAAACTTAACCCCCGCTTTTTTAAGTATATATATATATATATATATATATATAAAGAGGGTTATTCTGCACGACGTGCAAAAACTTAACCTCCGCATTGACTGTCGAAGAGAAGTGTGCAGAAGAGCTTGCATCAGTGAGGGCTTTGCAAAATATATATACATACAAACACACACACACACACACATATAAATGAGGTTAGTGTTTTACAATATTAAGGAAAGCAAATGTATTGAAATATAGCACATTAATTTTAAATTCATTCAGCTTCAATTACCAATTTGTAGTTTACCAATTTATCTTACTTTTATTTAAAGCAAACTATACATTTAAAAGGGGGGGGGGGGGGCAAGTCAAGTCAAGTCACAGGCTATGTCAAGTCAAGTCAAGTCTTGTAGTAGGTTAAGTCAAGTGCAAGTCAAGTCACCTTATTATTTTAATTTTACATGCAGAATCTGATCTTAATAAAATGAAAAGACAAGATAAGTATTTGCCAGTAAATTACAATAATTTGCATTGTAAATACTCATGTTCAGTAAAATACACCATGGAATCAAACAAAATTGTAACTTCATAAAATTATTTATTTTTCACTTCTGCCAACAGTGTGTTTGAAATGTTTTAAATTTTCAACATTGAGTCCATAAAACAAATAACAGCTTAACATCCTACAGACTCTCTGAACACCTTCCTCTCTCTCAAACACAGTTTACAAACAATATTAAACTTTGTTACATTTCTCTCTCTCTCTCTCTCTCTCTCTCTCTCTCTCTCTCTCTCTCTCTCTCTCTCTCTCTCTCTCTCTCTCTCACACACACACACACAGTGGCGGTTCTAGACCATTTCAACTGGGGGGGGCCAAGCTGGGGCCAGTTGTACTGTTAGAGGGGCCAGTTACATTTAGACCTTATCAAAATACCATGTTTATAATTATCCAACAATTTGCATTTGCATTATATTTTTACATTTGCATTACATATATCAGTCTGTATTTGAATTTCCATTTTATTTTTTTACATTGAATATACAGTATGTATATATATATATATATATATAATTTTTACAAATTAATCTACGATTTTTGTGGGTTTTTTTTTTTTTTTTGCAAAAAGATCAGCAAATTATCCTCTAAACTGGCCTTTTTAGGGGGCTTTCCTCTCAGGGTGAATGAGCTTTTTTATAATTGTTTTTTTCCTGACATCTTTGAAAGACAGAAGCAATAATTAATGCATCCTTGGCCAGGATATAATTATAAAATATGACATGATTTTAAAAGTGACCTATAATATCGACTATGCAATACACTTTAATTTATCTAGTGCTAATAAAATTATTAAGCCTATTTGGAGAGAGAGATGTTTATAATGTGACAATATGTCAGTCATCGTGATTCGTGTAATAAGATGACTAGGCCTAGACTACTTGTTCTGAGCAGGTGTTGTCAGTGAACAGGCTGTAAAACTGTTGTCTAAGTTACAGACTGATACTAATTAAATGGGAAACGAATCGATTACCTAACGTAACCTCGGTTCTCTCTAGATGAGGGAACGAGCATTGCGTAAGCTAGCTTACGCTACGGGAAAGATTCATCTTACATCAGTCAAGTTGTCATAGTTTTTGTCAAACAAGTTGTGAATTTGTTGTAACATTAAAACAGGAGATCATGACTTACTCCGTGCTCCAAGTGATGTTCGGAGCTCCAGTGATTAGTTTCATCTGTGGGACGGGTGAAGAAACTTTCGGAAGATGTTGTAACAGAATCATATGAACAATTCCAGGATATGCTTTTTTTCATTGGTTGTTGCGTTAAATTTTACCCAGATACAATAGTGCCCTTTTCTGATTGGCTATTAAGTAGCACTTCTCTTTTTTTGATTGGCTGATGCGTAGCAGGGTCGACTGCTGAACTCCAGGCGAGACGCGCTTGATTCTCACGTGAGAGCGGCGCGGCCAGAGAAATTGCGTATATTAAATATATTATTAATAGTTTTTCCGCATGAGAAATACAATGTGTGACGGGAGTGTGAGACAAAAGACTGAAACGAGTGACTGTCATGCTCAATGCGTGACACACTATAAAAAAAATATTTCACACTGACTCCACATTTAGGGGGGCCACAAGGGGGTCCAAGCTTGTTGTCGCAGGGGCACTGGCCCCCCCAGGCCCCCGCCTAGAACCGCCACTGCTCACACACACGCACACACACACTTTCTCTCTCTCTCAAGAAGCAAAAACATGACTGCTAAAGGTTGTATCAGCGATGGCGGGGTAACATCACTTAACATCACGAGTGATATTCCCTTAGGCCACGCCCCCTTGTCTCCCCAAAGTATTATAAGCAATCATGCGCATCCCGTGTGCAGAATGATGCACTTGAAGCAACACCAAGTCACAGCACGCAACGCTTCACATTGAAAAGAACATAGCGAAGGGATGGTATCTATAATCTATGCTTAGTAGGGCTGCACGATTTGGGAAAATGTTATATTGCCATTATTGAGCCAATATTGCAATTGCGATTTGCGACTCCGATATAATAAAATGGTTTCATGAGTCCAACTTGCTTGGTTCTAAAGTAAAATGCACACACAGATTAATGTTTATTTCTCAACTCAAACTAAAAACAACAACAACAACAATAAATGATTGATAACACCTATAATGATCAATAAACCATCAACCAAACCAACATTACAGTGATTCCATCAATTGAAAGCCATCAACTTTTTAAAAAATTATTAGGCTTAAAAAAAATATATAACAGCTTTTAAATTAAGTGAACTTCAAACAATCCCCACATAAACCCATAATAAAAAACATATTTACCTGTGCCCTTCCTGTCTTAACAGGTACAGAAATTGAATAAAGTTATCAAACAGTCTGCGCTGCCTGAATCATAAATTATATATATAATAATCCTTATTAAAGCTACAAAAGTTCTTTACTCAAGATCAGTGAGTAATTTTCTAATTTCCCTTTGTTCTTTTAACTTTACTGAAAGAACGCTTTATTCGCTGCTGGCCCTTTAAGAGCACCCGTTGCCGAGACGCGGATCTCACACGCGCCTCATAGCACAACTCACAACTCTCACATTTTGGCATAATTGTGTGTGCTATTGTTCGTTCAAGCTCGAAAGAGAACTGTTTATTCTGGGCTGGCACACGGTCAGTGCATGCGCATTATGCGAGTCTCATCTATTCTAATCTAGGGCACTCACAGGCAGCTTTTCACTTCTTGTCGTGCAAAATGCGAAAAGGCATTTGAACCAATAAGAGGGGGATCTTGTAACACTAGTCAAAGGATGACAAAAAAGAAGAGATGCTGCGCTAATAGCCCTACTTTGTTTATTTCATTTAAAATCGCGGCATTTTGCGTTATATAATTGCATAGGTTTGAGATCGCTATTACGACTGCGATATAATTAATCGTGCAGCACTAATGCTTAGTGTATTCTAAAGGGCAATAAACTCCACTCCAGCAAGATAGTCATTTTATGCAAATCATAGACCTTTATGCCTTATCTACAAATAAAGTATAATATTGGGAACATTGATCTTGAAGAGAGTGTCGTCGTGTTACTGTCGCAACCGAACGCGACGCGCTAATGCTGATGCATGGAGAATGACTGAGGCGAGATGACTTTCCGTTAACTTTAACTTAGAGACTAAAATATTAATTTTACCACACATTAAGCTATTGAATGACTTTAGAAGTCTTGGAATATAGTGTGAAAACTTGATTGTGCTTTACAGTTTTTTATGCCTTTAGTGGGGCTTAACAAAATAACACAATATGCAGAATGTCGGACGTCACTTATAGGCTAAACTGTTTTTATAGATAAAACTATTTACATTCGGCAGTCATGAAAACAAATCTCAGATAACGGTTGACTAGGTAACAATGTGTAATTTTGCGCCGGAGTTCTCCTTTAACTTACATTAGCTAGCTAACTACGAACGAGCTAACCAGATAACATTAACAAATTGACAAGCACTTACTGGGCAGAATATGGCTCTTCAAATGACGAACGAAATTGGAGGTTGTCATCTGACTGTCCGCGATCTTAACGTTGCATGTCTTGCAAAGCGCTGTTCTTTTGCCATCTTGTTGTAAGAAATTCTTGAATCCAAAAGCGACGACGACCCTCGTTATCCCTCCGGCTGACATGTTGATGTGATCTGATGTAAGTGGGCGTGGTGTGCGCGTAAGGTATGAGAAGGCATGACTGATGATCTCTGATCCAGTCATGACAGCGCTATTCTCAGCCTGCGCTCCAGCTGGATCAACTTTATTTTTTTTTACATAATTTATATATTTTATATTCAAACTGAAAACATGATGTGATTAACACTCAAGTCATATTATTACATGCAAGTGTGTTTGATTTATGGACCAAATTTTTAGATCAAGTTTATGGACCAAGTTAATTTAATTAATAAACTAATTATATAAAACTATTAATGCACTACAATTAAACTGGTTATATGCCTTTACTTATAAAAAAATAAAAAACTTATTTAAAAAAATACCAGGCTTAAGGCATTTATTTTTTATGCAGGCCATACACACAGGAGTGAAATGGTTAATACCCCTCCCCCTACAAACACACACACATTCACAGACAGGCAAAGACAGCAGGCTCAGATTGAGCAAGACCACATTCAAACAAACATATCTGACTTTCTGTGGGTCCTAGCTAATGAGTGTCAATTAGAAAGTTGTCCGGCTCGAGGAGTACAATATACATACCGATTTTTGTAACTGTAGATAAAACTAACAACCCCACTTTTGTCAAAAGGTGGCGCTACTGAGCCCTCACCACGCCCGTTTCTGAAACTTTGCACGTGTCTACTGGCTAATAAATGTGATGTGTCTGTCGAGTTTCATGCAATTTCAAGCATGCTAAGGGTCTCAAAAGCATCCTAAAAGAATGGTAACGTTTGATGCGTCGCCACGGCAACAGTTTCAAAGATATCAAGAATCCATTCACAGGTCTACATCTGCCGTATGTTTACATTATACAGATGACGTTTGAAGCAAATCGGGTAAAAATAAAAGGGTGATATCAAAGCATTTTGAAAGTGACACACTTCCTGCTGCCAGTTGGTGGCGCTATAACTTTGACTCACAATAGTCACATCCATGTGATCGTCCTCTTACAGCGAACACACTGCTGAAGTTTCATCAAGATCAGTTAATGTATGCTGAAGTTATAACACACTTCCTGGTTCACGTTTCTCGCCATGATTTCGTTTCCTCGCCACGGCCAAACCGTTCGAGATATCAAAAATCCCCTCGCAAACTTTCATCCTCAATGTCTTGACTTCATGCTGACCGAGTTTTGTCGAATTTGGATCAAAGCTCTAGGAGGAGTATTTAACATTCCATTGCGAGCGTTTTACAAACAAACCTCAATAGCCGACTTCCTGTTGGGCTGGGGTAAAAAGTAAAAGCGCGAGGTATAGATGAAACTATGAGATCAACATGTGCACAGAGTTTCATATTATTACATACAAACGTGTTTGAGTTATGGACCAAGTGTTCGTACCCCGTTCCAGGGGGCGCTGACGAGCCGCCCTGCCACGCCCGGGTACAAGCTTCAGGCCGGCTCTGATGGCCGCGGGTTCTGACCCATGTGCAAAGTTTCAAGAGTTTTCGAGCACGTTAAGGGCCCCAAAAATGCCCAAAAGGTTACAAAATAATAAATATAGCTGCGAGCAGCGATGGCGGGCCCAAGCCGGAGGCACTGCAACCCCGGTTCCTTTAGTTACCTAAAGGCACCCGGGTGGCGGTGCCGAAGGCTTTGGCCCTTTCATGATTAAATGTTAAAACGGCTTGCCATACTCTGTCATTTCGACTAGTCACAATTATGTTACAGATATCTTAAATGATAATACAAACTATCCAAAGTGTAACGACTAGACAGAAAGACTTTGTTGATATCTACAATGTTAATTCCGGACAGGCAAACTTAGCTTTTAAATGTTAAAAGGGCTTGCCATACAGGGACGTAGGCTCAGAGAGAGGCTCACCATATTCAGACCAAAATATCTGACTTCCTCTTGGTCTGAGCTAATGACTATGTATTAGAAAGTTGTACGGCTTGAGGAGTACAATGTATATACCGATTTTTGTAACTGTAGATAAAACTAACAACCCCACTTTTAAGTATATATATGGTGCCTTTAGTGTTATTCTGCACGACGTGCAAAAACTTAACCCCCGCTTTTTTAAGTATATATATATATATATATATATATATATATATAAAGAGGGTTATTCTGCACGACGTGCAAAAACTTAACCTCCGCATTGACTGTCGAAGAGAAGTGTGCAGAAGAGCTTGCATCAGTGAGGGCTTTGCAAAATATATATACATACAAACACACACACACACACACATATAAATGAGGTTAGTGTTTTACAATATTAAGGAAAGCAAATGTATTGAAATATAGCACATTAATTTTAAATTCATTCAGCTTCAATTACCAATTTGTAGTTTACCAATTTATCTTACTTTTATTTAAAGCAAACTATACATTTAAAAGATTAGGGTTATATGCATATTTTGTCATTTAAAAAAATACAAAATTGTTATGCAAAAAGATAAGGACTTGCAGAAAAAATCTACAGTCAGCCACACACACACACACATAAACGCAGACACCAGCAACCCCCCCCCCCCTCCCTCTTCCCCATACAGACACTGATAGAGACAAGATACACATCCAAACTGCAATATCTGACTTTCTTTTGGTCTGAGCTTCTTACTGTTAATTAGAAAGTTGATCGGCTTGACAAGAACAATATACGTGGCATGTTTTGTAACTGTAGGTAAAACGAGCAAAGTTAACACATTTTATGTGTCCTTTTTTAGTCATAAAATTATTTTCCTCGCCACGGCCAAACCGTTCGAGATATCAAAAATCCGTCCGGAATTGAGCATCCTCAATGTCTTGACTTCATGCACACCGAGTATGGTGGTGATTGGTAAACACATGCGTTGTAATTTGATGTATTTCTCCTAGGAGATTTATTCAAACAACACATAATTCCCAACTTCCATTTGAACTGTCTTAAAACTTAGAGCAGAGATGGGCGCAGGTCACGCAAGTCTCAAGTAAGTCTCAAGTCTTAACCGTCAAGTCTCAAGTAAGTCCCAAGTATTTTTTTGGGGGGGGGGCAAGTCAAGTCAAGTCACAGGCTATGTCAAGTCAAGTCAAGTCTTGTAGTAGGTTAAGTCAAGTGCAAGTCAAGTCACCTTATTATTTTAATTTTACATGCAGAATCTGATCTTAATAAAATGAAAAGACAAGATAAGTATTTGCCAGTAAATTACAATAATTTGCATTGTAAATACTCATGTTCAGTAAAATACACCATGGAATCAAACTAAATTGTAACTTCATAAAATTATTTATTTTTCACTTCTGCCAACAGTGTGTTTGAAATGTTTTAAATTTTCAACATTGAGTCCATAAAACAAATAACAGCTTAACATCCTACAGACTCTCTGAACACCTTCCTCTCTCTCAAACACAGTTTACAAACAATATTAAACTTTGTTACATTTCTCCTCTCTCTCTCTCTCTCTCTCTCTCTCTCTCTCTCTCTCTCTCTCTCACACACACACACAGTGGCGGTTCTAGACCATTTCAACTGGGGGGGCCAAGCTGGGGCCAGTTGTACTGTTAGAGGGGCCAGTTACATTTAGACCTTATCATTTTCTGCACTGCACTGAATGCATAAATAAGCAAAATACCATGTTTATAATTATCCAACAATTTGCATTTGCATTATATTTTTACATTTGCATTACATATATCAGTCTGTATTTGAATTTCCATTTTATTTTTTTACATTGAATATACAGTATGTATATATATATATATATATATATATATATATATATATATATATATATATATAATTTTTACAAATTAATCTACGATTTTTGTGGGTTTTTTTTTTTTTTTTTTGCAAAAAGATCAGCAAATTATCCTCTAAACTGGCCTTTTTAGGGGGCTTTCCTCTCAGGGTGAATGAGCTTTTTTATAATTGTTTTTTTCCTGACATCTTTGAAAGACAGAAGCAATAATTAATGCATCCTTGGCCAGGATATAATTATAAAATATGACATGATTTTAAAAGTGACCTATAATATCGACTATGCAATACACTTTAATTTATCTAGTGCTAATAAAATTATTAAGCCTATTTGGAGAGAGAGATGTTTATAATGTGACAATATGTCAGTCATCGTGATTCGTGTAATAAGATGACTAGGCCTAGACTACTTGTTCTGAGCAGGTGTTGTCAGTGAACAGGCTGTAAAACTGTTGTCTAAGTTACAGACTGATACTAATTAAATGGGAAACGAATCGATTACCTAACGTAACCTCGGTTCTCTCTAGATGAGGGAACGAGCATTGCGTAAGCTAGCTTACGCTACGGGAAAGATTCATCTTACATCAGTCAAGTTGTCATAGTTTTTGTCAAACAAGTTGTGAATTTGTTGTAACATTAAAACAGGAGATCATGACTTACTCCGTGCTCCAAGTGATGTTCGGAGCTCCAGTGATTAGTTTCATCTGTGGGACGGGTGAAGAAACTTTCGGAAGATGTTGTAACAGAATCATATGAACAATTCCAGGATATGCTTTTTTTCATTGGTTGTTGCGTTAAATTTTACCCAGATACAATAGTGCCCTTTTCTGATTGGCTATTAAGTAGCACTTCTCTTTTTTTGATTGGCTGATGCGTAGCAGGGTCGACTGCTGAACTCCAGGCGAGACGCGCTTGATTCTCACGTGAGAGCGGCGCGGCCAGAGAAATTGCGTATATTAAATATATTATTAAGTTTTTCCGCATGAGAAATACAATGTGTGACGGGAGTGTGAGACAAAAGACTGAAACGAGTGACTGTCATGCTCAATGCGTGACACACTATAAAAAAAATATTTCACACTGACTCCACATTTAGGGGGGCCACAAGGGGGTCCAAGCTTGTTGTCGCAGGGGCACTGGCCCCCCCAGGCCCCCGCCTAGAACCGCCACTGCTCACACACACACACTTTCTCTCTCTCTCAAGAAGCAAAAACATGACTGCTAAAGGTTGTATCAGCGATGGCGGGGTAACATCACTTAACATCACGAGTGATATTCCCTTAGGCCACGCCCCCTTGTCTCCCCAAAGTATTATAAGCAATCATGCGCATCCCGTGTGCAGAACGATGCACTTGAAGCAACACCAAGTCACAGCACGCAACGCTTCACATTGAAAAGAACATAGCGAAGGGATGGTATCTATAATCTATGCTTAGTAGGGCTGCACGATTTGGGAAAATGTCATATTGCCATTATTGAGCCAATATTGCAATTGCGATTTGCGACTCCGATATAATAAAATGGTTTCATGAGTCCAACTTGCTTGGTTCTAAAGTAAAATGCACACACAGATTAATGTTTATTTCTCAACTCAAACTAAAAACAACAACAACAATAAATGATTGATAACACCTATAATGATCAATAAACCATCAACCAAACCAACATTACAGTGATTCCATCAATTGAAAGCCATCAACTTTTTAAAAAATTATTAGGCTTAAAAAAAATATATAACAGCTTTTAAATTAAGTGAACTTCAAACAATCCCCACATAAACCCATAATAAAAAACATATTTACCTGTGCCCTTCCTGTCTTAACAGGTACAGAAATTGAATAAAGTTATCAAACAGTCTGCGCTGCCTGAATCATAAATTATATATATAATAATCCTTATTAAAGCTACAAAAGTTCTTTACTCAAGATCAGTGAGTAATTTTCTAATTTCCCTTTGTTCTTTTAACTTTACTGAAAGAACGCTTTATTCGCTGCTGGCCCTTTAAGAGCACCCGTTGCCGAGACGCGGATCTCACACGCGCCTCATAGCACAACTCACAACTCTCACATTTTGGCATAATTGTGTGTGCTATTGTTCGTTCAAGCTCGAAAGAGAACTGTTTATTCTGGGCTGGCACACGGTCAGTGCATGCGCATTATGCGAGTCTCATCTATTCTAATCTAGGGCACTCACAGGCAGCTTTTCACTTCTTGTCGTGCAAAATGCGAAAAGGCATTTGAACCAATAAGAGGGGGATCTTGTAACACTAGTCAAAGGATGACAAAAAAGAAGAGATGCTGCGCTAATAGCCCTACTTTGTTTATTTCATTTAAAATCGCGGCATTTTGCGTTATATAATTGCATAGGTTTGAGATCGCTATTACGACTGCGATATAATTAATCGTGCAGCACTAATGCTTAGTGTATTCTAAAGGGCAATAAACTCCACTCCAGCAAGATAGTCATTTTATGCAAATCATAGACCTTTATGCCTTATCTACAAAGAAAGTATAATATTGGGAACATTGATCTTGAAGAGAGTGTCGTCGTGTTACTGTCGCAACCGAACGCGACGCGCTAATGCTGATGCATGGAGAATGACTGAGGCGAGATGACTTTCCGTTAACTTTAACTTAGAGACTAAAATATTAATTTTACCACACATTAAGCTATTGAATGACTTTAGAAGTCTTGGAATATAGTGTGAAAACTTGATTGTGCTTTACAGTTTTTTATGCCTTTAGTGGGGCTTAACAAAATAACACAATATGCAGAATGTCGGACGTCACTTATAGGCTAAACTGTTTTTATAGATAAAACTATTTACATTCGGCAGTCATGAAAACAAATCTCAGATAACGGTTGACTAGGTAACAATGTGTAATTTTGCGCCGGAGTTCTCCTTTAACTTACATTAGCTAGCTAACTACGAACGAGCTAACCAGATAACATTAACAAATTGACAAGCACTTACTGGGCAGAATATGGCTCTTCAAATGACGGACGAAATTGGAGGTTGTCATCTGACTGTCCGCGATCTTAACGTTGCATGTCTTGCAAAGCGCTGTTCTTTTGCCATCTTGTTGTAAGAAATTCTTGAATCCAAAAGCGACGACGACCCTCGTTATCCCTCCGGCTGACATGTTGATGTGATCTGATGTAAGTGGGCGTGGTGTGCGCGTAAGGTATGAGAAGGCATGACTGATGATCTCTGATCCAGTCATGACAGCGCTATTCTCAGCCTGCGCTCCAGCTGGATCAACTTTATTTTTTTTTACATAATTTATATATTTTATATTCAAACTGAAAACATGATGTGATTAACACTCAAGTCATATTATTACATGCAAGTGTGTTTGATTTATGGACAAAATTTTCAGATCAAGTTTATGGACCAAGTTAATTTAATTAATAAACTAATTATATAAAACTATTAATGCACTACAATTAAACTGGTTATATGCCTTTACTTATAAAAAAATAAAAAACTTATTTAAAAAAATACCAGGCTTAAGGCATTTATTTTTTATGCAGGCCATACACACAGGAGTGAAATGGTTAATACCCCTCCCCCTACAAACACACACACATACACAGACAGGCAAAGACAGCAGGCTCAGATTGAGCAAGACCAAGTTATAATATTTGTATAATTTAATTTAGAAACAAATGATGTATAATTACATTTTTAGAAGATATGAGGCTTTTAGTGTTTACTTTTTTGACATTACTTTAATCTTTTGCCATAGTTGCACATGTCTATTGGCTAATAAATGTGATGTATCTGTTGAGTTTCAAGCAATTTCAAGCAAGCTAAGAGTCCCAAAAGCATCAAAAAATAATGTTAAAGTTTGTTTCGTTGCCACGGCATTTTGAAAGTGACACACTTCCTGCTGCCAGTTGGTGGCGCTATAACTTTGACTCACAATAGTCACATCCATGTGATCGGTCTCTTACAGCGAAAACACTGCTGAAGTTTCATCAAGATCAGTTAATGTATGCTGAAGTTATAACACACATCCTGTTCCATGTTTCTCGCCATAATTTCGTTTCCTCGCCACGGCCAAACCGTTCGAGATATCAAAAATCCCGTGGCACTTTTTCATCCTTAATGTCTTGACTTCACGCTGATCGAGTTTCGTCGAATTTGGTTCAGTGCTCTAGGAGCAATAATTTAAATTACATTGCATGTGTTTTAAACACAACCCTAAATAGCCAACTTCCTGTTGGGCTGGGGTAAAAAGTAAGAGTGTGAAGTATATATGAAACGATGAGATCTATATGTGTACCAAGTTTCATATTATTACATGCAAGTGTGTTTAATTTATGGACCAAATTTTCAGACCAAGTTTATTGACCAAGTTAATCTGATTAATAAACTAATTATATAAAACTATTGTCAATTCACTACAATTAAACTAGTTATATGCCTTTACTTATAAAAAATAAAAATAAAAACTTATTTAAAAAATACCAGGCTTGAGAAATGTATTTTCTTTATGCAGGTCATACACACAGCAGTGAAATGGTTAAGCCCCCTCCCCCTGCACACACACACACACACACAGACAGCCAGCCAGCCAGCCAAAGGCTCAGAGTGGCCATATTCAAACAAAAATATCTGAGTTTCTGTGGGTCCTAGCTAATAAGTGTCAATTAAAAAGTTGTCCGGCTCGAGGAGTACAATATACATACCAATTTTTGTAACTCTAGTTAAAACTAACCACCCCACTTTTGTCAAAAGGTGGCGCTACTGAGCCCTCACCACGCCCGTTTCTGCAACTTTGCACATGTCTACTGGCTAATAAATGTGATGTGTCTGTCGAGTTTCATGCAATTTGAAGCATGCTAAGGGTCTCAAAAGCATCCTAAAAGCATCCTAAAAGAAGGGTAAAGTTTGATGCGTCGCCACGGCAACAGTTTCAAAGATATCAAGAATCCATTCACAGGTCTACATCTGCCGTATGTTTACATTATACATATGAAGTTTGAAGCAAATCGGGTAAAAATAAAAGGGTGATATCTAAGCATTTTGAAAGTGACACACTTCCTGCTGCCAGTTGGTGGCGCTATAACTTTGACTCACAATAGTCACATCCATGTGATCGTCCTCTTACAGCGAACACACTGCTGAAGTTTCATCAAGATCAGTTAATGTATGCTGAAGTTATAACACACTTCCTGTTTCACGTTTCTCGCCATGATTTCGTTTCCTCGCCACGGACAAACCGTTCGAGATATAAAAAATCCCCTCGCAAACTTTCATCCTCAATGTCTTGACTTCACGCTGACCGAGTTTCGTCGAATGTGGATCAAAGCTCTAGGAGGAGTATTTGACATTCCATTGCGAGCGTTTTACAAACAAACCTCAATAGCCAAATTCCTGTTGGGCTGGGGTAAAAAGTAAGAGCGCGAGGTATAGATGAAACGATGAGATCAACGTGTGTACCGAGTTTCATATTATTACATACAAGCGTGTTTGAGTTATGGACCAAGTGTTCGGACCCCGTTCCAGGGGGCGCTGACGAGCTGCCCTGCCACGCCCGGGTACCATCTTCAGCCCGGCTCTGATGGCCGCGGGTTCTGACCCGTGTGCAAAGTTTCAAGAGTTTTCGAGCACG
The DNA here is from genome assembly GCF_988280905.1 of Pimephales promelas. Taxonomy (NCBI): domain Eukaryota; kingdom Metazoa; phylum Chordata; class Actinopteri; order Cypriniformes; family Leuciscidae; genus Pimephales; species Pimephales promelas. The sequence continues at coordinate 8,880,373 of NC_142779.1, read as the reverse complement.
TTAAGGGCCCCAAAAGTGCCCAAAAGGTAGTAAAATAATAATTATTATAATAATAATAATAGTAAAGAAAAATAATCCCAAGGAAAACAATAGGGCCTTCGCCCTTTCAGGGCTTGGGCCCTAATAATAAATAATCCTTAGGAAAACAATAGGGCCTTCGCCCTTTCAGGGCTTGGGCCCTAATAAATGTGTTTTTGTGCGTAGGTGGTCCTCACTATCATTTCAGGCTTGCCGGGCAGTCATAAGGAGAATCTGTGTGATTTCTTGATGGAAGTGAATCAAAATAGCACCAGGTGAGAGAACAATCAAGATGCAATGAACCATCATTATAACTACACTAACAGATTTAAAATTGGATCTAGGAGATTCCTAGTGAGTGATATTTATATATTCTTTGCTGTACTACCATTGGAAGATGATTCAAACCTAATTGCAATTTGTACTTTGTGTTCTGCTGGACTCTGAAGTAGAAGGTTGGAAATTCTGACTTTCTGAGTGCAGTCTTCTGACTTTCTGAGTTACTATCTTTATGCTCCTAAACTGAGTACTGTTTGATTGTCAGGTGGGAGGTGTTTTGCCCTTCTCTGGAGGGCTCTGAGGATTTCAGTGCATCACACCTTCAGCGGTTCCTGAGCAGTCTTCTGGCCAAACACAGGGACACAGATCTGAATTCATCCAGAGTTCTGCTGCTTATACCAGGGTAAGACAGTAGGGCTGTGAATCTTTGGGTAGACAGCGAATCGATTCGATTCACGATTCATAGGTTTTCGATTCGATTCAAGAACGATTTGTGCAAATTCAGAACGATTCAATTCGATGCGATTCACATCCAAATTCGATGCGATTCGATTAATTCGATTCGATTCTTAATTTTTTATATGCATTATAGTATTATTTCAATGCTTCACCCAATGGGTCTTTGTCTGGGTTTGAATTAGCCTACACAGTGGCCTAAGGGGGTCAGATAGTGGGGATTTTGTCCATTGTTAATGTTGGTTCATGTTTGTTTTTAATTTTAATGAATATATTATTATAAGGCAAGGCAAGTTTATTTATATAGCACATTTCATACACAGTGGCAATTCAAAGTGCTTTAAATGGGAGAAATTAAAATAATCAAAAGAAATCAGAATAATTAAAACAATTTAGAATAAAAAATAAAATGAAGTACAGTAATAGTCGGACGAACCATGGCACATATATAAAACAGTGGCACATTTATTAAAAAAAAAAATCAATGGCCTACAAATTAGCATTTATAGAAACAAGTAGCCAATATTTAAAAAAAAAAGGCTTTTAAATTATTGCATTAAATGACTACATGCACAAATTAATGGAGAGGAGACGTTTTCATTAGTTTCATTTTGCGTCCTCTCAGTGCACTGGATTTTGCTCGCGCTCGGTCCCATAGCTCTCATGTAACTACAGATTTTTGAGCAGTCCATGTTTGAGCTCTGTCGAGAAAGCAATAGTTTTGAGGCAAACCACTCAAGCCATTGATAAAGCTGCCATGCCATTGCGTGGGCACTATGAAATAAAACGCTTTCATTCATTTATTACATGGAAAGACTCTCCGTACACGCAAGGTGGTCTCTCGCTCGCATTCCCTCTCTGCCGAGTGCATGCAGCCGTGTGTGAACGCGCGATACGCGGTTTAGAGCACAACCTCTGTCTCGTATGCTCGCTCGCTCTAGATTCCGGGAGATTTGAACTAATTTGCGGTAATACAAGCTGATCACGACACGAGTAGCTCAACAGGTAGAAAGATAAACTCATCTTTCAGGCATTTGACCGACCGGGCTTCAGCGTGAGAAATCAGGGGTGTGTGAGCGCGCGTGAAACCAATCAAATGCGGATGTCTTATGACGGCCAATGCGTGAGGCAGCTTCTACCAGGAACACCTTAAGGTTGTGTTTATATATTTTAAACCACTGAATCGCTATAAAATCGCGATTAATTCGATTCTTAGCCTTTGAAATCGATTATTCACGTAAATAAACGATTCACGATTCAAAATACATGTTTCAGGATCGATGCATATGCATCGTCAGGATTTATAATCGATGCATCGAGAAAACGAGTGAATCATTACACCCCTATAAGACAGACATGAACAATGACTCATGAATGACTCAATCACATTTATTTAAGTCGCTCACTATGGAATTAAATTAACTGACCATTGTTTTTATCACATGAGTTTGTGTGGTTATGTGTTGTAGGTACACTGACGTGCTGGATGTAATCCAGGCAATCACGGCTCATCCAGACCCACAGGTTCACAGCCAAGTGACAGTGGGTGCCGTCTCAGCCTGTGTCAACCCACTCACATCCTTCATCAAACACAGGCAAGAGTATTTCCACATTCACATTGTAAATGCTGTAATAAGAATTATATGTCATTATGCAATTATAATACAAGTCACTAAAGGGCCTGTTAACACACTGTAATTTCCCTTGGTTGATGTCATATCTGAAGCTCTCTGAAACTGCTCTTCACAGGCTTCTCTTCCCCAAACTCCTGGAACAGTGCAGTCAGGGTGAGTTTCTCTCAATAGGGTGAGAGTATTTGTGCATGTTGTAGAATAGATGATCAGATGTGTTTCTGGTGTGGGGTCATATCATGTGTAATCAAATTTTTCTTGGATCTATAGAGATAAAATGTTCTTTGTACTATGAAACCTATTATAAAAAAAAAAACTTGAAAGATTAAAATGAGACTGCAAAATGGACACATTTACAAATAAACAATGCAACTTTCTATAGCCGCTTTTCCTCCGTCAGGCTAAGCGGTTCTAAGAATGGTAAGGAACCATTCCAGTTGTGTTTCCACTTGAGCCTAGTATGGCACAATTACAAACCATTCTCGTACCAGAACCATGCTGGTAGAATGTGTGTAGAGACGTCGCAAATCAGGATTTGTCACTCGTCTGTTGCCTGGCTACCAGTTTCTCTGTAGCTGCTGGCTAAGCGTGCTATTTGAGCTACGTAAACACAAATTAAACCAATTTAAAGAAATATTCATAAAAATCTTCCATAACGCAGTCCCTATTTACATCTCATATCATTTGTAAACTCTTGTGTTACCAAGAAGGCAATGACTGACACGTTTGTATTGCTTTCCAAAGAGCTCTGTTATCAGCCCCACTGTGGGAAATTAAACCATATCCATGCCGGTTGCCCTGAACAGCACAGAATGGAATGGTTAAGGGAAGAGAATAGTTTGGCCCGATGGTGGAAAAACTGCGTATCTGCATATCCCTCTGAAGAATCCCATGATTAGAAACAAGCATTATTTTCAACAACGTCCCTGATCATTTTCTTCTGATATGAACAATATCAATCAAACTGTACTGAGTGTATGAAGACAGTGAGCCGTCACCAATGTGCCCTTAATTAAAGCAGCCTCATTTAACCTCAGCACCTTAGGGGAATCGCCCCTGGAATAAGTGCACTGTAAGTGGTTTGGATAAAATGTTTGTTATATGATTCCTTATATGAGTTTCTGTTTTAGGTGTTGTCAGCAATGTTGTCTTCACGGGCTTGACTACTGAGCAGAAGCACCCGCTTCTCAAACACATGCAGCAGCTGATCCGTGCAGCCAATCCCAGAACTGCATTTATCTTAGCAGAAAAAGGGGTTGTTCGAAGGTTTGTACAATGATAATTTCTCTGACATACACTCTCACATAAATGTAATGGTAATTTTGAATTTTTTTTTGTATTGTAGGACCGAAGATATAAGTCTTGTTCTGGATGTCAGCAATTTCTCACAGTCTCATATGATCAATGCACGATACCTTCTGTATCCTGGCTGGTAATAGTCTCATTCTCTCCTATTCTTTGTATATGTGTGCACATACAAGTGGATGTTTAACTATACTGGACTATACTGTGTATTGTTTCAGGTGGGAGGGCCGGTTTGTGTCTGGAAGTGGAACTTTGTCTATTTCTCAGCATCGTATTGAGTTCAGTCGTCCATTAGAGAGAGTGTTATTTCTGCAGCGCTGCAAAGGTAAGCATCTTTTTATGTGTGTATTTATGATCATCAATAAGAGTGTCCCAATCATGACATTCTGGTTTGTTGATTATTTTTATTACAAATAATTAGCAATTTAATTGTCTTTTTTTGTTCATTTCATTTGTAGTGTAACTTAATACACATACTGCATGTACCTTAATTTAATTACACTAAAATAAAATTTTTTTTAACTCCTTTGTAAATAAATATTGCACGGAGCACTGTTGTTATTAATAAAAATAAAAAAAAACACTGAAATGGTTTTCATTAATTTAAATGAAAATAAAATAAAATGTTCGATTTAAAAATAAAAATGAAATAAACGAAAATTGGAAATTGATTGCCTTAGCAACTAACTGAAATAGATGAAATTACTTATTTGAATTAAATTACCACTTAAATAGAAATATATTTTTTAAAAAGAAAAAACTATAGAGCAAACGTAAATGCAAAAGTATATACAGCTAACATTACTAACTTTATAACTTTATTAAAACAAAAATTTGAATGAAAATTGAAATGTTAAAAATATCAGCTAATTCAATATATTATTTTATTATGCTTTAGTATATAAATAATACTAAATTATCACTGGCACTGAGTAGAATGACATACAGAATAAATAAAATATTATTTGATTACTTCCTAAATTCTTCACAATGCATTGTAAGGTGGTCTGGATAAAACCCTCAAATTTTCATTTTTGCAAAAAAAAAATATATATATATTTATTTATTTATTTAAAGATTAAGAATGTAAAGTGGGTCAGTTGTAGTTATAAGCAGAACATCTCTTGAGATGATCTGAATTCTCGCATAATGCACATTAATGCATTGAAAAGAGACGTAAAATGTCCATTTAATGGCATATTCACTTTAAATTATTATTTTTTACTCAAAATAAAAACAACTCACTTTTTCTCTGTCTCGGTTTCTTTTCTCAGCTTTGAAATCCTCTCTCAAACCTAGCCCTTTCACAGGAAACATCTATCACATCAGTGGGAAAGTGCTGTTCTCTGGTAGGGCAATCCGTTTTCTTCATCTCCTGCTAGACCTGCGTTTGTTTTATGAGAAATACAGTGTGACATAGTCAAGTATCAACTAAGATTGTTTATAAATATATATTGTTTGATTCCAGGATGTTTCTTGCTCTGGTTTTGTCTGTGTAGTTAATGTATGATTTTCCTATGAGAAGTAGTAGGCAGGGGGCCTGTGGGGTAACGCCACATGGTAGGACTCTCACCTCTGAATCCTCAAAGTGATGTGGCCTGCACACATCTATTCTCACTTTTTTTTTTTCTCAGTAGTTTCTTCCTGTGGTCACGTTTTTTGGAGGTTTCTTTTTTTGACTGTCCTCTGTTCCTTTGAATCTTTGGTGTAGTTGCATGGAGAGAGTGGGCAGATTGACAGAATGGAGAGAGCTGAGTGATAATAGTGCCTGAGTTAGATAGTGTAGTTCATTTAGGACCCGTACAGTTTAAACACCATCTGTGATGCCTAGTTTTCCCCATTAATCATCTGTGTTTTGTTATGGAAATCTTTTCTATATATATATATATATTATTTTTTTTTATTTTTTTTGGTGCTTACGTTTGGTTTGTTGTGTGAAGATCTTGTAACATTTTCTTAACATTCAGTGCATTGTGTTCAGTTGTTTTCAAGTTTGACTCCTTGCTTGTTTGTAGTAGTCAACACTGCAGAAGAGTGATTGATGGGATGGATGGCTGTTGGCACGCCATGCTAGACATAGCTCCGTCTGACATGTTTGATAAATTAGTGTGCAGCATGTTGGACTGTGTGTGTGTGTGTGTGTGTGTGTGTGTATCTGACTGCATTTGGTGTCTGTTTTCACTGCAGACAATGACAGACAGATGGAGGTAAACTGTAACTCTATCAGTGGGAATGTGACCGTTGCCCCAGATCAGGGGACTCACCATGGCCCGCGGACAACAAACAACTGTTATCTAATGTTTCACGGAGTGGGGCTCACCCAGGAGGGGTTGAAAGACTGGCTCCGGCATTGTGCCAAACAGGTAAATTCTCATAGGTTGGAGCAGGTGGAATCCGCAGCCTTCTTTCGTATTTTATGCCCTAATTTTGTGTGCGGTCAAACAGTAAAATGTTTAACTGCATTAGTAGCATTATCATATAACCCTAAATATTTAACAAACACACATTTTATGAATTAGGCACTCCAATTCGGCAGAGTTTTGTGGATGCAGATTTATAGAGAGAGATGGAGATTTTATGCAATCATGCAATGATTAGGGCCTGAAAATGTCAGTGTTTTTGTGTTTCACAGAAAGTGCTTAAGAAAATCAAGAAAAATCAGAGGACGCTCACTCCACAGGAGATCAAATACATTCATGTGAGCATACACACACTTGCACGCCTTTGTACGTCACCAAAGTGGATGCTGCTTCTGTGGTTTAAATACTTAAGTACTCATTTTATGTGTCTCTAGATGAAAAGGCACCTGGATCCTCTCCCTTCTGGTTACTTCTACAATGGTCATCACTTTGTCAGTTTCTTTGGAGAAAAGCAACATTTCCATCCTCGTATCTTTTAATTCTGGTAACTTGTTAACCAGGCTAAAAAATTTCCAAATCATGGTGGTGAAATTTTCTTGGTTACTCTACTGTATAAATGTTTATGGTCAGTAAGATTTTATTCAGTTATCTCTTTTAAAAAGTTGAACAAAGTTAAACCAAACATAGTTTTTAGCAAAAATAAATTGTAAACGCCTAATAATTTTACCATATTTTTCTCGGCATTAAAAATAAACAAACATTCAGCAAGGATGCATTAAATTGGTTAAAATTGACAGACCTCTAAAATGTTTCAAAATATTTCAAATAAATGCTGTTCTTTTTAACTTTCTATTCATCAAATAATGATAAGAAATAATAGTAAGAAATCAGCATATTAAAATAATATCTGAAGAATCATGTGACGCTGAAGAATGGAGTAATGTAATAATATTTGACAATATTTTACTTATTGTACAATATTTTTGATCAAATAGATGCAGCCCTGGTGACCATAAGATACTTTTTTAAAAATCTTACTGACCACAAACTTTTATTTTACTTTCATCCTAATGTCTGCATACCACATGCTGTCGATAACCACAGATAATATTTTTTATTCGATAAGGGCCTGTTCACATATTGCGTCTTTTGTGTGCTCAAGTTCATTATTTCAAATGTAGATGCGCGGTATGCACGCTCATAATGGAAGTGATGCGGTCGCGTTGCGACGCGCTTGTTTTTTCCAAGCGTGTCCGCGCCGCATCGAGATAAAAACATCTCAACTTTTCAGAATGCCGCAAGCACGCCGTAGGTCATGTGACAAGAACCAACCACAGCAATGACAGACGCCTCCGGAGCGCAACCGCCCTAGCACTTAGTGGTCCCTACGCGTTTTTAGGCGCTATATGTGAATGGCGAAATGTTTAATCAGAAGGAGTTTTGAAAAAAAGGCACATTACATACAGGCTGAGGCATCAGTTCAAATTATTGTGAGCTGTAATCGACATCATAAAAACTAATATCGAATATTGACATTACATTGAATGTTTCTGTGTTTGACAAAACTGACTGTGATGCTGTGTGTTGTGTTGCCATCACATGTTGATTCCTTACATGTGTTTATTCAGTGATGGATCAGTTCATTGATCAATACGTGCATGACGCCAATAAAGAGATTGAGCACTTCAACAGAGAGGTGGACCTGCAGCCACACGCTGATCTCTTCGACCCATAATCCCCTCATCTGACAAATTCACTTCCCGGGGAGAGGGAGGGAGGGTCACTTTACAATCACTAACGTCCACTATCCAATTACCCACACAAAACCGACCATTTCACAAGTTCGAATGAGGGATTTGCTGTTGAGGGATGAGGAGGATTTAGCTCACAGCCAGAGAGAAATATCACAGTCTAATGAGAGATCCTTTACCCAGCATACCATGACAGTAAATAATACTAGCACCCTGAGAAAGCTGAGACGCTGTTGTGCAGAGCAGCAATGCGAAAGCCTGTGTAAAGGGCTCACAGATGTGTCAAAACAATCCTGTTTAGAAAATAGATTTTCTCTGTTTTACCAAATGAAAGTTTAGAAGTGAAAATAGAGGCTCATATATATAAAGGATTGATCGTTATGCTCTTTGCAGCGGGCATGCTGTTGTGGTGAAGCTCCCTGCAGTGAAGGTTGTCCTACTGTAATTCCAGTGCCTAGCAGACATATTGAGCTGAATCGTAATGAAGTTTGTCAGTGAGGCTGAAAGTGATCAAACAGAAGGCTCGTTTCCAGCCGTGTGCATCTGGAAAGGCAGGTGCACTGCACCTGCCCTCAGTCCGCCTCTGTCAATCTATTGACCCCTACTGTGAATAGCAGGGCTGAGGATCTCTCTTGTGCTGCACTTCTCTTTTCAGCCATTCTGAAGTGATTAACTGACACAGCGGTGCTTCAAGTCACCCCATTTTGGGAGGGTTAGGGTATCGGGTTGGTGGAGGGTTTATTATTAGGACTTGTAATGTGTTCTTAAACAGATTGACTATTTAATGTTGGGTTCGTGTAGCACCAGGAATCGATTTGGTGTGTTAAACCTGCGCTTGCCGAGTGTGTGCTGGTACAAAGGCATGGCAGAAACAGAATTAGTGTGCATATATCACCCCTGTACTGTACTAGATCTGTACCGTTCAGTATTACGGTCATATTTTAGCTCTATCCTGGGGTGTGTGTCATTCTATGCATGTTTTCTTTGACTAATCACTCACAGCAGGAGAGCAGCAGTGTCTTTTACATGTGTACACGCACACATTTGACCTTTTGTCTGTAAGACAAGCCTTAAAATAATGCTTTTTAAACGATTACGGCGCCACCAAAAGAGCCGAGGGATGCACTTCCAAAGAAACTCGGACACTGCTGGTCTCTTCTGTGCTGCAATATACTGTACTGTACCGGTGTTAATACACTACATGGTTATCAGCTCTTTCACCAAGCCATATTCACTTTTTGGTCAGAGTTACTGTGGAGGTTTATTATGAGCTACATAATGCTAATGTTGCTATGAGCTTTTTCTAGTGTTCCTTTTAAGATTTATAATACAGTAACTTTGCCTTTTATGTCTCTTGACACTTCTGTAGCTTGTCAGTATGCAAGTGCAGTTTTACTCAAGGGCCGCCCTGTTGTGAACAAACTCTGAAAGGACGTTGCTGAGATCCGTAGATCCGCGCTAAACCGAGAAGCAAAGAGAATCTGACTACTCGCTAATAGGTGACAGAGCCTCAGAGGTAAGCAGTCACTTCACGAGTGTTGAAACACAATCACCGATGTGCCGCGCACACACACATTTAGCTCATTTAGCTCGTGGTGTTGCCATTAGTCGGATTCTACACAGCAGCTGTCCTTAAAGGGTACAGGGCTACGAAACACTTATATAATGTGTAGTTTGAAGTAGCGGCCATTTTTGGCCATACTATCCGCATGTGTTAAGATGTCTTATCAATTTCTATTTATGCTAACAGAAATGCCTTTCACCAAACTGGAACAACCAAGAAAGAAATTGCTAGAGTTCGATCTATTTTTCATATTGGAAAAAAACGTGATTTATCTTCGCACATTCTATTTTTCTAATGCTGTGAAATCAATTAAATTGGAGCCAGATGATAGTATTCCTCAGGCGAAGCAGATTCTCTCCTGTGACAGATATTTGGCTGCCGCTGCAGAGTCTTGGCAGAGAGCAGGGGCATCCCCGGGCAGAAAGCGCCAGTGTTGGTGAAAGGATAGAAGAATTGTTTGTCTATGTTAGTGTAAAGGGCCAGTAAGGGTCTGCTGAGTAACAGGAAGGCACTGGAGGGCCACCGTGTAAAACTCAAGACAAAGAAAAATTCTTGTCTTAGACTTTGGCTGATGGATTTAGAAGTTTTTTGTCACAGATGAACACTAAGAATCTGGGTTTTGCTCCTCACACAGACGACCCTAGTGAGGCCCTCCAGAGGCACTTCCTGGTATTGTGGGCTTGAACCCCCTCTGGCCCGCACAGCTGTGCTCATTCAGCTGAAGTTAGAGGAATAAAACAGAGTTTGGTGGAAAGGTTTTTTGACAATGATGTCAAGGATAATCTTAAATTAGTGGCTTTAATGCTATTCAGATAAGAGGGATAGATTTTTTTCGTTTTGATTTATTTTTTTTTAACACAAACCGGCCTGGGTTTACCAAAAGGTTAAAGAGAAGCACTTTTTATTAGATACATATTCAGACTTTCAATGGTCGCTGAAGGCTTGTTCCTGAGTCTTGACCAAAACTTTTATCTTGTCCCTAAATCTCATAATTAGTTTTTAATAACCAATCAGAAGCTGGTCATTCTGACAGCACATGTCTCATGTTCTCAGGTATCTAGTAGAGTAGGTATAACACCAGCATAGAAGTTTTATATCAAAAGTCTTTCACAACCGGCCTACATTTGATGCATTTTTTTTGTGGATGATGTGCTGTGCTTCTGGGGCCACAGTAAAATTAGGACAAGCTAAAGGGCTAAATAATTTCCAGTATGGGGACAAGCCTGAAAATTGAAATAGCTAAAAAAGGGGTATTATTAGCTAAATGTTATTTGCACAAAGCTAAACACGCTAAGGTCTTGTGTTGGCGTTATGTGGAAACATTGGACCTTTTTGACTCGGAGGGAAAATGTGGAATTCAAATAGATTCACCAGTCTTTACCTCAGTTTCAGAATATCCAGTGCTCGGAGTTCATGATATCTTTGATATCTTCTAATATGAACAATATTTAAGATGGTTCTACTTGAAAAGTGCCAAAAGTTCTTAAATAACCTTTTTTTTTTTGTTTAAAGGGGTTAAACAAAAGTTTGTGAAAAATCAAAATTTAAGTGTTGTTTGCACAAAACTACTGTAACTCGTGTTTTCTCCTGTGACTGATGCTTTTTTCTAATATATATGGTGTATTTATGACAAAATAACATATTAAAAATATTTATAAGCTAATTCCGTTCCGATGATGGGTTATTTGTATTGTCTGTCATTCTTATTGGTCTATTCAGTGAAACATGCTGGCAACAAACATCTACAGACAAAAGCAGCCTGGAAGAGAAGTGTGTGTAAGGTTATCAACTCAGCAGTGGATTTGTCACATGGTGATAACATCTTTAAGGATGCCAAACCCAGCTTAAACACTAATCTCTGGGGCCTGCAACAACAGAAGCTATTTATAACCTTGTATTTGTAATATGTAATCAAACACTGTTTTGTGTGTCAAATTGAAGCCTACCACCTTTTTGGTGGTACCTCCTTTTCCTGGTCTTCATTTAGGGTCGCTGCCCAGTGCCCACCCCACCTTCCAAAATTCTGGTATTCAACCCACTGTGACTCTAACGCACCCCAAGGACCTACACATACGTCCCAGCCCAACCATAGCCATAGATGCAGCCTGCGTTCCATTCTAAGGTGGGTTCAAAACAATGCACTCACCCTCTTGCAGATACAATACCCACATTTCTTTCAACTTACATCAGGCTCCCTTCATCTCTCCCTGGAGACGGTACCCACCCTTTGCACACATAGCAGCCTTTGTTTCTCACTGGCCAGTGGGACGAGTTCAAGGTTTAATTTCTGATGCACTGGTTGTTATGACTGCATCATGCATACCCTACTGTGATCTGTTTATCTCCCATGGCTCCTCATAAAGAGGAGTGAAGAAAGATTTTGGCACTGGGTGCTTGATCCAGAGAGTCGAAATATGGGATGTTAGCAGAATGTACATCAAACCATCTGAAATGCTATAAATGTAAAATTATATTTTACTTGAACAAAGCTTTTTATTTTTAAAGCAAATTTACATTTTTGTTGCATATATATATATATATATATGAATTACAATTTGATTAAGATTTACGCATTTGGCAGATACTGACTGTATCTGGTGTAAAAAGTCATGCATTCCTTGGGAATCAAACCCATGACCTTGCTGTTACTAGCGTCATGCATCATCATGTTCAAGCTACATTAAACATGGCAGGTGTTTGGTCATCTCTGTCCTTTTGATCACTGTCAGGGATTGATGAATAGGATGGACAATAATTGTCCCTTTTGTTGGACACACACTGAGGCCAGAGTGCCCTTTAATCTGCTTTAATCAGAGTGTCACTTTATGTCCCTGACACTTGCAGTGCCTAAGAGGCAGGAGAGATATAGACTGTCACAATGCAAATATAGCATTCTCACACACACACACACACACACACACACACACTTACAGTGACATAAATGTCTTTAAGAAACAGCTTATTCAAAATATGAGTGGCCACTATAACGCTTTGACCTGGAGATGTTTCTAATGTACACTTGCTCTATTCTTTCTCCTATTTTAGGCTACGTTCATACTTAAAGCCAAAGCGCCCAATTCCAATTATACTCTGTGATATACTAGACTACAGTTTAAAAATTTGGGGTTGGTAAGATTTTTAAAAAATGTTTTTTTTTTAAAGAAGTCTTTTATACTCACCTAGGCTGCATTTATTTGATTAAAAATAAAGTAAAAACTGTAATATCGTGAAATAATATTACAATTAATTATATTTTAAAATATTATTTATTCTTGGGATGGCAAAGCTGAATTTTCAGAAACATTACTTAAGTCTTCAGTGTCGCATGATTCTTCAGAAATCTTTCAAATATTCGTATTTGTCGCTTAAGTAACATTTCATATTATTCAAAAGTATTACATTATTATTGTTGATTATTTCCAGATTCAAAATGTCCAGATATTACATTCAGCTTTAAGAAGAATTAAATGTAATTCTTAAATTATTATTATTTTTTTTTAATAATAAAATGTTCATTTATTGAGTTAAATTTATTCTTATTACCCTAACGACAAAGTAACAACTAATTAATTTTAATGAAAACAGTTCATTTAAACATTTTTCACATTTAAAGATATATACTCTATCTTACAGTTTAGCTTGTTGTTAAGTTATCTTACGTTTTCATATTTCTATGAAAATTATATATTTTTTACAGTGTTCTCAAACAACAGATATTTATTTTCAAATCATATTTTGATCATCGAGGTTTACACTTTAATCAAAAAAATGTAATACATGTGATAAGGAAAATCTGTTGGACCACATTGAACTGAAGTGTGACCATAGCCCTTGTGTCCTGTAGACAAAAGTATGCTCTGTTCACAGTTCATTCTCCAGGTTAAGAACATCAAAGGTCATGAGAACATGCATGTCATTGCTTTCTTTAGTGACAGCAGCCAGCTTGAGTTGTGTGGCATTTCCTGTGACTGCCTCACCTTCCCAAACTCTGCTCTTATTCATCTTCAGATCCGTTCGTTTCTCCCCCACGACACACACTTTTTGAGCACCTGATACCCGCACGCGAAAACTCACTGATCTTTGGGTTGGCAGCACACCTGTGCGGGGCTCCAGCAACACACACCCTCTTACCCACGCTGAATATACAGTGGGGAAGGGATCTCCAGGCTTTTCACACACACTCCTGATTATAAAGTCACACAGCGACATGTAGTCCTGCTCAGGGGGTTTGCGTCCATAAAGAGCAAGGCGATAAACTCCCGCTCTGGGTGCGCACACACTCACGGTAACCTTAGTTTCTGTGAATGTCAGGAGTACATATCGGGACAAAGGAAAATGTACCTCCTCATGCAGCTCAGCGCAGAGGACCGCGTGTATTTGTAGGTCTGGCGTGGCACAATGGAAGGTGATGTTGCACCGCCCCTGTGGTGCATTCACTATCGCCCCTGTGTGGCTGAAATGGGACAGTCCGGCTTCTTGAGTGCGTATCCCCGGACCACACCACAAGCCGAGGTCTGCAGGATAAAGAACGTTTGGATTCAACCCTTGACTTTGACAGTGCAGCAAGTAGTTCCCGGCGTTTTGAAAAGTCCCACTTCCACTATCGTAATCCCGCACAAATACGGACAGCCGGTAAAATCCTTTGTAAGGGCAGATGATGTTGCACACCAGCTGCTCTGCTGTGATTTGCAATGCAAGGCAGCGCTTGGCCGTAGCGGCGTCGAGCTCGGGGTGTGTGAGTTCACACACCATCATCAGTGGTCGTGTTGTGTGTAGGATGACCTTGCACTCGCCACCCTCACCCACCTCCACAGCCTCTTCTCCTGCGGTGCTGCAACCCTTGACACCTAGAGCCGATGACCCCGCCGCCAGGCCCCAGTTCAAGTAAGGGTTATCAGGAAGGGCCTGTCTCTTCTGGATACTCGGGCACTCCAGCTCAAGAGAGCAAACCCACCGCAGAACGCCATGTTCACCCTCTCGTCGGGCAAACAGCTTCACCTCGTAGGCCCCAGGCTCTGGGGGCAGTAATCGCAGCTTCATCCCTTGTTGGGTAACTGACAAGAGACCACAGGAGCTGTCAACCTCCTCCTGCTTTAGAGTTCCCGTCTCGTGATCCTGCTGCCTCATCTCATACGAAAAGGTCAACGGTCTAGAGGATCTGACCGACACAATTGCTTCCCCATCGTCTGTGGAAAACCAATTTTGACACATTTAACACAATGTTACAGTAATATTGTGCCTGACATAAGAGGCTTTTGCAACAGTTAGTTAAAGGAGCTAGTTAAAGGAGTAGTTCACTATTAAAAAAAAACTTTTGCTGATAATTTACTCACCCCCATGTCGTCCAAGATTCAGTGTCTTTATTTCTTCAATCGAAAAGAAATTAAGGTTTTTGATGAAAACATTCCAGGATTTTCTCCATATAATGGACTTCATTGGAAACCAAACGGTTCAAGGTCCAAATGAGAGTTTCAGTGCTGCTTCAAATGGTTTTAAACGACACCAGACGATGAATCATGGTCTTATCAAGCGAAACGATCGGCCATTTCAAAAATAAATAAAAAAGTTTAAGTTTTATAAGCATAAATGCTCACCTTGCTCTGTTCTGTGATGAGTGTTTGTGACTCTCCTGTTCAAACTCCTTCATCAAAATGAACAAATCTTTTTTCAAGTCATGAAATCCTTTTTAATTCATCGTCTGGTGTCGTTTAAAGCCCTTTGAAGCTGCACTGAAACTCTCATTTGGACCTTGAACCGTTTGGTTCTCAATGAAGTCCATTATATGGAGAAAATCCTGGAATGTTTTCATCAAAAACCTTAATTTCTTTTCGACTGAAGAAAGAAAGACATGGACATCTTGGATGACATGGGGGTGAGTAAATTATCAGCAAAAGTTTTTTTTAAAAGTGAACTACTCCTTTAAAGAACCAGGGCAGTCCCCTGTGAACTAAATGTTCAAGTATGAATATGTTAGCCTTACCGTTATCTACAAGCTAGTAGTGTGCTCCAAAACGATAACAAAATTTGCATTTAGAAGATATTCAAAACTTGGTCTCTCACTTCTGCCAACATAGATCAATGATTTTGATGACATCACAATGCACTTCAGCTTCTCATCAGATTTTCTGTCCAATCAAATGCTCTCTAGAATCTGTAGCTGCACCCTACATGATAAATAGACGCTGAAACTACGGCTATAATCGCTCACTTGTTCAGACATTTACTATTTTCTACATGGTGAATGGCACATAGTACACTACATAGGGGATAGGGAGACACTTTCCATTGGGGCAAATGAAGTCTGGTTTCACGTTAGTGTCACGCGAACCACACAATCAGCTCATTCCAGAGATACGATAACAGAAAGCTAGTCAGCGCAGACCAGAAAATGTATCGGACTCAGACGCATTTGAATTCTGCACAGAATGCTATATTTTAAAGTGGAATGGAGAAACTGTTAGAGATTAGGAGGAAACTGTGGCTTTACCAAGCTCAACTGCTCTAGCTAAGCGGTCTGTGATGTAAACAAAGCGCCATTTTAAAAAAAAGGGGAGGAGCTGTTCAAATTATCTTTCTGTTTCAGTGGAAATTACATCAACACATTGAATAATGCTGCACGTTTTAAGGCACATTAGTGAGCCTGCCATTCAGCATCAACAACTCCATAGCGTAAAGGTTGAGAAGTGCCTGGACTTAGGCATCGGTTCATCTGCCGGCTTCGCGAACAAGAAAAAATGTAGGGTGGGACATGATTTTGTCCATCAGGAATTGATTGGATCATTGTGGTTTGCTATTGAGTGACAGGTTGTCCAGGCCTCACACCAGTAAACACGTCAGCAGAGAATAAACAAGATGTCGTTTTTAAGGCACTGCATAGCTTCAGTGTGTATGCGGCCATTCTTGCTACCGCTATTTATTTAATATTCTTGCCTGCTTTTGCTGCAGTGCATGCCATAGAAAGTATTCCGTAAGTTTTAGCTACAATAACTTTTTTTTTTTCTCATGAGACTTTCTAATCTGCAGCAAGCAGTCTAAACAATTTTCTCAGAGCTTCTCAACACGAGCTGATGCCAGCAGCGGTCTTTTTTCTCATTGGTGCATAACAGTGTGTGTGCGCTTCACTGATCTTCCCCTTTGAGTTTCTGAATTATTCTATTATCCATGTGTAGATGTGCTGATAATGTTCAGTAGATGTTTTGTGTCCATATGCACACCTGTGATAGTTTTGTACTGTGTAGGTTGTGTGAGAGTCAATCCAAACTGATAAAATGCTGAGGTCTTCAAGGGTCTCATTTCAAACTCTTCCATAGAGATGGGTGTGGTGAGCAGTTGCCAGGTCTCGTCATCAGGGAAATGTGAGTTTATGAACTCACTGGGTTCAGTCAGGAAATAAAAATCATCATACCTGAAAGAGACAGACATCAGTACTTATTAGTGCAGTTGTTATTCAATATTTTGCATCCTATTTTCTCAGAATAGAGACTGTAAATTTGCTGTAAACCAACCAGATCATTTTTTGATGAATTACAAAGTTTGATTTTGTAAAGCATTTGTAAATCAGAAAAAAAAAGTAAAATATATAAAAATGTAAAGTCTACTCAGTGTAATTTAAGAGGGGGCTGAATATACTGATATAATCAAATACAAAGTGCAATATAAAACTTTATTAATAGCCTGCTGTATTATATTTTATACGAAATGATTTATAAGGCCTCTAAATTATCATGATCAAAAAAAAAGTTTTTTCACAAATGTTTTGTTTTTCCAAAAAAACTTGTTTTTAAAAAAAAAAAAAACAAACAAAAAAAATCTACTTTATGCCTTCTGTCATCAGATTGATAGTTTATACTTTTTAGCAAGTAAAAAGGCTTTTAGTACAATTCTTTTAGTACAAAACATCAGTCTTATGGTCATGATACACGTTTTTTTGCTGTGAAATCTTTGCTAATTTCTATAAAGTAAATGCAAGAATAACGGTTTATTGTTTTAGTATTTCAGGAACACTTAAAATAAAAAATAACCATTTGAAATTCGAAAATAAAAACTTTGATCATAAAAATAAGCTTTTAAATATAATTTTACGGAGACGTTTTTCTTTTTCTCTCTCCCATGGAACCCAACTCTTAAATACTGTGGAATATACACAAACAATGGTGTATGTAAAAACTACTTATGATTTGTCAGTATGAGTGTACTGTATGATATGTACAACTGACACTCTGAGGAGCCTGACCTCTTCACAAATGTTTTGTTTTTCATATCCACAGTGCCAGCGCCCCAGCAAGCATCAAGCATCCACCACTGACCCCCCACGAAGACAGCATTCCACTCATGATCAGAACGCTTCTCAGCTAAACTGTGCCTGGCCTGGTATCCAATGCCTTTGCTGTACCCACTCACCTCCACACACTCAATGCCCAGCTCCCTAGTGAAAGAGAGAAAGTTCAGAGCCGCGTTCTACTGCACTCTAAAAAACGATTCGTTGGCTGAACAACCATTACTTATAAAAGTAATTAGATTAAACAAAAAAAAATGAAGTATTTATAACTTTTCAACCTCTACTTAAGATATATATATATATATATATATATATATATATATATATATATAAATATATAGTGTGTGTGTAACACAAAAATATAAGTTACTAAGTGAACTTAAATGTATGCATAAATAAAATGACAAAACATAAGTCATGTTAAGATTAAAATTAAGTTAATCGAGCATTACATTTGCAATAGATTTGATAGATATGAAATTTCCTGTGATGCCTTTCCAGCCAAAAATTGGAGCCTTTTTGTGAAAAAAATGTAAGCTTAACTTTTTTTTTTTTTTTACTTAAGGTACACTCGATCGTTTATTGTATTCTTGGTCAAAAAAATTTTAAACTGAATTTACTTATATTTTTAAGTAAAGAATGTTGCATGAACTCAAATATTTAAGTAGCTACATATAACAAAGGTTTTCTTGTTAATTTTAAGTAAAATTAATCCAAGTCGGGATTACTTAAAAAGTATGATGCAAAAATGGTGCATATATATTTTAAGTAAATCCAACACATCATTTTTTATAGTGTGGAATGATGTATGTGTACATACGGTACCTGTGCCCATTTACCTGCACATTTCCACACAGAGACTGGAGTATCCACTACACACACCCTTTCCCTTCCTGATGACCTCATCTGATGAACAAATCTTCGGAGAAATACCAAGGTATCCCTCTAAATCATATTCTACACAGACAAATGTATTAGACAATTTGCACGAGGAAGTTCATTCATAAAGAATTAAAAGTGAAACAAACAAAAAAAAGATAAGCAGAAACCATTTTTCACTCAGAAATTGCTAGCGACACTGAATTGAAAGTAAAACTTTGAAGTAGAAAAACTGAAATATTTTTTTCTTCTAAAACACTCCAATACTTAGTTTTTTACGGTCCATGATGCATTTTTTGCATGTGCAGTTACCAATATTATGGCATATCCAGATCCATGCAGCCCTGAGTTTTTCCAGATCATTTCTGCTCCCCTCAGTGACTGCACACGCAATCTTCTGAGCATCAAATACTTCCAGCTCCCTCAACTGAAAAACACATATTCATGCCTAAATCTATTGTTTATGTGAACAAAGAGGACAAAGGCTTGTGTGTTGTCTGTTACCTCTTTTCCTTTCTTGATTGAGAATGCGTCTACTTTGCTGAAAATACCAGTGCTGGAGAACAGCAATTTTCTGGGTTTCCTCTGGGAGGAGGAGACTGCAGGTAGATAAGGTCTCCCAGATTGCGTGCCAGGGCTGGCGACTAAGAGGGGTTTCACAATCTCCTCTAGGCTCTTTTTCACAGTGCTCCTCTTTCTTACACTCACTGACTTCGCCGCGCTCTCGGCGGACAGTTGGCGCTTTGTGCTCGGCCTTTGTTCCTCACATAACTTCCCTTCATAGTTCTCTAATAGCACCTTATGTGAAACCACATTTTCTTGTACCGGTACAATGGTTAAGGGCTTTGGGTCATTTTGCTCCACTGACTGTGAACCTCCTCGGTGGCTCTTATTAGTCAAACAGACTTTGATGCTGTCCTCATGGCTCCCAGATACATTTTGAAGTTTGCATTTCACCATACCATTTTCAACTTTCAAATCAAAGTTTTGTTTCTGCGTGTCATTGTCTGAGTCTGTGGCAGTTTCTTCTGGTTGGCGGTCTCGGTTGCTGTTTTTTGTCGTGATTGGTTCAGTTTGAGCTTCATCCATGCAATTGAGAGGAAAAAAAAAACATAGTTCATACTTCAAATGATCCCTTAGTTTTTAAAAGCTGCAAAATACATTTGAAATGCAATTATCTTACCTTTTGCAGTTGTGAAACTCATACCTTCTGTCACTTTCAGAAGTGTTGGTAGTGGCAGATTTATCCCAGTTTTGTTTTCTATTGCAAGGGGCCGGATATATCTATTTTTTCCCTGTGTCCACCCCTATGAAAGGATAGCACGCTAAAAATACACTTGGACTTATCATGACAACCAATGAGCTCAAAGATACAGGAGGGGGGGTAGAAAGAAGGGCATTCAATGTTGACACGAAGGGTGAAGAAGGTTGTGGTTGGTAACGGATAAATTTATTAGCTAACAAATATGCGTAAACAATGTCTATCCTGACCTTGTTAAGGGCATTAAAGTCTTTGTGGGAAAGTTGAGTCTACTCAGGAGGAAGAAATAAAGTGACACACACACACATATTAATAACAATAATTCATCACAACAATTCTCCTTCAGTGCCAGGCTTGGACTCATTAACCTCGAACTCCAAATTACTTTCCTTCTGTAAATATGGAAATTGAAGCTGACCATAGTGGATACTGTCGCTATGTGCGGGAAAACAAAGCAGTTTTTATTTCCATACATAGAGATCCTTCCTCCAAAAACATCCTCATTGGCTCGGGCTCCATGTCAGACAGTCTGCCGGGGGCCCTCAAGAGTCCTCTTACATACCCCCCTCTAGCAGGCTGAATTACCCCTGACCAATTACCCATCGGCATTGTGCCAAAATAGCAATGACTACAGTTGTGTGTTTATTCATGAAGTTCTCCCCTCCAGGTTTTGGAATAAAACTTGTTTTTGCTTAAGTTTTCCTGTTTCTGGTTTGCATCATGTTAAAATGAAGGACTTTTCTATACAGCCTTGTAGATAACACGAAGACATGAAGTGATGGAGACATGGTCTTTCTCCTGCTCAAGATGTGATAACATAAAAGTCCAAAAAGTAGCCTTGAACAGTAACACACATTAATAAGGCATAGTGTGTTCTGTCTTTTATCTATATCTTACACTCTTTAAAAGTAAGGTTACACAAACAGGGTTTTCACAGTGATGCCATTGCCATAGAGGAATCATTGTTTGCTCAGCAAAGAACCTTTCAGTGAACAATTCTTAAAAGAGTCGGGTTTTTTTCTTACTGTGAAGAACAGTTTAATATTTTTTTTGAGCACTTGAAAGGTTAAATTCATGTTAAAGGTTCTTCATGAAACCAAAGATGCCAAAAAAGAGCATTTTTAAAAAGTACATGTAGAGAAAACACTGGATTTGGTTCTCAATCCTTCACCTGCAATGCACAGCACTGCACTCTTTTTGTAACCTTATCTACTGCACCTGATTCAACTCATCAGCTCATTAGTAGATGCTCCACGTAGTAGATGCTCCACGAACTAAACAGGGTGAAGCAGAAGGGAGACAAATGTCCAGTACAGCAGTTGAGCAAGGATCAGTCGAGTCTACAGTGTTCTCCTCTAAAGTTGAAGCAAATCCACAGTAGCTAAATGTCAGTTTTCTGAATAATTATATAGGGGAAAAAAATATCATATATTTTGCAAGATGTAAACAATGCTGGTCCAGAAGCACTTCCTGTTTCAGTTTTTTTAACACTACATAAAAGCTGGGATAAAATACAACCTACAGAACATATAAAGCTGAATCAAAAAGTTAAACAAACGTCTTTAAGATGTTTTCTTTACATGTGAAATAAAGAAAACGGTTACAAACTGAAACAGGAAGTGTTTCTGGACCAGTGTTGTTTACATCTTGTAAAATGGTCTATATATATATATATATATATATATATATATATATAAACTAATGCAGAGTCTTTCAAATTGCCAAGAGTGCACGTGTGTCGCGTTCTCTGCGCGCTCTCTAGTGGGGAAACCTTTCCCCATAATACTAGTTTCAAATTGTTGTCTATTTTAGTCATTCGTGTTTTATTCACTTAATGTCACGTTTAAGATGTTCATAAACAGGATAAAATCTGTTCGCCCACTTACATTCACTACGTAATGACCATTGATGGACCATCATTGTGTCGTCCAGTCGCTCTGTTTTGCTGGAGCGTGATTGGTCCAGATTCACTAGCTTTTGTTCGCGTGCTGCACTCCTTGCGCTCGTGCTGTCATGTACACCTGCGGTACCACTCGCGCGCGCCGCGAAAATGCCTGCCAGTGTTTCACACTCTGGAGAAAAGAGCACAACTTGACTAGATAGTTTGGATATAAAGGTTAACTAACTCTCAGAAAACATTCCCCTTGATGTGATTTCAGTCATTTTAAGGTAGGCTATACCATACTGAAAGACGTCATGAAGACGGATAAAGACGGTAAAGACATGAGGGGAGTGACTGTTAACCGCTTTGCTGAAGGTAAGAATATTTGCATCTATTTGCGTGATTTTCTTTATGAACGTTATAAAAACAAATAAGGAAATATGCTTGTGATAACATTTGTAAGAGTTTTCGTGTTTTAAAAAAGTTTGTTAGTGAAAGTTTAGCTCTCTGCGTAACATAAGCGAATAAACTACTACAAAAACGATAAAATATTCTTGAACTAAATGACATTTTATGAAAAATGTAACAAGCATTACCACGGCAACCATAGTTAGTGTATTCTACAGTTACTTATACTAATATAAAGGCATAATAAATTAGGATGTAGGCTACTTAAAACAGAAATGCCTTCTTGTTTTTAATTAATTCGTTTTTTTGTTTTTATGAAAGTCGACGGCTGTAAGTTACCACATTTATATTTTGTACAATTTCGCATTGTGGTATAGTTACCATGGTAATTTTAAGGGATATGTCATTTTTCAGAAATCAAAACTTCATCATCACTGCTGCAGTCCCATTGTCTAGCCCATGTTAGTTATCCCAGACTGACACAAGGACAAAGTTAGAGTGCAAAAATGCCCAGCCTATTAACCATGGATGGATCATATGGATCATTTAAAATTATGTTATAATTATATGGTATGTAAATCTATGTAAGTCTCTTTATTTGATATACATGCAGTCATTTGGACTGACACACTGCATTAGGACTTTCCAAAAAAACTGAAATCTGATCTCATCATCTGCACTCTTTTAAAAACAATTTAGTCATCATGTATTATTAACACATTTAAATTAAAAATGTGCAACGAACAATGATTTTGTATCAGCATAATTACCTTCACTGGTTTTTCTTCATGATTAAGCTGTATTTTTCTGTTCCTTATCAAGACAGAGCAAAAAAAGGATGAGTGTCCCAATAGCTTGCTATACAATAGAGCTTCACATAAGGTGCCTGGGCTCATGCTCTTAGGGTAATGAGGGAAGGAAGGACTGCTGAATGAAGACTCATCTTTTTATTCTGCTGTCTTTCAGTTGTTAGGCTCGTGAAGTGAAAAGCTATCAGGATATCTGATCAAAGCCTCTTTTTAAGGCATCATTGCACACCTATAAATATCAGCAATCGCCACAGCAGTGGTGCCATTTCGAATTCTTGTTCACCTGACAAGAATCGAAAAGTTCCCTTTGTACAATTGTAGACATAACATGCTTTCTCCCACATATTCTCTCGGCCTTGGAGCTCATAAAGAACTGCAAGTGTGAGGTACGGAAGATTTATTTTTATTACTCTCTTCATCATTTTATCATCTTAGGTTGTGAATTCAGTAAATGTTCTGACAGACTACTTTGCTCCATTGGTTCTAGTATGTCAAGCTATTCAACCTAGATGGAACTATCTATAATCTTCACGATTCTCTCTTACAAGCACGTGTACATTCGTACATTCGCAGACACTTATACTCTAACTGATACATTACTTACATTAGGTGAGGGTCCAGGGGAAGGAAGCTCCACCCTTTGTTGTTCGCTTAGTTTGACTGTTGGCTCTTCCTGGAGATACAATACAAATCTCTCTCTGTGTGTAAAGCAAACTCAAAAAGAGCTGGTGTTTGCAGGGCTTGACCAAAGAAAACTAAAGAAAGTGGACAAATTTAAAGGGGCACTTGGCAACTATTTCAACTTAATAACAGTTTAGAAATCATTTGGATGGTTAAATAACCTGTTCTGGTGAGAACCATGACAGTTCCCCCTACCGTTCCCAGGCAGAAAACCAACCTTGCAACAGTGGGACTAACATCCCGGCAGCATCCCGAGACTAACGTAAACGAGAACGAGTGAGAAACACAAACTACTTTACGCCAATTTGACATTAATACACTCGTCCCCCTCAATGTGTATGATGTATTACCCACCTCGGTAGACGTATACCTCCACATGATAAAGTTGGCTGGCTCTGATAATCACAAATCATTGTTATTTATTGTTATTATTGCCGCAAGTGAGTTTTTTTAAGACAGTGTTATGAAATATACGCCCCACAGCTGTAGGGGGAGATCGTCGAATCAACATGCCACAAACAAAAGTGAAAATCAGTGAAGAAATATAGTTAGAGTTGCCAAGTTCCCCTTTAACTTTGTGACGTTGTTACCGCTGATATCAGCTTAACAAAACCCAATTTGACATCTTGTGCAGTTACTGCATTTAGCCTTTTCAGGGCATAATAACATTTCAGTGGGTTCGGTTCAAGTGAAGTCAACATGAAATGAAAATTCTCCCAATCTATTTTGTAAATGCATCTTATTGATCATATTGTGAATGATTCATCCCTGCATATGTTTTTTTTTTTTTTTTTTTAAATGTAAGCTTAATCAAAATTTTCGATCTTCAGGTAAAACAACAATCTTTTGCAGGACTTCACCAATCATCTTTTTCAATAATCAGTTTCACTCAGATGTACCGGTATGTGAAACTGATACAGAAGTACAGAAGAAAATAGCCGTCACTACTTCAATAAAAGCATTGAAACATCAGTTAACAAAATAAATAATCTGCAGTAAGGCCTTTCGATTTTTACTTGCCCAGCCATAAAAATAATCAACTCTTATTTTTTGCTAATAATTGTTCTCTTTGTAAGAAGTAATCTTTGTATGTTTCATTAAATGTCGACAAAACCTCATCTATGTCTGCCAGCTTGATAACAAGATCAAATACCTTTCTGACAAATGAACATAATTTGTATAAAAATCTAGAATTCATCACAGAAAACCAAAACATACATTGTTTTTTTCAAAGGAATATATTCAAAATATATGTTAAAGACCAATGATTTATGATTTATTTTTAATTATTAATTTAATTATTAATAATTTAAGAACACTCAAACCTTTTTGGGAGTAAATTATCAGCTTTACTTATCTAGAACACAATTACTTATGTTTGTAATGTGAATGGATAGTCTAGGAATTATGCTAAAGTATGGTAAGTGACGTTTTGGGGTTGTACCTCATGACTTAAAGTGTTACAGTCAGCAGTCACTACCCATAAATTTCCAATACCCATTGTTTGTCCAGAAAGACAACACAACATTTCCTGTGAAGCTTATGATCTGGCTATCACAGTTAAACACAGATAGGAAGTGAGGTCTAGGGCACACAAGTGACAGCGTGTGTGTGTGTGTGTGTGTGTGTGCGTGGGTGTGTGTGTGTGGTATACCCTATTCTATGGGGACAAAATGTCCCCACAAAGATGGCCATATTTGAAATCCTTGTCTTTGTGGGGGAATTTTTTGGTCCCAATGAGGAAAACCGCTTTTTTATCCCACTAAGGGATGTTTTTATTAAAGTAGGTTTAGAGTTAGGGGATAGATACAGTCTAAAAATCATGTCTATGAAAATTCCCCACAAAACATGAAACACTAGGGGGCAGTGCGTCACCCAGAACCCTCTTTGGTTTGCTGTAGGGATCTCTTTCTGTTGGCCAATGGACATTGCGTCCCTAATCTAGCCCAAATATTTCGCTGTGCTGTATGTGTGTTTGTCTGGCTCCTCCGGACAACTGCTGAACTCAAGGACAATAGCAAGGTCAAAGATTGACCTCACTCTGTGTACCCACAGCATCCTGTGCCCACATCAGGATTTAACCCTTCACACCCCACATACACCACGTCTCTTTTGACTTAATCAGACTACGTGCATGTACGGTCAGCATACTGTATATTTCAGTAATGTCGTTGTGTTGAATGGTTGGTAGCGTAGGTGGATGTTTCAAGCGCTTTTTTGCATGTCGTATTGTGGGAGGTAATCTGTCTGGCCATAATTGAATAGTTTAAAAGAGCAGTGCATCACAATACAGTCTAGGGTTTACACAAGAGTTGTCTGCACATTCCAGCCACGCATACACACATGCCTCTAAAAACTGTTTTACATGCTGCCAGCAGGTGTGTTTTGTGGAAAGAGCCTTTGATGGCAACAAAATGGAGGGAGGAGAGGTTCAACACTTTTTATAAGACTTATTGTGAGGGCTGAAATAAAAACCAGACCCCCCCCTCCAACCCCACTCGACAGAGAAATAAAACAAACAGCCATTGGAATGATGAGTCATTACAGTGCTTGCTAGAAATTCCTCGAACATTCTATTCTTCTTCGCCTTCTTCATCTTCAACATTATTTTCTGCTGCTTCTTCTTTGTCGTCATCTTCCTCATCATAAGTAGTTTATTTTCTACTTCAGGATTTCTCTATTTCTGCTTTGTCTTCTTGATCTTCTACTACTTTTGTTTGCCTTTTGGTTTATCATCATCTTTTTTGCTTACTGTTGCTTTTTCATTTTTGTTTATAATCATCTTCCTCTTTTTTTCTTTTACCACTTCTCTACAATTTTCTGTAATTTATTTAGCCATTGTTCAAACGTAAATGGATAGTTCACCCAAAAATGAATATTGGTACAGTAAATAAACAGTTTTGGTTACCATCGACCTCCATTGCATGGACATGAAAAACACATTTCTCAAAATATCTTCCTTTATGTTTCACAGATGAAACATACAGGTTTGGAGGGAATAAAGGGTCAAATCATTTTCATTTTCGGAGATCTTTTCTTTTAGAGGTGCAAAATATATTGTATTTGGTTCATTAGCTTTATAATTTAAAATTAAAGCTTAATTTAAAAAAAGTCTTCCATTGACTTAAATTTCTTGAATGTTTGTCATTCAAAATCTATTCGACTGCCATAATGTGCTATATTTGCGTACTTTTTTAAACATCTGTTTGAAATGGTTTAACCGTATAGGACTGTGTAGATTTTCAAACACAGCTGACTAAGAACAAGATGCTTATAATGTGTCAGCTAATTTCTGAAGCCATCTTTGCAATAAATCTCTCTGAAACATTATTGTTTCAACATGTCACCAAAAATAACAGCATGAAATAATTCAGAAGCACCACACCAAAAATAATAGCATCATAAGATCCAAAAGCACCACACCTCACAACAGGGTGTGTATTTCTAGCTTGCCATGAATTTGCTTGATTCTGTAGCACGACATTACAGTATATGTTATTGTAAAAGAAGCGAAGGGCATTAGTGACATCAATCCTACAGGCACGCCACCTGTATCAAAATCATACATCATTTATCCAAATACACATTTTATTGACAATGGCACAGACTCAGTTCTCTCTCATACAAAAGTAATGCTAAATGCTAGACAGAGTTTGTCGTGTATGATTTATGACAGCAAGCATCAAGTACGCAAAGTGAAACGCAGGAAATGTAGGCTTTAGGACCCAGAGTCACAGCTCAGCGGAGGCAGGGCAAGGCTGACTCACTAAATATGTCTGAGGAATGAGAGAGAGAGAAAGAGAGAGAGAGAAAGAGGGAGGGAGAGAGAGAGAGAGAGAGGTAGAAGTGAAGAGAGGAGGGGAGAGAGAGGAGACCGGAGCAGAGGTGATCTTGCCCTCATTAGTGTCAGGACTACAGGATGATTATGGGTTGAGAAGGGAATGATGGAAGCAAACAAAGTTCTTCATTTCGTGCCATCCGGTAAGAGCCACATGCACTATCACACATATACACACACACACACACACACGCACACATCCACACATATGCACATGTCCCTGCGCCGTCACAACTGAGGATCTGAGGGTTCCCTGAAATTTGAGACTGTGTGTGCTAAACATGTGCAGTGGAGAGGATGCATGTGTATCTGTGTGTTGTTGTAAGTTTTCTCTCTGTTGAATCCTGCAGGTCTGTGGATTGTTTTTCTCACACGCTGCCACCGCTGCTGCTGTTGCTGCTGTTCTTTGGGGTGCGTTATGCTGGAATGCAGACAGGCTTTTTCGGGGCTGGTTTTCTGGAATGCGTCGTAAATGTTTTTACGCTGTTAATCTTAGTCGAGTAAACAGGAAAAAAGAAATAAAATATGACATCTCGGCTTTCAGAGACCCGCACAGAAATTTCAGATGCACACGCGACGCACGTGAATATAAATGAGGGAGAGGGAGACTAATGCAAAACACAGATCAAAATCAAGTACCTAGGGCAGCGCTAGGAACAAAACCTATATGTCTGATCAGGCGGCACAAGAGTGCGCGTGGAAACGAGCGGGTACGTGTAGTTGGTAGTCTTCTGGGAGAGTAGGTCTTATTTGTACGCAATGTTGCTGTTCAATTAATCTCATTGCGAGAAGTCTGTCTAATACCGCATGCAACACACATGCGCTGTTGTACCGCACAAGTGCACCTTCATCGCTCTCTTTCTGTCCTTTCCCTTTGCTCAAAGCCTTCGTGTAAACACAGTAGGTAATAGAAGTGGGAAGACACTAAATCTTGTGCTCGTCTTCCCCCCAATACACACAGACACACACACACATACATAATGAGACTGTGATTTGCATCCTTCGCCAGAGGGTTGAACTTCAAATCAGTTGATGTCTCAATTTTCTCTCCTTGTGTGATTACGTGTGTGTGTGTGACACAAAGCATCAAGTGCGCATTTGATCAGGCTGTTGTAATCGACACTTACTTTGTGCCCGTCTCGACTTGTGGGTAATCGTTGTGGCACTCTGTCAATACCATATTTTCCACCGAATCTCAATGTCATTGGAGCAGGTCATGGGCCATCGGCACACTGTGAACATCTGAGAACTTTCCAATATATGCGATTCATAATTTAATGTAGGTGAACTTTCAGTGCAACAGTTGCTTGATTGGTTAAGTGGATGGATGAGAAAATAATGAGGATAATGTAATAAACGATGTCCTCTGTCTTTTTACGACTGTCTTTCTCTCTAAAAATCACGTGATTGCTCACCCACCTCTCATTACACACACACACATGAAAGGTGGACATTTTGTACCCTTATTTCTTTATTTACGATTTCCCCATGCTTGCGTATTGAATGTCCCATTTGCACTTGCTGATGGTGGGATATGAATAGATGTCATTTTCTGGAGGGCCGATCAACTTTGCGTAGCTGTGCATCTTCTAATTTATCTGTGTGTGTGCGTATACTGTTATTCGAGGTCGGTAATGCGGTTAGGCAATCTCTGACTTTTCTATTCCCCGTTCGTCTTCCACCCACTGTACATTACAGTCTGCAAAGGAAATTAGAATCACACATTCCTCTGTTTATCTCCTCTGTTTATGGTACACTGTAAAACAGCCATATGGGCATCCTCTCTCATACAAAGAGCGGTGTCTGTTTGTGCAAAGGGAGCAGCCGTCGCAGGCGTTCACATGATGCAAAGATTGATCCTCCTGACCCTCTGCTGATTTACAGACACGGTCGTAAAGTGGATATTTTTGGAGGCCTAAATATGCACGCAACGTTGAACTTTACTATGTGCTGTGTATTGTTTTTCAAGAGCCTAATTAACTGGGCATCTCTTCCGCTCAAAGTCTGATCGTAGAAAGACATGCCTCTGCTTCTCCGTAATGGATTAAATATAGCTCACAGGAAAAGTTTCAAATGCGCCGTCCTCACTTTCTGTTAGCGTATGTCAGGAACCCCCTCTCGCATCCACGCACACACAAACACCCACGCTCAGGCAAACAGACGCGCACCCCCCCCACCCCCGCCCACCCTTGGCGTAAACCTTAGATTGCTTCAAGATGTCGGAGGATGCCAGTGTTGATGAATTCCGACCTTTGATTGCGAAGCTGCCCGTGTGCCAAGGGAGAAACCTCACACACATGCCACTTGGTGATACGCCACAACATGCATATGGCAGACGAACACACAGATGCGCGGCCACCTTTCTGATGCACTAGAACACACGCGGTCAGTCGTCGTGTCGGGCTGTGTGACAAACCGTCTTTGGCATAAACTAGATACCATCATGGCCTTCAAATGTCAAACAGTCTTTCTTTTTTAGTTCAGAATTCACATTCCTCATAAGGACACTTATGATACAGCTGTATCCTTTTTCTGTTCTCTCTCGCTTATGTTTTGTCTCCGGTTTGGTCTTCTTCTCTAGTGGCGGCGTTACTGTAGATTGTAAGAGGGAATGGTGGCCTGGCTTTAATAGAGGAAGAAGGGAATGTGCAAGCAATTAGCAGGAATCCCCCAGCAGAGCACTCACGATACCAGAGCAGCCGAGATATAAAGGAAAGAAAAATCCGTATTCCCTTGATGTGCAGGACAATAGTGTCCATGCAAACACATTTAAGCTGTGTGTCCCCTTGCTGCTGTGTGATTAAAGACGGCTTGTCATGTTGGAGCATGTTAGCGCTGCGGTGACTGGATCTTGACGTCTACCTTTCTCTTTCAATTGTCACCTCCGTTTCTCTTTCCTGTGTTCTAAGATGATGCTTTTCAGGAATAAATGGGTTAAAGAGAGTGAGATCTAATGCCATTATCGTTATGTTAACTAGATGCTGGTTTTTCTGTTACTGTTTGGTGTGGTTTGCTTTTGCACACTCTCCGCTCTGCGTATTTTCTCCTGCGGCTTATAGAGAGTGAGATGAAGAGAGGCAGATATGGAGACGCTGGCTCGCATACGACTATATAACACCATGTGATGTGTAGAGTATGCATAGATCACTATCAGGGTCACTCGGTGATTGCTCCTATCACACGGAGAGAATGAGGTGAGACGGAGGCATCAGCCAAGCTGTGCCGTGCAGAAACATCCCTACCATCTGAAATTCATCTAAAAGCACAGACTCAAATGGCTGCAGCTTCCGAATTTCAGGGAGAGTAGGTTATTTCAAATGAACATGTGAATAACATTATAACTGCGTTACACCTAACTCTGTGTCAGGGATTTAATAAATCTATTACCAGAAGGGTATTTTCTCTATGACAATCAGACGACCCTCAGATGGCATTCCAACAGACCGCCCACAGTCTGTTCACTGATGCATTTTGCACTCACGAAAAGCAAGAGCCGGCTGAAATTGCCAGTACTGATCTGATTGGCCAATACAACACATCTTCTGTGGTATAATGTGGAAAAAAGAGTGATTTCAAGGTACCAGGTTGAGGAAGGATTTGTTTTCCAGGTTGCCATTTAAAAAAAAAAAATATTTGAATAAGGATATTCTGTATATTTAGCACTTGAATGGACAAAATGTGTACACACATTCTTGAAAATTGCTGTTCACAGTTGCTGCATCCTCTTTTGATCTTTCATTTTTGGACACTTTTCACATTCCAGGCTTCATAGAAGCAGAAGTTGTCGTGATGTGAGCTAAACTTCTAGTGGTGAATGGAAATTACCAAAAAATATCATTTCTGCTTTCCCAGTTGCCCCAATAGCAATAGACTTTAAAGAGGGAAAAAAATCGTGAGAGATTGATTACGTTGTTCAGAAGAGAGAAAGATGTCAAATTTGATGTCACTCCCTGAGCTGTTTTATTCCAGACAGTCACGCAGCAGAATTTAATGCCAAGGTAATAAAGCACAAAGTATGTTGTTATAAATGTGCATTACAATTGTTTTTTTATTAAAATAATGGGAAAAAAGCTAAAAGCTAAGCTGTTAATAACTGGAAATGTGTCATCTCAGTCTGTGAAAAGAATCCATTGAATTGATTCAGGAGAAAGAATCATTTAAAAGTAAAACAAACATTTATGATAAACATGCCCCTAAATGTTCTCATGTAAGAACAACTATAACTGTTCGATTTCATATAAGACTTTTTTCCCAAGTAAGTAGGCAGTTCTTGATCAGAATAAACTCCGAACTGGACTAGACTTTAAAGTCAAATGCATCTCAAAGACAGCATGCTTATTTCAGTAATTTTCCTCATTTCCTAATTATAACATTGAGTTATAACAATACTCCCACAACAGCATGCTTATTAATATTTCTTTGTCTCTTTCCACGGTTTATTTGTGGCGAGAATGCATCGTCAACTGTTTGGCGTTTTCTCTCAAGGAATTTTCTGTCAGCCTCACTCTCTCCTTCTCCTCGGCTCATCACACTCTTTTCTTATTCTCAAAAGAACCAGCATGTGTGTATGTGTGTGTGTCATTACTGGTCTTCAGAAGGAATTCCCTCTCTATGCAGTCGGAGACTCGAGTGCCAAAATGCCTGCAGGCATATTAAGTCTCTTTCCTGCTCGCTCTCTCATAGGGCTGTAAGTGACATTAAAAAGTGGCAGAGAGCACCTTTAATCTGTCTCATGTATCTCTCTTTCTGCCTGTCTGTGTAGTAGAAGTGTATCTATGCTAAAGGGCCATCAATACACCCTGTTGGACAAGTAAAAACCATCAAAACCCGCAAGAGACGGCTTTCTTTCTATCACAGCTTATCCATCACATATAGCCACAGTCATATCTGTGGCAAAGCATGGTCCTACTTGTACAGGTATAGCAGGATTTAAAAGATTTAAAACCTAAAGTCTGTGAAATAACAGCGATTAAATTCCCAAACAGCATCTCTGAACCCAATGAAGCACATGTTTTCTGTATTTGTACATTCTCTTGTGACACAGCTGTAAATGGCTTATGTAAAAGGTGCATTCACATGTTTAATGTGCTTTTATATTGCAGGCCATGTGCCCTTTTTTTTTTACTTTCAATTGTTTAATGCACATTGTCCATTTGTCAGGGCAGGGATTAATGTTTTTGGTCTGCCTGAGTGTGGTGCCATATGGCTGGATGTAACAGCCGCACAAACTCAATTTACTAGATTTATTTTTTTTACATTACGCAAACCTGACGAGATGCGCCGTGAGATTTCCTTGACAAATTAATTCTTCTCTTGATGAAAAGTTAAGGGGATATCTCTCCCAGAAATAATTCTGTAATCATTTATTCACCTTCTTGTCATTCCAAAACCCTTGGTTTTCTTGCTTCTGTGGAATATGAAAGATGTTTTGAAGAATATCCTTCTCATACACTGGAAATTATTGTATGGGTACAGGGGCTGTTGAGCTCAGAAAATGTTTTTTATTGTATATATAATGCATTTATTGTTTTTACATTGTATTTTTTTTAAAATGCCTGCCGTTATAATTAGACTGTTGACCACACCCTTTAACTTAACCATACCACTAACCACTTGCCCTGTTGCTAACCTTAACCATATACCACCTCAATAGCAGCAAAAGCATTTTGCAATACAAGATGAACACAATATATTGGATTACACTTTATTTTAAGGTGTCCTTTTTAGAGTATAATTACACAAATAAGTAATATTAACTAAAGTGCCCTGTAGTCAATCATTTTTATTCCTTAAAACTCATCTTTAATTACCAAAATTAAAATGAAAAATTATGTGAAAAAAATGTCTTCATGCCCTAAAATACTACACGCTTGCTGCATTTACAGTAGTATATGCGGATCTATGACTATGCTAATTATGCTAATATGCCCCCATTTATTCACGCCAACTCATAGATTCACTCTGTCAACTTACTAGTGATGGGAAGTTTGGATCATTTTACTGACTCTTGTTCGATCTTGTTCATCAAAATGAACAAATCTTTTTTTCGAGTCATTTCGTTCATTTAAGTGGCTTTAAAATGTTTTAAACAGCGAATTCCTTGAACACATCCAACTGTGCAATCTTGATCATATTCTGATCAAGAAATCATTATAATGCATTAACAGGGAACATAAATAATTACTTTGCCTTCTGAGTCTTTCGATCCTTCGGATGAGATCCCTCAGTCCTTCGGATGAGACGTTAAACAGAGGTCCCGACTCTCTGTGGTCATTAAAAATCCCAGGAGGTCCTTTGAAAAAGAGTAGGGGGTGTAACCCCGTCATCCTGGCCAAATTTGCCTGTTTGGCCTCTATATCCATCATGGCCTCCTGATCATGCCCATATACTGATTGGCTTCATCACTGTCTCCTCTCCACCAGTAAGCTGGTGTGTGGTGGGCGTTCTGGCGCAATATGGCTGCCATTGCATCATCCAGGTGGATGCTCTCCATCAGTAGTTGCTTGCAACTTTGTGTAATAAGGACACTGTAAAAAGTGTTACTGTAAATTTTTTGACATCAGTATAGAGTAGTAAAAAAACATCAAATATAAAGTGTGACCCGATTCAAAATTACAGTTAACACTGTGCACATTGATACATCCAAAGATGGCTTGTCAAGATGAGTCCTGACACGTTTGTTCTCCATGATGAGATGTGAGAACAGAGGACTTTTGATGGTACTTATATAACTTTTGGTGCCTGACAGCCTCTGTCCCTATCTATTTTTAATTCCATGGAAGAAAGAAAGTCATACTGGTTTGAAATGACGTGAGGCTGAGTAATTTTTTATTTTCGATGAACTACAATTTACAAAATGTCAAATTTACAAAATATAAACTTGCTTGAACTGCTGTTATCAGTCCTGAAGATCTGGATGCGTCACGGCTGCGTAATTTCTGATGCACTTATTATGAGGTTCAATTACAAAAAGGAATGTCACATTAAAGGGACAATGTGTAGGAATTACTCCCATCTTGCAGTGAAAATGTATTCTGCATTAAAACGAATTGTGCTCTCCAGCGCCTTACTTTTTCAAATGCGCGTTGCATCTACGGTAGTCATTATGTACCAAAAAGATATGACAGGATGTCTTCCAATAGCACTTGCCTGTCGAGCAGAAAGCAGGACTTCAGCGTCTCTCTTGAACTCTTCCTCCTGTATTATCTCTATCCACCTGGAAAAGCTATCCCGACATTAAAGGGCCTGAGATGAGAGTTCAAGAGATTTCCACGACGCATGAGCGAGAACTACATTATTTTTCTACTACGTCTTGTTCAGTTCTCGCGCATTTTTGTAATCAAGCGCCTCTCACTGCTCTGCTCCTCCGCTTCTGCTACCTTTAGTCACGTCACGCTGGCTCTAAGCGAAAACGCGCTGTGATGATTGGCGGTAATTGGCAGAGGTATTTGTACACCATTGAAAACATATTTATGAATAAAAATATCGATTTTAAATAATAAAATACATTAAAAAAGGACACATTGTCCCTTTAAGGTTGCTGTCTTGTAGGAAGTCTTGTGTGACCTAGCACCTCTGTGATGAGCTATTTTAACTGTGTGTGTTTGTGTGTGAGAAAGAAAGGACAACTCTACTATACGACATACTACACCATGCAAAACACACTCACACTTGCACTGTTGTTTCATCTTCTTGTACTTTTATCTACAAATTTGCATTATTCGCCAGAGAGAGTTGTTCTATCCTGACTGTATTTTTCTAGCGTGTCTTGTCTAGTCTGAAAAAAATAATATCAAAAATGAAAGCAACGAGAGAAGGAAAAGGAGACCGACAGCGATACTGATGCATATTTGATCTTTTATGCTCTTTATTTTGAGTATGAAACCGAATAGATGCACAGGCTTTTTGTGGTTTTGTTGCACACTAACCACATACAAGAGTATTTCTTAACAACCAGACCACCAAGCTTTAAAGAGACACCCCTCTCACTGCTCGCTGGCGCAGATAGCCTGAAATTGCCTGTGTGTGTTTGTGTTTGTGTAAAGGGAAAGGACTGACTGGTTACTAAGCCTCAGTCTGTGACTCACACATCTGCTCATCTCTGTAGTTGAGCTGAATCTAGTCATGGTATTAAATGCATATGCAAACAATGATGATCTGTGTGCTTGAGAGTAAAACTACACTGACATTCAGATATTCAAACACACGCACACACAATAAAGACCTGTTCTGCCAGCTCTTGCTTCCTGTTTGCCAATACTGCACTTCCTGTGTTAGTAATGATGATCAGATATTAGGAGTTTGTTTGCGACTCAGTCTACACCAGGTATTTTCTGTTTTGTTTTTTTTAATTTGAGTTATCAATTGTCCATGTTTCCTTGTATTAATGTGATTAGCAGGATTTTAAGATAAGATTTAATCCAAAAAAGCTTTTGTTCAGTCTCTTTTCTCTCATTCCCCTGAGAAACTCTGTACATCCCTGTATACATTGGATTGATTTTAATAAATTTAATGTACTGAAAGTGTTCGTCTAGCTCTAAGAAAATACAAGTATCTGATCAGGACTCAGTATCAGCAGATATTCAATATTCAGTTTCTCTTATCGGATCGGGGGTACAAAAAACTTGATTGGGACATCCCTGCTCTGGCTCTAGCCAGCGTAGCGGGCCTACAGTAACCTCTAAAGAGGAAGTGTGATGCTTAAAGTCATGCCCATCCCTGGCCCTGAGTGATTTAAGGCTGAAAGTGCTGCAGCTACACTTCCTCTATCAGTCCTGCTCACTTCCTTTGCATATCAACAGGCGGGCCGGGTGAAAATAAGCATGCAGTAATGTGACATTAGAGAAATATCTTCAGATCAGACGTTAAGCCAGAGGTTGGTAAAGGTTGGTCGCATAGTACCCATAGCTGAAGGCAGCAGAGACAAAGTACCAAGTGAAAGGTCAGAGTGGGGGTAAATAGCACAGTGACTACGTCCCCTCCGGAGGGCCTGTAGGCATGGCTGAAGGTGTTTTGTCTCTAGGGACGGTTTTGATGGGAGCATGCACAGAATACCAATCGGCTGCTGTGTCGTCACTGACTTTGAATGGCAGGGGAGGGAGAGAGTTGTTTTTCCGCCTGCCTCACCAGCTTACACTCTGCTTCCTAAATTATTATTATTATTATAATTATGCAAATGCTAGTGCACGTTGTTGATTAGATCTGGGTGGGCTGCAAGCATCTTGTAATAGTATGAGTTGCGTGAATGCAAGGGTGACCTTATACGGTGACCTTGGGGCTTTTACTGTAATCATAGATATCAGTCAGAGTACACTCTAAATCTTATTTGATGTAAACTGCTATGAGACTCTGAAGGATTATTTTGTCATTGTGTTTTGATTTTTCAACGGATGAAAATTCTAAATTATGACTTTTAGATATGATATTTGTTTTGTAGGATAAACTCTACAACTGGAGAGACACTAATCACTTTCACGTGTTCAAAACAGTTAAATCACAAATTTATCCTAATTGTATATATCCTAACTATATTTACATTGTCTGCTTTTTAAACATCTTTTCACATAAAAATTCATACATCAGCATAAAAAAAGCAGTTATGATGGAATTAGGAAAATGACCTTTAAATTGATTACTGTCATAACCGTCAGATCCTGTAAAATTGTGTTAAATTAAAATTGGGTCATAACTACTACAGGGTCATAACACCCCCTACAGAATCACATAATCAGAAAAGGCCAAATTGTACTCTGTTACACTCTGCTGTCTGTGTTATTGGATGACAAAAATGTTAAGTAAAATTTTTAGGATGATCTGCTTCTGCAATCTAACAGGTTTTTTTTTTGTACATTTTGAATTGAAAATAGCCTACATACTATTACTACTACCCAATTGCTATTTGTTATTGAATGCGATGAGACCAGAACAATGACAGATGATCTCACGGGACTACCGGGCACTCAGACCACTAAACAAGAAATCCGAGTGTCGCGCTGCACCACTAAACCCATACACAAATTGGAGCGCTGCTATCACCATTATTATTATTTGTTAATAGTCAAAATGCATGACTTGAATAAATTCTAGTACACATGCTTTTCTCTTTGTCAACTCTTTATGTTCATTTAAGACAAATTTTTGCTTGTATTTGTCAAGTGCAAAAAGGCGTGGAAGATAACTCAGTATCCTACACTATACACAGTATGAGAGGTGGCTTTCTTTTTGCACAAGTTTTGGAAAGAGCGTGCGGGTCTTCTTGTGCTTGAATGGTTTTAAGTCATTAAAAAGGCATCGATAAGAGGAATCTAAATTTTAATGAGCATCAGAATGTTAGCTTAGATATGTCTTTGTTGTATATAAATCCAGTCTTAAGGAAATGTTTTGAAATTGTGAAATTTATTTTAAATAAGTGCACATTTAAAGTACAGAACGAGGGTTGTAAGGTATAGAGGCCTCTTATGTTGGACTTACCAGCTGATAGGAGTTTTATATTCAGCTTTATATTCTGACAGTCTGTTTCCTGTAATGACACATTCTGCTTTTTTACATCCTGCTGAATATATCAGCTCAGCAGCTCATGTTTTTGTGCTGTCTCTAAAGAGAAATATAAGACAAACTCTCTGTCAGTATGCCTGATGTAGTCTATTCTCTGTACGACAGGACGAGATATGTGCAAGTTGTTTTGGTGTGTGTGTTTGTGCGCCAGCCCTACATGCAAACTCTCTTTAGAGAGGGTGTTTGGCTGGAAAGAGGTACCTGACAATTAAGGGAGTCAGAAAGTGGGGATAGAGAAACCTCAGTCACGGCTGACTTCACCTCATAAATATCCCCTTAAACTGCAGCAAATGAATGTAGGCCACAGGTGTGGGAGTATGTGTGCTGGATCCATGTGCATGTGTTTATGCCTAAGTGTGAGCTTGTTGCTGTGAATACGTGAATTTTTGTGTGTATCACTAAAATTGTGTTTTGCAGATATGTGCCTGTTTAGTGACCATCTTAAGGGCACAACTTGTGTGTCATATGCTGATTCTTGAGATATAAGACAAAACATGGGACAGATTTGCCTGCCGTTAGTTTTGAGATTGAATTGAAGACCGGAAGTACGTCTTTTAGTAGGGATACGGTTCTTCCGGTTAGCTTTTTACAATGGTGGAGTCTGATAGATACCGCTGGACAAGTGGCTAGAGCTATAACAACACTTGTAACCCTTTCCTCAGTTTTGACGTTTCCACTTGAGAGTTTTCCTTTACCATCCGAACCACATCGTCAAATGTGACTTCAGGCAGGTTGCAGAGAGATTTGGTACACTATTTTTTTATCTTCTTTAAGCGCAACGGAGCAACTGTGTCTAAATTCCTCGGAAAGAGAGAGACCGAGTGTGTCCGAGCATTATATAGTTTGTTTATAAATAAATTTCAGCATTAGAATAATCTCTGTAGCCTATTGGTATCATCTGCAATGTTTTAATTAATTTACATGGTTATACAAATAAAATCTAAAAAAATGCAGGCAAAGTTCTGGGAATTTGGGTTCTGGGAGCACTTCTTGTTAAACTGTTTATCATTTTTAATTTTCACTACAAAGAGTGTATGTATATTTTATTATTATTATTTATTCATTTTTGCTACATTTAAGCACAATTTATTTTTTGGTTTATTTGCTGGCCAGTTGTGGTCTGTGCAATATTAAATATTAAAAGTTCTAAATCCTAAAATTTTGTTTTATTGTTTTACTATATTAATGATATTAATTTAATATTTAATCATTTAAAATAATATATTGAATTTTATTGAATTCTCACATTGTCCCACTGCAACATTACAATAGTGTATATTAGTGTACACTGTTTTATAGTAATAATTTATTCTATAGTGTCCATTAATTTATCATATTTAATATTGGGTGCATCCAAGTTATTTGACATAGGCCTATTTTAACAGTTTTTTACGCACTAGTTACTTTCCCTGGTAATTAGTTACTTTTATAAAGATTTAACTCTGTTACTAACTCAGTTACTATTTGTGGGAAGTAACTTGTAACAATAACTAATTACTTTTTTTCAGTAACATGCCCAACACCGGTCCTGACACGTGTTGTCTAACTTCAATAGAGTTTTCATTTCATTTCTACATGTGTATTAAAAGCACCAACAATTAGTACTAAAGTCAGCAAATTCTTTGATATGTTATAGCTCTAGCAGTTAGCCAGTAAGGTAAACGTTTCTATGATAACAGCGAGTTGGACCAATCAGCAGACTTTGCTGCTACGCTTAGGATTGTGGGTAGTGTAGTTTTTTTTTCATAAGATTGCGGATAAAACGGATAAAAAGATTTTCTTAAAACAAGGTTGATTTCATACAAACTTAAATGCTTCTACTGGAGCAAAAACCTTTGTTTCACAACCTCATTGCTCGTGGTCAGTCTACCTCGGATGGTTTAGACAATTTAGCTCATAATCTAAATCCTTATTGAGAAATACTCTTGACCGGAAGTTCTGAATCCCTACTCCGCGAGCAGGAAGTGTGACATAAGCTATTTATCAATAAAAAATTTAATCATTGAAATAAATCATAGATTATCACTTGAATGATATGAATACAAATCATTGTCCTCTGACCATAACTTGAAAAGTACATCAAATATTAAATTTAATAACAACAGAGGTATACATCTGCATGTTTTAATGAAACATGACATCTAGACTTCTAGAGAGAATTTTTTTCCCTTCCTAAATATTCCTCTTTTAAAAGTTTTCTGACCATTATGAAACATTTTTTAACTTAACTGGTAGGTTAACTGGTCATATCTTGCAAAATCTTCATCCTGAAATGTCAATATTTAACCTTGTATGAGTACAAAAAGTCGCTCAGACAACTTTTCTAGTGAGTTGAAGAATATTTTTTTCTGTATTTTCACTGGTCACACTCAAGATATGTCAATTCAAAATTGTAAAGAAATGAATCATTTTCCTATGGTTAAGCTGATCTTGATAATAGCAACAAAAAAAAAAAAAAAGACTATTGTGTGGTGACAATTTAATAGATGGATCTGAAAATCAATTTGAAACCATCCTGTTGTCTAAATTATTATTATTTTTTAAATCTGAATGCTAGATTGATCCATATTTTTAATAACTATTTCACTCATTATTTTGTAACAGTCAGTGTTGACATTTATAGAGTGAATGGTGAGGAAAAATCACATTTTGCGAGAAAAATAGAAGCCAGACATTGCACCTGAACATGTTAAACAGCTTACTCCATAATAATTCCTGGAAAGATTTTTATTATAAGAACCTTTTATTTGTGTAGCTTGTTTTGTCTCAGTACTGAAGAATTGGTGGTAGATAAAACTTCTATTGGTGTTTTTAACTTCTTTGTTCTTATATACAGTAAGAACATTTTCTCACATTATGTTATTTTAACACACACTCAGGTTTGTATTTATTTATTATGTATTAGTATTTTGTTAATCTTGGTTTTAATTTCTCTTTCAGAGGTTCCCTCCTCAGGAATGGCTAAGAATGGGTACTTCTATCAAGAGATGGGTGAGTAGATGTTTGTAGGAGTTGATTCATGTGTGTTTGTTTGTTCAGTACTTGGCCGGGAGGAGAGGTGTGAAGGTACATTTGGGAGTAAAACACAGGCAGAAGGACACTCCTTCCTACAATATTTAAAGCATGCCTTTATTTCTGACTTGCAGGAATTTTCAGATTGTAACATTTCTGTATTCCTCATCAGCATCAAAGAGAGACAAATTTTCCACAACATGTTCTGCTGCTAAAGCAAAATCCCAGCAAAAAAGTGTCTCTCATCTTGTGGCTGGATGATGTTGTCAGTTAAATAAAATGCATAAAATTTGTTAGTGCAAGTAAAGCTTGTGGCATGTTCAGATACCCTCAGAAGCCATTTCCGAAATCACTATTTATGTCATCTCTCTCTCTCTCTCTCTCTCTTAGTTCAATTCAAGGGGCTCTTGTTTTTACGTACTGTATAATTATAACAAAGTATGGGGGGTATTTTCAATAAATTAGTTAATTTGTTCATGAATAGGCTTGCAGTGAATCAGACACTTATGAATATGATCAACCACGGTGCTTTGAGCTTGAAAGAGCGAGCGAGAAAAGGGAAAAAAGGGGAGCGCCGTCGTCGGGGAGAGGAATATCCTCTGGCCCGCTCACCGTAGGTACAAGGTGGTAGAGTCAATGAGCACACATGGATTAACAGCCCCCTCTCCTCTTCAGCTTTACATAGAGAATAATAGAGGGAAGGATTAGTGAATAAATGAATAGATGAAGAGAAAGATATGGAACCGATAGCCACTCACATGCCACATTCAGCCAGAGAACCGAGGACAATAACGAGCTGCCTTGTGTGGATAAATCACAGCTTCAGCCACACTCCGGCTGCACTGTCACATCTGTGGGGTATTAAACCCTGAGAACACTCTGTATATAACAGAAAAAAGAGAGAAATTAATGGATTATTGTTGAAGCCTTGTTGTTTTTGCATTGTAACTGGCCCTTATTGGTGCTGAAAAATCAATTCAGATGTAAACGAATTAATTAAATGTACAGTACAGCATATTAAATATGAATAATATATTACAATATAGAATATACTATGTTGTGCTACACTGTTATCCTGTAAAATTATATACGTATATTTCATTGAGTGATATAATGTCACTATACTAAGCTACTTAAAGTATATCAAATCCAACTTTTTACCTTAAATTATACCAATAACTACCATAATAATAATAGGATGTAAAATAGAAATCCACATGATGAATCAGAGTTTATTATTTTAACAAAAATGTGAAAAAGACAAATTATTTGTATAAAATGCAATAATATGTACTGTTTTTCACAGTAAATTATAGAGTAATTCAGGTTTTACTTTCAAAATGCATACATTTGACAGTATTTTACAATTACATGTGTGATGTCAAACTGTATATAGACTGAGGATGTTGTGTATGTGTGTGTCTGTATAAAAACGTGTTAAAAATACATAAAGATTGAGGCTGTGTGTGCGTGCATGTGTGCGTGTGTGTGAGAGAGACAGAGAGAGTGTGTGTGTCTGTCTGTCAGAGTAAAACAATATTACATTTGTTTAAAAGTGTATATAGATTGAGGCTGTTGTGTGTGTGTGTGTCTCCCTCTTAGAGCAGAGGGAGAGAGAAGAACATGAGGAGGGGAGCGAGGAGCGAGAGGAGGGCCAGGACTCTCCCATCCCATCAGGAGATGACATTCATCTCTACGGCAACCAGACACACCAAGGAGGAACAGGTCAGTGAATTTGTGTGTTTGTGAGCGAGATGGCAGGGTGGGATGGCAGTTTAGACCCAGAGCTGTTGATTAGCTCTGGAGATGCTCAGGTTAGCAGGTCAGCTGTCACCACGGCAACAGTCTCAGGTGTGCGGTGATTACGTCGAGGCACCCCCCCCCCCCCCCCACCCACCAAACCCACATGGTGACAGGTCACCTGTTGTCACTCAAAACCACACAAGTCTTCTCTTTCTGTCTTCATTCTGTGCAGCAAAATGTAATCAAAGGTGACAATTGGAAAAAAAAAAAATCCATTTTAATTTACTCATATGCAACCCAAATAATTGCTATGAAAACCCTGAGAAACATAATTTCAAGTGTGCAAAGAATGTTTTAATCATAATCATAAAATTTCTGTTTTTTTTGTTTGTTTTGTTTTTGTATATACAGTATAAACATTTCTGTTTATTGATCGAACTCTTACTTTAAATCAGATGGGATGCCAGCAGTACTGGAACCACCAACTGACA
Source organism: Pimephales promelas (assembly GCF_988280905.1). Taxonomy (NCBI): domain Eukaryota; kingdom Metazoa; phylum Chordata; class Actinopteri; order Cypriniformes; family Leuciscidae; genus Pimephales; species Pimephales promelas. The sequence continues at coordinate 8,837,173 of NC_142779.1, read as the reverse complement.
TTTTATCCAGAAAGTTGCCAATACATTTGTCTAAATCCATAATGAAGGTTCACCAGGCAGCTCAACTAAAAATGTATTTACATTAGGGGTGCCCAATCCTGTTCCTGGAGATCTACCTATACCCGCAGAGTTCAGATCAAACCCATGTGTTTCTGAAGAACTTTATTAGCTGATTCAGTTGTGTTTGATCAGGGTTTGAGCTGAGGTTTGCATGAAGGTATAGATCTGATAGAGCTGATTTACAGTATTTAACAAAGGTCAAAATAAACGAGGAGAAATAATAATATACCACAGTCAAAAACTTGAGATTACAAAAAACAAAACAAAAAAAAAACAGTAGGCAATTTGCAGGGTAATTTTTACAGCAGTGTGAGAGATAGAAAACACACAAAAAGGATTAAATCACAAAATGTGTCTGTGAAATAGACATTTAGCTAACATCCTCAGATAAAATTAGTCTTGTCCGAAACCCATACATTGAATGTGAGCCGCATCTGAAAAAGGTGTGTTTACACAAACGTTAAAGTACTTAAAGGATTAGTTCACCCAAAAATGAAAATTCTGTCCTTAATTACTCACCCTCATGTTGTAATTTGTGTTCCGAAGATGAACGAAAGTCTTACGGGGTTGGAACAACATGAGGGTGAGTAATTACTGATTAGAATTAGAAGTAGATTTTTCATTTTGTTTGGGTGAATTAATCATTTAAATACCAATTAATCATGAGTCTCGAAGGTTGGTTGTTGGAATGTATATATGTATATAAATCTAGCATGAAATGCATATATATATATATATATATATATATATATATATAATTTTACCCATGTTTAAATATCACCGCCTATTCAACTTTCCTAATGAACAACAAAAGTGTACAACTATGGTTAGCTGATCACAAATCATTTACATGTTAGAAGATTTATAGTTGAAGTAGCAAAATATACTGTTTAATTAGCACCAGAAAGAGGCTGGAAAATAGCCGTGTAAAACTAGAACTGTTTTAGGTGCAAGAAAGCTCAACTAACATTATAATTGGACTTAAAGTAGAAAAACATGTTACAATATTGCCCTATTAAAGATTTCTGCTTCATTTACTGTTTTGGAAACAGAAAACAATTAAACTTTATAATTTCCTATGGATGATGGATGATTAGGGATGCTATCTGCCCTAACGTGCTGCTGCTGTTGAAAGTGAGCACAGTTTCAGTGATATCAGTAGACTGGTGACCCAGAATCAGACAAGGATATGTTCTCTCTCTGTGTACTCAAATACTGTTAGTTCTGTTAAATTCTCTTTTCTGCGTAAATGACTCCTGCTGTGCATTTGGTGGGCTCGCATTAGGATGGGTGGGGTTTGTTCACACGTTGTCTCATCCAGTCTGATGTTCTGTCAGCCTCAGAGCACAAGCCGTCAGCACTCGTCTAGATTAAAACCAAGTTCCACTCCTCTGACACTGCTAAGAGCTTGCTAAGATGCATGTGTGTGTGTGTGTGTGTGTGTGTGTGTGTGAATATTTTTAAACCATGGCCTTCAAACATTTCGTTTTAAGTTATAATTCCCCTGATTTCAGCAATTGGCTGGACCAAACACCCAGGCACATTATTTAGCAAACTGCTGGGTTTTTAATGCTACTTGATTAGTGGGGGTGAGGCAGAGGTGAAATAATTACACACTGCAAAAATACAACAAATATTACCTAATGTGAATTCAAATTATGTCTTAACCATTGGTTTTCCTAAAGTAACAAGGTCCCACACCAATCAATAGAGTTTTAGAAGGCGGTGTCATCTCTTTGGCCTCCCTTGAGCATGTTGCGTTATTGTTGAAGTCTTATAGCCAGGGTTTCCAGGGGGAATGTTATACTATCAATTTATTTGAATACAGCATTCATAATTGATATTTTTTATTTGCTATCGCAAAATATGTACGTAGTGTGATAAACACGCGGAACAAGTTTGGTAATTGCTTCCTGCCGGAGCAAAATTGCCGTGATGCGGAGGTGACGTGGGCATTTTGTACAGCGGTGGATAGGAATAAAACTAGACCAGATAAAATGGGACGGTGCAAATTCCATTAGAAGTGGATATTTAACACAATTAATGCAGCATCCGTTCATTTTAGTCATCCTTTGTCAAGCTTTACATTATATGACCCTGCTCTTATTCATGCAAATACTTTGAACCTGAACTTGGCATGAACAAACAGTAACACACACAAATATGCCAAAATGCCTGTTCTGTCGAGTATCCTCATAACATAAAAGCAGTCTAAGCTGAAACCAATCCATTCATATGAGGAATTGGAGATTGTTTTACATGCCTTTGTTAGATTATTGTAATGCTCTTTATCTAGGCATAAGTGAATCACTGGTTACTCGTCTTCAGCGTGTCCAAAATGCTGCAGCGAGATTTTTAACAAATACCAGAAAATGGGATCATATAACACCTGTATTGATATCTCTTCACTGGCTACCTGTTAAATACAGAATACAATATAAGGTGTTAATGTTTGTTTTTAAAGCACTGCATGATCTAGCTCCTGAATGAAGGACATGATAATCCCTTATCAGTCTCAACGTCACCTACGCTCCTCTCTGAACATGCTTCTAACCATCCCACGGTCTCGCTTGAGGCGTAGTGGAGATCGTTCCTTCTCTGTTGCGGCTCCTGCACTTTGGAATGGGTTGCCATTATCTCTAAAATCCTCATCAAGCATGGATATTTTTAGAAAGGACTTGAAGACTTATTTATTTCATCAAACTTTTGGCGTTTGATTAGGTCTGAATATTGTGAGTGTTTTGTGGCTTGATTGTCTGGGTGTGAGTATAGCAACTGTGAGTGATTTGTGGTTTGATTGTCTGGGTGTCGTGTCTTGATGTAATTTTACGTGTCTGTATTTTATAGATATTTATTACTTGTGGACAGCACTTTGGGCCATTTTAATGGTTTTGAAAGTGCTTTATAAATAAAATTTGAGTTGAGTCTTAAATAAGTGTGAAGAGAATGAGGCGAGTGTGAGATCCACGTCTATGTTATCAGTGGCTGGTCTTAAAGGGACAGTAGGCACTTATTATGCCTGTCAGTAGTTAATCAAAGAACAAAGGGAATCGAGAAAATCAATAACTGTTCTTGATTGAAGAACTTTTGTAGCTTTAATAAGGATTAGTCCAAGATTAGAAACCCTGCATGGCATACCGTAAATGTGATGGGAGAACAGTGAAATACATCCTTCTTAGCAGCACTACTATTCTTCCACAAAACGTTTTTGCCGGAATGGGTGGAAATGGATTAACTAGTGTCAGAATAGGATCAAAACTATTTGTTTTGATTCAGATCAAAACTATTTGTAAAAAAAAAAAAAATGATTTAATAAAATTATTTGTAAGTTATTTGTAAGATTTTAGTGACTGCACAGCTCGGTAAAATGAAAATTCATCACCATACCCACAACCTTCTCCACATTCTTAGTGCTTTTTGAGGATTTGTTAAATGAAAAAAGAAAAAAATCAACATACAAAACTGCTTTGATAAAAATAGTTGATAAAAAATATGTTTCTTGACCACAAAATCAGCATATTACAATAATTTCTGAAGTAATGATGAAGTAATGATGCTGAAAATTCAGCTTTGTCATCACAGGAATAAATACATTTTACATAAATAGAAAAGTTATTTTAATATTTTTAAATATTACTGTTTTATTTTTGATCAAATAAATGCAGCCTTGGTGAGCATAACACCGTGTCCTAACCAATGAAACATGAATTCATATTAGACTACAGTAAACACAGAGAGGGGCTTTGCCTCCTCATTTCAGAAGACCACGGGGGTGAGCACATGTCCGACTATTAACAGCCTCCGGCAAATCATTGATGCTATTTTGATTGGATGTGGTTTTGAGAACTGGCTAATTGCTGAATTCTCTTTGGATTAGGGTTTGCACCAGTGTAGTCTTAGCTCAATTAATGCTGCTTTTTATCTCATGTTAATACAGTGGTTTTGAGTTTTATACCGAGCAACTCACTGAGCTTTAATTGGGTGCTCAGATATTGCGGTGTGTTTCAGTTCAACATGAGATGACCTCACATAATTATTAAATGTATTTTGCATACTCGTAAACATCTGAAGATAGAGATGACACGTAGAAAAGTGATAGAAGGATTGAAGAGGAGAGAATACAAGAACCTGTTTCACATAGTGACTATAAGCCATTAAAAGGTTTTCAGAGAGGTTATATAACCTTATTAGTTTAACACATAGACTTACCTCTTATTAAAACCCAAAGTTGTCCTTTTAAAGTGGTGCTTTTATTCTCAAATTGCCCATTTTAATCCCAAACCCATCCGAGGGCCTTTTTAATCTTGGAGCTAAGGCAGTGGAGGAGTCAGCCGTGGGTCGTGGTAATCCTGCCTGCCCTGAATATCTCTTTCCAGAGGCAGGACTTCTTGCAGGCCACGCGCATAACTGAGGGATTTCTATTTGATAAAGGCAGTCTGCTTTATATAATCTCTATATGGAGGAAGACTTAGCATGCAGCCATCATGTGAGGCTGAACCTGCAAACCTGAGGACAATAGCAAACATGAATTAAGCAAATAAAGGACAGGCAGGGACACGGGAACACACACATGTGTGTACACGAGTTTATCCTGCCCCTTCAAAGTTTGGATGATACTCGTGATCCATGGAGTATGCTGTGATGTATTTGGTGATTACAAATAAACAGTGTTGTGGGAGTGATATTTTGTTTTGTATTTAGGAACTGTACTCATTTCATAGCAGATATTTGTGATGTTGGGTTACATCGAGGAGATCACAATAGGGGCTCTCTGATGTAGATGGATTTTATGTTCACTGTTGCTGTTTTTTTTAAAAACACTTTTATGCTATTAGAGTGTTTTCTCTGAAACCAGTTGTTCTTAAAAGCTGCTTTATGATGGTTGTTGTTTTGGCACACAGCATTCTTGCCTTAGGCTTTCCCATTCTCTCTTTCCTACAGAATCTGATGTCCATGGCTGTGTGCTGCTTAACACTTCTCGAAGGGTGAGACTTTTTCATTACCACTGTTGGGGAAAGTTTCCTTTGAAATGTAATGCATTACAATATTGTGTTACTCCCTAAAAAAGTAGCTAACTCCATTACTTAGTAATGGAAAGTAATGTGTTCTGTTACTGTTGCGTTAGTTTATCTTATCTGGGCTGGGCTTGATTGTTTGGTTTTTAATTACAAAAAATATACAGGGTGTTTCACACCAGAAGTGAAATGAATAAGCCTCAGGCTGAAGGAAATGCAAATTCACGCCAGTACAGTTGAGCGTGCAGCTCAAACAAACATTTCAGCTGTTCTGCCATTCCGGATTGCAGAAACTTGAGAAAAAAGGTTCGGTCCCACTTTATATTAAGTGGCTTTAAGTACTATGTACTTACATTGAAATTAATAATTTGATACAATGGACTTATTGTGTACATACATGTTTTTACATTGTACTTATATTTTAAAAATACCAGCATGTAATTACAGCTATAATTACTTTATGTAATTACATTTGTAATTACACAGTTGACCCTTCCCTCAACCCTTAACTTACCCTTAAACCGACCCATACCACCACACCTGTCCCTAACCTTACCCGTATCACACCTCAATAGCAGCAAAAGTGTTTTACAATACAACAGGAACAAAATAATACATTGTACTTATTGTTCAATGTAAGTACATAGTACTTAAAGCCACTTAATATAAAGTGGGACCAAAGGGGTCTACTTTTATTTCACCAATAAAAAATAAAAAATTAAACACAAATGTGAGGTTTATCTGAAGTCATTTTTGCTTATCAGTATGGTTAAAATCTGCAGTTTTTCATCTTTGTTGCCATCTCTGTTCGAAATCTGCAATTGCAGTTATTTGTGGAATTATCAACTCTACGTGAGTTGTAGTTCAACACCGCGCAGCGTGGATGAACACAATGTTTGAGGAGACTGTGTTGCTGTCAGTCACCGCACTGGTGTGGATACTGACATTCAGAATCACAGATTATTCTTTTTGGAAGTATGAGCAACATAATAATTTTCACTGGAAAATGTCATCCAAACAAGTAAGTTACATCCACTTTTGTTCTAGTTCTGACATTGCAGTAAATTGCGCTGATTAAAAAAAAAATGCTTATCATATCACGCAAAACCATGCAAATTATACTTTGTTCTCAAATTGTTAATGTTAACAACGTCAGCATTGCGTGACTACATGTAATGTCCTTCCGATATGTATCCCTGGTTTCGCATGCAGTCTTTTTTTCTGTAAGTTAGCCACTCCGAAGTCTGAACGAAGTCTTTTGCATTTTACAGCAGGTGAATCTGTTGTCACTGGTGATTGTCGTTTGAACCTTTCTGGATCCGCCATCAAATTGACAAGTTTAATTATATCAAGTGCTGTGAGAAAAGCCTATAAATCTCCACCTCCAACATCCTCACACTCATAGCCTACTATCCGAGACTCCTTTATGTGTAGAGATGTGACGTAATGACACAAAGACATGCTCGAATCTCCCGTGGAAATCCACCAGTACCACTGGAATTCAAAATATTATTACTAGCTTACCGATTTGAACATTAGCTGGTTATGTATTTTCTCAAATATGTAATTTTTAACCCCCCCCCCCCCCCCCCCCCCAAAAAAAAAGCTACGGACTGCAGCTTTAAATTGGATCATCAAAGGTCAACAGCAATGAGATTGCTTTATAAATTGAGATTGAATACATTAAAGTATATTTGTGTAATTTAACATATTAAATTATTGGAGGTTTGCATAATTTTCTTTCTTTTCTTCGGGAGTTTGCATTCACTGTTTTTATTCATTTTAAGAAATAATGAATTTGATCTGTGCAAGTGAAAAGTAAACTTATTTATAAACTATTTACAACTGTTATGCTGACAATTTAATTTGTAATTTATAGTATGGTAATAAATTAGACAAGAATCCAAAATATAAGTATTTCTCAGACTTTTTGAACCCTATTATATATTCAATATCCCATTCATACATATAAAATACAATGCAGTTTGCCATAACTTATTGCTTTAATCAGTGTCTCTAAGATCTTAACCTATAAGTAAACCTATAAGGACATTTTTAATTAGCTTTTTTTCTAGGAACATGGAAATTTCTATAATGAATAAACTTTTTCATATTATGTTGAGCTGTAAAATAGAACAGCTGCTAGAAATTACGTTTGTGTAGAGTAATACTTAGTCACAAGCGATTGTGCAATGTATGAGTGAATCAATATTTGAGTCATTTTATTTTAGTGATGCAGTCAAAGTGATATTTTTATATACTTATGATTATTGTATATACATATATAAAATATGGTATCCAGCATTATCAAATGAATAAAAGTAATTGTTTAAAAAATTTCGCAAACCCTGTTTAATATGTGAATATAAGACATTTGTAAGTTTTCTTTTTTCTTTTTTTGTAGACATTTTTAGCATTGCTTGCATGTTCCTCTATGTGTCCTCTCAGTATGTGAAGCTGATGAACTTCGAGGAGGAAGTGAGAGCTCACAGGGATCTGGATGGGTTTCTGGAGAGGGCCAGTATTCTGCTGCACGAGGACGAGGCCTCTCTAGATGATGTGTTAAAGACAATGCTCCGCCACGTCTCACAGGACCCTCACACCGCTGAGCCTGGCTGCAACTTCGAGGAGATCATGAGCTCACTCTTCACAGACGCTGGGTCACAGGAAGTCAATGGTGAGTGAGTTTGTTTCTATTTGTGTGGTATTTCATGAAAAGCTCATGAAAGGTTGCTTAGTACCTCAGAGAGTTGATTTGACTGACACCTCAAAGGATATCAGCACAACAGTTTGACGATAGTCAATGTTATTTTAATTTAAATTGCTTTATAAATCATAATACAGATTTTACATATCAAAGGGTCTGAAGAATGAGCAACAGAGGGAACTGTGCAGAGACAGAAGGAAAAAGAAGTTTCAGCAATAATTAAGTCCATTTCCATCCCTGCTGACCCAATGGCTTTAAAACTTACTCTAGGATGTGTCAGAGAGATGACTTGCTCTGAATGACCCTATAAAGGGAAGTCAGCTGATAATAACACTATTCTGTCCAGTCATTCACACATTAGACTCGCTGCAATGGTCAAGTCTTCCCAGATGGAGTTGAATAAAATAGAGATGAATCACAAAACTTAAGCTGAGGGTTGAGTTGGAAGAGCTTTAAGGCAGGATCGGCTTGAAGAAAAATACAATATATGAAATATAAATTAGTACAAATTAATGTATAATTCAATATTGAGGATATAAGATAATTGAAATGATTGAATAGTTAAAGATAGGGTAGGTATGTAATTTTGGAGGGGCTAGCAATAGCAAATTAGCATTCGATCTAAAATTGAAAGCATTAGATCTTCAGAGTGCCTCCTTTAAAACACATGAACTCTGAGTCTGCAAAGCGTCACAAGATGTTTTAAATTACCTCATGTCTCAAAGCACATAACATTAGAATAATAATGAACGTAAACTACTTACAGAGCTCTTACTTGTACCATCTGACTGCTGCAGATTTATTTTGCTGTTGATAGTGTTGACGTAGAAACACATAAATCCGAGTCTGAGGATGTGAACGGCTCCGGGTAGAACATCATGGGTTGTCATCTCGTTATTATGGTTACAACATGGCATGAACACAGCATAAGCTCGTTGTTTTGGTTCAGTGGTTCCCACTGCTGTTTGTATGCAGCGCTCTGTGACTGTCTACAACTCTGCATAGCCTTACAGAACGTGCCGATGTCTGCGCGAGCAGGGTGCTTGACAGGTAGAACATTGTATCATTGCATTTGGAAGAACATTTTTTTGGTCCTGTGACTTCCATAGAAGATCTATGTGGCAAGAAGGACGGGGCCAATTGCCATGGAACAGAGCGAGGCCAGTGGTGAGGGGGGGGGGGGGGGTAAGGGAAGATGAGGAAAGAGAAAAAGACACGCTGGACGGAGCTCTAACTCCTCCGATGCCTGGTGGACGGCAACAGCTCCTCTGTGTTCGGGTCGCCAGCGATGAGTCCACAGTTCCTTACTCCTCCCCCATCATGGCAGACGGCAGCAGGCTCTGACCTCAGACCTCAGCCAAACAACAGCGACTCCTTCACTCCATCTCAGACGGCAGTCGCCCCTCCACAACCCAGGAGGCCAGCAACAAGCTAGTCCATCCTGGTAATTCAGGAGAAAAAATCTCCAAATGCTTCACGTGAAACTGCGGTCTTCCTACCTTTTGCTATCGTGTCAATTGATTTTGATTAATATGTGCGAGGGAGAGAGAGCAAGACAGCGCTCGTGTTTAAAGATTTGAGAGTGCGTGCTCGCGGCCGGGGCGCTATTCTACATCACTATTCTATTCTACATCACTCACCGATCAAAATAGGCTTTAGTGGGACAAAAACAGATCCAGGCCTTTACTTACCCAAACCTGCAGCCACACCAGACGTGTAAAAGAGACAGGTGACTAGTCGAGGAGACTCGACTATTATTTGAAGTTTTACGGTAATATGAGTCTTTTTCTAAAGTATTTGATGAGTTTGGGGAATACCTTTTTCTATTACAGCATGACTGTGCCTCAGTGCACAATGCAAGGTCCTTAGAGACATTGTTGGATGAGTTTGGTGTTGAAGAACTTGACTGGCCCACACATAGCTCTGACATCAACCCCATCAAACACATTGGGAATGAACTGGAATGGAGATTGCGAAGATTGCGATTGGAGTCTTGTCCAACATCAGTGCTTGATTAACTGGATGAATGGGCAAAAATTCCCACATAACTCTCCAAAATCTAGTCGTGGAAAGCCTTCACAGAAGAGTGGAAGCTGTTATAACTGCAAATGTATTTAGAAGGCAATGCCATTACAGTCCCTGTTGGTGTACAGTCCCATGTTTAGGTATCCCAATTTTGTCTAGTGTATTTTAAATATAGTGACTGCACAATGAGAGTGTTTTTGGCAAGATAAAAAGCTCATCCCTTGATGTATACACGTTTAAAACCCCTGTATTTACAGCGAGTAAATTTTCTTTGTCATCTCTTATGAGAGATGAGGGTAAATGAAAACTTTCGTTTAGAACACAGGTTGCCTTATGATATAATTGAATGTCTTTGTTTATCACCCCTGTTAATTCTCACCACTAGACAATTAGTTATTTTCTATCCTGATGATTAGATGTGTACTTGTTGCTCACAGATTCATTTGATACTTGTCTGAGTTTTTCCGAAGGATTTCTTTAAAAAAAAAATCACTCTAATAAATTAAATAGTCTTGACAACACACGGCATCATGTAAATCTATCGGGAATGTGTCATTTCCCTCTGAGATTTTCACGAGTTGACAGCATGCTTTTTTGGGATTGTATTGATCGTTTGCGGCTCACAAGTAATCTCTGTATTCTTATCATCATTGCCAAATTCACACTGAATACACACAGAATATAACTCGTTATCATGGGCACCAATTAAGCCTAGCCCTGGACTTTACTGTATCGCCACTCTGATCCGGACTAACATCGCACCTAATTTTTGCACAGACACTGCCGGATTGTATGAATGGTGAGATTTAAATTATGGTTGATTTTTTTTCTTCTAAGGATGATACATTCTCTCTTGTCCCTCTGTTGCTAGGAGACATAGCTCACATGTGAGCGAGAATCATATTAATGATATGAGCCTGGGAACATGCAAATGAACTGATGTGTGATTGGATTATGAAATGTGAATGTCATGAATATTATAATGTATGATCATTTGGATGAGAATCCATGAATGGGATCTAATTGTGAGCGCATTGATCGTATGTGGATGCGTCAGGCATTTAACACAAACACACGTACACTTGCACGTGCAACCTAAAGTCTATCAGTCTGAAGATCAAATTAGAATGAAATGCTAAGATGCAAGCCCAATGAAAGATGGAGAAAAATCATATTTCATCTGAGTAAAGAGACCTGAGCATCTGCCTGACAACCCAGCCCCAATTAGTGAGAGAGGGAGGTTTGGTGTGTCTGTGTGGGTGGTGGGTTATCTGAATTGGTGTCTGAGAGACATTTCACTCTTTCTGCTTGCTTTTAGGGTTCGTAACATGTGTTTCTGTGCTCAGCCTAACTTTAACTCTTTCCAATCTGAACTCCGTTTCTGTGTGTGTTTGTGTGTGGCTCTGTTTTGTCTCTGATTCTCTCGCACAGACAGGTCGCAGAATTTCATTTTCTATGACGACGGTAAGAATGATATGATCAGATGTGGGATATTATACACAATTCATGTTTTTCCCTGACTGCTGGTGTTTCCACTGGATGTGATTGACATGTACCATTAGTCCAACAGACATGCGAGTCTCTGTTTTCTTATTCAGATCCATCAATTTACTGCATTTTCCAGTTGATGCAGTGACACAATCCAATTCGAAATCAGTATCCACACATTTTAAATGACAAGATTTGGTGTGTTTTTTTTAAAAGAGCTGATGCTGAATACAGAGCGATTCCCTTCCCCGTGGTGGTGTGTTAGATTGGGCTCTATCATCGTCTCTCTCTCATTCCTGCCTCATTGCCGTTCGGCTGATTGGCTGTGCATGGATTCCACTGTTGTGATTGAAAAGTCCACTGTCATTCTGATGTCTTTCTCTGCATAATATTAATGCAGCACACACACACACACAATGAGTGAAAATACTTTTTAATTTCTTGAGGAAAAGTCTTTAGAGTGTGTGAATAAAAGCATCTCATTTCATCCTGATGTCCAGGCCTCAGGCAGTTATCAGAAGGGGTGAGGTAGGGTTGGCTTAGATGATTGGTTGAATGTTAATGCATGTTTTTCAGGAGAGGATGATATAGCTGAACAGTTTATTTGTTAAATCAATTAATATTCATCTTAGTACTGTATTTGTTCTGAAAGGCTAAAAATTCAGCAATAATTAAATAACCACAACTTATTTTCTATAGTGTAGCTCACCAAATTGACCAAAGTAATGATAAACATCTAATATATAATGCATCACGACAGTTATAACCATAATATTATAAATATAATAATACTAAATGCCATCATTTATAGAGATAAAGATTATAATATAATAGCTTCTAAAGCATTTTAAAGAGAGTAAAATGCCACACAAGGAAGTCTGTTAATACTTTTGTGACAAATTATTGACTTATCTATTCTACTATTATAATTTTTTTTATTTGAATTTGTTTTGATTTTAGTATTTTCCAATTTTAAATATGAATGTAAAGTTTTAATAATTTTGTTGTGTTTTTGTCATTTTTATTTGTGAATTTTTTTAAATGACTATAATATTTAATTTTTTTTATTTCAGTTTTAGTGTCAGTGTTTAAGACAAGTTGTACATCAAGCTAAACTAAATGAAAATGATAAATATTGCTTTTACAACTACCTGAAATTAAAAAGTTTTTTTTTTTACTTTCAGTAAAGATTTATTTTTTTCACAAACAAGTGAATTTTTTAAATGGGTTTAGCTTCAGCTTTCATCACAAAAATGTTCTATTTTTTTTTATAAATAACAAAATAATATGAAATATTGTAAATAATTAATATGTCATAAGTGTATGCCTTTATGGCCGCGCACAACATGCATCATTGTACTTTTTTTTGTTTGTTTGGGTTTTTCCACGAACACACCAAGTATACAATTATCTTGTCCCCATGCCAATCAATAGTCTTCACATTGCCCTGTATTGCTCCATTGATACGTTTCCATATTTTGTCCTCTCCTTCTCATTCTTTCTCTCTTCCTGTCTATTTCTCGATGGTGCTGAGTGTGTTGTCATGGTGATACCCATCTGTCCACGGTGTGAGTGTGTGATGTCTTATTGATGAGACAGTGTGACTGTGTGCCAGAGACATCCATCCTGCCTGCTAAACAGAACACTATCTCACACACGCACACATACATAGTCACATACATTCACATATTGTTTTTGCTAGTCATGCTGAACAACTCATATCTGTCACCTCTGCTGGATAGAGGGCATATATACACAAACACACATACATACTTTTACACTGCTTGTTGTTAATATGCTGGACAGCTCACACATACGAGAGAGAGGGCGCATACATAGACACACAGATTGATTAATTTGAATTAAACATTTGGTGCTGTTCTTGGAAAGGTCTTCATTGTCACTCACGCTGGCTGCAGTGATGTGTATTGTCCTCTGGTGAGCTTCTGCTTATGTTCTACCTTGATATGCATTTGCCTTTTCATAGAGATGATTATTACCAGTGCCTCCATCAATTCACATCCTCTTGTTTGTTTGTTTTATTTTTGTGTGTCACCATATACAGTGAAAGTCAGTTGACTTAATCTTGGTGTCGAACTTGTGAGGGAGTAGTTAGTCTCACTACTGTTCTTCGTGTTCAGTCACACTTGATGTGCAGTACTTTTGAAGTGGCATCCAGATTGCAGTTAACTTGAAATTATTTTTTTTAGTTTTCTTCTTCATGTTTTCTTCTAGTTTTCTTGTCTGTAGTGCCCACCCAGTCATGACTGACCCCTTGCCTTCTCTCCTCACAGTGCATCTATTGTCAGAGACGCTGCAGTGTGTGACGGCCACAGCCACAGGGATCCAGTACCAGCAGTCCTGGCTTTGCATCCTGTGAGTTACCTGGATCTGTCTTATCTGTAACTTTAAGCCTGGAGCTGGGGTGTCTGATGAAAAATGCCACAAGATAGGAACAATTGTTTTTCCTAGGGATGCCAATTTAACATTGTGTTATTAATTAAAGTATAAACACTACTGTTTGAAAGATTGAGGTTAGTATGATTTTTTTTTAAAGAAATCAATAATTTTATTCAACAAGGATGCAACATTTATTTAAGAAAATACATAAATAATATATCTACCAGAATAGCTTTTCAGTGTAATAGTGGTAGATCCTCTTTCCATCCAGTATAAATAACAACAAATAGAATATTTTTTATTAAAGTAAAATTATTGATAGATGCTCTTCACACACAGTGCTATTTGTGCTAAAGTTAAAAGACTTAGTTGTAACAAACACACACATTGGATGATCGTGAAATCCTGTCTCTTTTGTCTCATAGCATCCCAGACATTTACATGTTTCTTTGTTGCAGCAATTATTGCATGGGTGTTTATGAAATTCTTTTAAATAATTATAGTTGGCCAACTCCTGTACTGAAGCAAAATAAAATGATCCCCGACAAACCCTATTTGACATCTGCAGGTCATGATTAGGTTCTGATGATTCATCTGCTTTGTTTCAGAGTTCTCAAGATCCGCCAACACCTTTTCTTTCTCAATGCTTTTGCTCAATAGCTGCCAGAACTTTTATCAACAGCCTCCAAACTGTAGTAGTGTCAAGCAGCAGCCAACATCAGTGTGCTAACAAGTACAACTAACAAGTGTAATTTTCTCTAGACACTCCCTGTCAAACTTAACCAGCTGCTTTTTTTGCTACTATATAGATTGTGCTGTGCCACATTTAAATTAAGTCATTTTCTTTTCTTTGCAAATACGGTGTTGTATTGAATGCTACTGCTGTTACAACCTACTTAAAGCAAGTGGCAATACTTAATTTTATATAAAACAGATACTTATGCATATTTTTTAGTAATAATGGCTGCAATGATTCATTCAGTTATGACAAAATTAAGAAGAACAGCATTTTAACCGGGCTCAAATCCAAAAAACATGGTGTAGTTAAGTGCACTTTGTGCATTTTAAAGAATATAATCAGATGGCCTGTAAAAAAGCACTTTGTACATTGTAGAAATATTTTTCTTTCTATAGTTGTACTGGTTTTTGCATTGTACTTTTGTTCTACTATTTAATCTGATATTGGAGAGTGGCTAATATTGTCCATTCCTAGATGATTATTTACATGTTTACCCATTTGTCGGTTTAGGATGGATGGATGGATACATAGATTTATATTGTAATTAATTTTTGACTGTTGATTATGATGAGCTGTCCGTGGGAGGGGTCAAGTCTCATCCTTAAGCACTTCAATTATTGACAGCAAGCTAAATCTGTTTACTTATAACACTCTAATTTATTATATTAGCTTTATTAATTCCAGAGATCGTGAATCAAAAGTCATTGAAGACTTAGACCCTCTCTATGGTCAGAACAAAGACTCACAGTAAGGAAAACACAATAAAAAAGTCAGGTTCATCCATTTGCAATAACCCACACTAGCCTAGTGAACAGAAGATTTGTTTTTCTTTGAATTATGTGCAGACACTTTTATGGGCAAGAAAGGGAAACAAGTGGCAATGTCCGATGACCCACAGCAGCTCTCTGGCCTCAAGGTTACCAAAGTCCTTACAGAATGGCACAACAGCTTTCGCATGTTCTAGAAGAGACTATCCCATTCTTCTTTTCTGAATTCTCTTTTGTCCTCAGTACATTGCCTGAGTTTTATGGCCACAAGCAGGTGTTATGAGTATTAGCTGGGCCAATGAGACTGATTCAATGCCCCTGTTGCCAGGGTCTGAGTTTGGGGCCGGTTATTAATGTGTATTTTAAGTAAATTAGATGTGGAACAGTTAATTGTTACATTTTGTTCCTTAGACCAGCTTTTATGGTTATATTTGACTTGATTTATTAAAGCATTGAGTTATCCATTTTAATATACAGTAGTTGATTGTGTTGATATTAACTTCATAATTGGTGGCAGCAAGCGTGAAACACTTTTTAACTTTATAAGCCTGAAAGAGAACAGGAAGGGCCTTTTTCCGAACCGGAGAACCAAATATTACTTTGACACCCCTGTTCAAGAGCTTTCTGTAATCCCATTAGACCTCAACCAATGGATTTGTTAATCTGTTTGCTGTACTCCTGTTGCATATTGAATTAATCTGATACTGTGCCAGGTATATTAAAGCACTATGTAAATTGTAAAGAGGATTTATGATGATTTATGAACTCTGTGACAGCTGCAATGTGAAGAACCTGCAGAGGCGGCACGTGTGTATCTCACGCCTAGACCGTCCACAGAACTGGGGGGAAAACTGTGCAGAGGTCCGCTATGTTATCCTCATTCTGGCACCTTCAAAGATGGTAATATAATCACACATAAATGCACACACACATACTGAAAACAGTTTATTTGCACATTATGGACATTCTTTTTTTCTTTTTTTGTTTAAAGAAATAGCTTTGATTTCAAACTTCTTGTCTTTGCAAATCTGAGGTTTTTCAATCTGGGACCCAGGGAAACCCTAGCAGCCCTCTGGGAGTCAAATTTTATTTTTACTAAAAGTATTTTACAACTTTAATATCTTTATTAAATCATTTTTGGTTACACTTCATTTTAAGGTGTCCTTGTTAGTATTGAGTAATATTTATGAACAACATGTATTTACAATAGGGTTATGGTTAGGGTTAATAACGTTAAATGGTATGTGTAACAAGGACACTAAAACATTTTTTTTTAACACATTTACTGAAATTGATATTATCAATATTATCACTGATTATCAATTATAACACAGTTCAACAGTATTTATACATTGAAAATATATAGTTTGTCTTCTTATTTCAGTAAAAGCATCATATTTTTGGGGTCCTTGGCATTAAGAATGCTTTGCTCAGTTTAAACTATTTGCTATTCATGAGAAACAGTTGAGATATTAACAAGTTCTTATTCATGGCAGGTTCAGACACAATACGATCACGTTCAAGTCTTAAAGTCCCGGTCCTGCATTTTGTGTTCCCCTTGCAGTCTCCCTGTAAAGGCTTTGGGGCCCCTGGCTCCCTCCAAGACCATTTTGTGTATCTCTTTGTGTCTGTGTTTACATCATAAATCTGTGTGTTTGTGTGTATGTGTTTACATGTGTTTACATCTAATCACTCTCTCTCTTTCTTTCTCTCTTCCCCCTTGTGTTCTTGCATGCACTCATCTATTTCTGTTCTCTGTAGTTCACCAGGCAGTATAGCAAACTTTTTTGCTTTGTAATCCTGTGCTTTTCTCAAAAGCAATACTATTATATGCGTGCACACACACACAAACACATCTTCTCATTACATTAAAAGCTGGATTGTCATGCTGGCACATGTAGATGCATCCTCTTTTCTTGCCATGTGTTTTAAAACAATAGACAACTCAAATGTTATGTAACTTAAGTACCAAATGGACCAAATGGATAAAGCAAAAATCATAAATTCAGAGAACTGGTCAAATGTGCATATACTCTCTTCTCTTGTATTAGCAGATTAAAAGCATTTAACTGGAAATAAAGTTGAGAATAAATCTAAAATATAGACCATATATTAGCAGCATTTAAGTGATTCAGCAGCTTAAGTGCAACTGCATTATTTTCTGCTCCAAAACATTCTGGGTTACTACTTTGCCATAAAAGTTCTATATTAGCAGAAATGTCTCAATACTTTTATATTTAACGGGTCTTTTTTTTATGGTTATAAAATATGTTTATGAGCGTTCAATTCATAAAATGTAATAAAATTAATTAAAATAAAATTAATGAATTAAAACTAAATCCATAAAATGATCCCTTAACAGGAATCCCGAAAAGGTTCTATATAGAGTAGTGGCAAAAAATGATGCCTGAACTTGGAAAATTGAAAAAAAAATATTCACCCTTTATTCAATTATTATTATACATTTGTTTTTTTAAGAATTTATATTTTTGGCCAGGCTGTGATACAAAGAAAGTAAGAACAAAAACAAGAGAGAAACAATGATATGTTAATAATTGATAATGCTGTAGTCAGTGCATGAGTTTTTTTTTTTCTGTGCAATTTTTTTCATTGTAAAATAAAATCTGTAGCAGTAGTTTTTTTTTTTTGACAATTAATTTTGTCATATAAATACCTTAACAAAGTTTAGAACTTTGTTTGTCCCTCGTGTTTAAAATATTTAAGAAATTAAAAATGTTTTCCGCATATATCTAGATATTTTTTATAATATTTATTTGTAAATTTTAAACATTAACATAAAGCTTCATACAATTAAAGTCATAACTTTCCCCCCACAATAACCCTTTCCGCTGAAATAATTACCTATACATACAAAATGTCATTATAACAATAACAATAATAGTTATATAATAATAAATATATAATAAATTAATTAAATACAAATAGAAAATTGGTAAATAAACTTTAAGACAAGATTATTTACAAATTAACATAATATCCTTCAAGGAAAAATTTATTTAAATAATTGTATTATTAAAAAATACATACATAGTAATACAAATAGAATCTTTGGCATATTCATGGACTGTCCATATAATTTTTTTACTATATTTTGATTGTTTCATCAAATTTGTAGGGTCATTAAAAACAAATATCCCCTTCGGACATCACTTTTGGCCACTATTGTATGAAGTGCCTGACAGGTCCTACTGAGAACCTTTTCTTCTAAAACTATGCCTACTGGACACGACAAAGCGACTGTTGCAACTCCATTTGGAATTAGCATGAAAGCTTGGAGTGCGTCAGAAATTGAACAAGGGATCAGTTTAATGTCGCATTTAGTGTAGACAGCATCACTGATTATAATGGGTCGTATTCGCTCAAGGCTAGTGTAGATACAGTGCAAGAACTATAAATGATTAACGATGACCAAATGTAACACATGTTTGATCTCTGTTTCTCAGAAAAGCACTAAGACGGCGATGGAGCTGGGCAGGACGTTCGCCAGCATGTTCTCAGACATCTCTTTCAGACAGAAGCTGCTAGAGAGTAAAACTCAAGAGGAGTTCAAAGAGGCACTGGTCATCCAGAGGTACCACCTGACCGCTGCCAAGCGTAAAACTACAGCTGTGGAGGGCGAAGAGACAGACCCGCACAGTCAAAAACCACTGAAGGTGTGTGCACATCGCAGCGTGTGCGCCGATGCTTAAGGTTCATTTGTAATGGTTTCAGTTTTTAATGGTTGCATTGTTTCCAATCTCTCTCTCATGTCTTTGTCTATCGCTCTCTCTTTCTCCCTTCACCCTTTGCCCTTTGCTGTTTGACTTACACTCCAGTGATTAAGTTCTACCGAGCATGTAACAGCTAATGAGAATTTATCTTGTTTGTTACTCTGGTTTGACGCACACACACAAAGTCTGATTCGGCATATGTGAGCATTAGACCACCCTGGCTGAGGTTAGCCGCCTGTAAAAGCCCTCTCTTTTCTTCTCTGTAAAGACAACAGAGACCCAAATAGTTGTGTTTTTGTTTTCTTTTTTTGCATTTTTTCACTCCATCACACATCCGAGGAATGGTAACCAGGTGGAGAGGATCATTACTTTGTGTGTGTGTGTACACTAAAAGCTATCCATCTCTGGCAAATGCCCAGGAAAGGTCCCTTACTCTTTCTGTTTCAGACACACGCTGTCATGATGAATGAGTGCGGCTCAGTAATGAACACTTAAAGCTGTGTGACTTATTTAAACATATCCTGAGACAGGTTCTCTCTGACTGACAGAAAATGAGCTTGTCTGCCAATAAGAGGCTAATGTAGGTCATAAATGTGAGACAGACAAACTGCTCCATTGCCAAATCCTGACCCATAAAGCCTATTAAAATTTGATTAATTCAACAAGACTGTGCATTTGTGACCTGGCACAAAGACACAAATACACACCAGTGCCTCCTACCTTGCCATAATTGGTCTAAATGAAACAAATTCTATTGTATTTTACTTTTTTTTGTTTCTATTATATTATAAGGTTCAATTTGTTAATATTTGTTTATGAACCTAGAAATAATTGGCAAATTTTATTCACTTTAATTTTTAAATGTATTGATACATTTTAAGATTTCAAATTGTATAAATTGGGTTTTGAACAAACATGAATTAATAATAAACAATAGTTATACTGTACCGTTCAAATGTTTGGGGTCAGTATGATGAAAAAAAAAAAGATTAATTTAGTTCTGCAAGTACACATTAAATTGATCAAAAGGGACAGTAAAGAAAGGTATAATGTTATGAATGGTTTCTGTTTTTAGATAAATGCTATTCTTTTTTTTAATCCAATAAAATAGAAATATTTATATTTTAAAATATCACTGTTTTTACAGAATTTTTTATCACATAAATACAGCCTTTGTATAAGAGCCTTCTTTCAAAAACAGGAAAAACAATCTTACTGTCCTTAAACTTTTGAACAATAGCATAAATTAACATTAATAATTATTGACTGAACATTTATGATTTTAAGTTGTAAAAAAATATTTTTTTATGTTTTAGTTCATGATAACTAATGTTGTATTAAGTGATGTGAACAAAGTTTTTGTGAAGTGTTTCCAACATCAAGTCGGATTGATTCAGTATCTACTCTGACAGATTCAAAGTAGTTTGTTAAGAAGATTCAAACAGATTTTATTTTTTTATTTTGTAGACCAATTCATTAGAAGAACTGGCTTTCGAAAGTTGTCCGTTTGCGAACAGAAACACGTTGGTTATGTATGTTTGTATGAACAATTACAATAATGTTCACCTTTTTATTGGGGCTTTTTATTTCTAAAAGTGCTTAAGCCAGTCTAATTCAGGTCTCTGAAATGCACATGTGCCAGATGCTACATTTCTGATGCCACAGTAATGGATATTTAGAGTAATGTAACTGGTTTCTTGACTGTGCTTTGCTGATGTAATTGTAATGCGTTTGCGTTGTGCTAATGCTGTTCTAACACTGGACTGTCTCTCTCTCTAGTCTGCAGAATCTGTGTTCTCTCATCTTGTGTCTCACTCTCTGCTGTGCAGGGGGCCCTGTGTGAGTGCGATTACACTGAGCTTCTGTGTGTGTTTGTGTGTGAGGATTTAAGTAGGAGAATGTGTGTTTGTCTGCTTTAACACACTATCTCTTCCCTTGCAGTGTAAAGCATTGTGTGTATTTGCTTCTGTGTGTGTATTTGCTGTGATTCAGCAGGATTTGTTGTGTATGATGTTTAATTGGTGTGTGTACGTGCTTTAATCTTGTGCCTCTCCCGTTGCAGTATTGTCGTAAATGTATTTAAATTGTTCACGTTTATATTTGTAGTTATATGTATGTGTGTCTGTTTCTGTGTGTGAGAGAGTAATCATCACTATTTTTCTCTCTCTCTGTATCTGTGTAGTGTAGAGATTTTTTCAGAGTGGGCAGAGGAATCTATGAGGATCTGTGTCGCCGACTGCCTCTCTACCCGTCTGACTTCACTGATGGTGTGTCAAGCCTAAACTTACAAATAAAAGTATTTTAAAATGAAAGTATCAGCATTTTTAAAGTTTTCAAAAGGATATAGGCTCTTCTAGTTGTCTTATTAATGTCTTTAGCTAAATTCGAAGGTGTGACAGTAGTTCAACTAATTTCAGATGAGCTTGTCCACTAACAGGCAGGACCAGGACTAGACAAAATGCATGCCTAAATGCTACATTGCTGGGTTTTGTCACATAATAGTACACACAAAGATATATACAGTACAGCCGAGCAATCTGAGGAAATCAAACATGCTCTCCTAAACTGTCCTCTCTATTTCTCTTATTGGATTGACAAGTCTTATTAATTTTTAATGAATCAGTTCAGTTATGAATTCTTTTATATAAATTAGAACAATCTTAGTTATAGTTTTATACATTTGTATACACAACTATTCTGGAAGCATGCATTAAATTGATTAAAGAGACATTAAAAACATGTATAATGTTACAAAAGATTTGCATTTCAAATAAATGTTGTTCTTTTGAACCGTCTATTCATTGAAGAATCCTAAAAAGTATCACAGTTTGCACAAAAATATTACGCAGCACAACCGCTTTCAAAAGCAGCAAATCAGCATATTATAATGATTTCTGAAGGATCATGTGACACTGAAGACTGGAGTAATGAATAAAATGATGACACAAAATAAATTACATTTTAAAAATATTCAAATCGAAAACAGTTATTTTTAAATAGTAGTAATGTTTCACAATATTAGTGTTTTTACTGTATTTTTGATCTTACAAATGTAACCTTGGTGAGCATAAGACACTATTTCAAAACCATCAAAAAATCTTACCGACCCCAAGCTTTTGAATGGTAGTATGTACTGTATCTATTCATGCTTTCACTCTGATGGAGATTTTTTATTGTTTTGTGTCAGTTGAATATAGCTCTAATGATATTTATTTTGTATGTGATAGCTATAAATACATAAAATGCAGATTTATTATAGTATATGCGTTATTTGAAAATATTTCTGTTATTTTGAGCCGATATTTGAGCTTCAATGAAATCTCTGCAATACAAAATCGGACTCCATGCTGCTACAGGTCTTCCTTCATAATTTATCATTTATTTAAAGTCAGAAATAACTGAATAAAACTGAATGAAAATGATCAAACTATGCAAACTGTGTTAAATTACATGCCAATAAACAT
Source organism: Pimephales promelas (assembly GCF_988280905.1). Lineage (NCBI taxonomy): Eukaryota > Metazoa > Chordata > Actinopteri > Cypriniformes > Leuciscidae > Pimephales > Pimephales promelas. The sequence goes on along the minus strand of NC_142779.1, from coordinate 8,814,777 downwards.
ATTATACTTACAAGTTAACTTTGACAGCAGTAATGTTTTATATTATATATTAATTTTTTATATACAAATGTGTGTTTCAGGTTTAGTGGGTAATAACAAAGCCCTAGTCAAGTTCATGACGACGTCCATCTTTCTCTACATTGCTGTGCTGCTTCCTGCCATTGCTTTTGGCTCACTCAACGACGAGAGCACTCGGGGCGAGATTGGTGATGTCTCTCTCTCTCTCTCACACACACACACACACACACATACGGACACACAGATAGACTGACTGATTTGTTCTCTCTGTTGATTAGATGTTCAGAAGACGATTATCGGGCAGAGTATAGGTGGAATCATCTACTCATTGTGTGCTGGCTCTCCTCTCGTCATTCCACTGACCACAGCGCCCATCGCTATTTTCATCAGCGGTATGTACAAACATGCTTTCACAATCACATGCAACAACAGATGCACGTTCACAAACACGCTTACCTTTTTCATTGCCGTCTGGTCTTGAGCTTAGTTTTCTTTGTGGAATATTTAGATGAGCACTCTGTTTGTTGAATACTTTGGTGTTGAGTGTTTAGAGAGCTCTGCTAACCTCAGGATAAGGTGGAACAAGACTCTTAATCTCACAAACTGGAGGATGGGAGTCTGATATGGCCTCCATTTGTTTGGGCAAACTTTGATGTTTGCCCTGGCTGAGAGGAGATTTCCTTTCTAAAGCTCATTCCTGCGGCTGCAATCGCACACTGTCACCAGCGGGAGAGTTGCCCTGAAAAATGGTTTTGCTGTAGTACAACGAAATTCTGTTTGGATAAAAATTTGCAGATGAGGACAGAACTGCCACATCCTTCTATAATAATGATCCTTCCCAATCAAAGATCTTGTCTTGTGGTTTCTCATGGGAATAACAGCAGGATTTATTGAAATGCTTGGGAGCAGTTTTTTAAACATCAAACGATCAACATTTACTGTGAGTTATAATCTCTTGTCATTATGAGATTTGAGTTGATTGTGTTCTTTTCGCACGCTTGTGATTCTGTTTGTGTGGAGGACTCTTAATGACAGTAACGTTGTGTCATTTACTATATAAAAAAGAAAATCCTGCCCAGAAAACAAACAAAAAAACCCACAAAAAACCCTCAAAAGCTTACAAAATTACATTTACCCTTTGTTAGTGCCCTACGCAGACCACATAATCTGCGTATATGGAACAGTGACACTGGAATCTGTGTAGTAAAAGCTTTACATGAAGCTTTAACTGAAATGAAAACAACAACAGCAACAAACCCAACATACAGTACATGGCCTTGGTACATGGTTACATGTTTTATTTTTTTAATATATATTCCATGACAGAAATAAGGGTCTACACGTGTAAGGGTGAAATATGAAGTATGGCCAATTGTGTGATATGTTGCTGTGTTAAGAGTTTTGAAAAAGTACTTAAGTATTGGTAAACGCTTGTTAGCAATTGTGAAAAACTGTAAAAGGTAAAACCTTCAAATGTAAAGTGTCAGTTTTACGGCTTTTCACTGTAAATTGTGAGATGTGAGATGATTTGTTCTTGTTTAAAAACATTTAAAATATTTACTGTAAAATTTCTTGAAATGTAAGTTTTGATCTATTACAGTCTCCCCCCATATATGGTAAAGAAACTTACTGTTAACCAATTAACAGTTTTTTACAGTATACTCTTTTACAGTTGAATCACTATAATCTTTCTACAATGCTTCTGTGTGTTTGTCTCTCGATGGCTGCAGTGATTAGGGGAGTCTGTGATGATTATGAGCTGGACTTTGCAGCATTTTATGCATGTATCGGCCTATGGAACAGCCTCTTCCTCATCATGGGAGGAATCTTCAACCTCAGTCTGCTTGTTAAGCTTTTCAAAAGGTCAGACACACACCTACAAATATACATACTCATGCAGATGCCACTGCTTGAAGACTGAAATGTTTTTGTTGATGTTTTTGACCCACAGGTCGATAGAGGAAGTGATAGCTTTGTTCATTTCCATTGCTTTTGTAGCAGACGCAGTTAAGGGCACTGTCAAGAGTGAGTGCTAAACACACACACACACACACATACACAGTCAAACCTTTTGAAATCATCTGGATTTATGTGGAATGATTCTTAGATTACAGTCTGATCTTCATAAGAAATATAAAGAAACCGGGGCTAGTTGGCACATTGTGAAATAAAGAGATTTTACATTTTACAAAAAAAAAGAGTTCATTTAACATACATATAACACTGTTTAGTGATAATGGGAATATGCTGTAACACTACAGAATCGGCTCATTAGTTTCACAGTTAATTGATACTAAAATATTATAACTTTATGAAAGATTGCTCAAAGACGGACTTCTCCAAACATTCAAGTGAACTGCAACATCGACTGCAAGTTCTCATTCAGATCTGCCTTCATTCAATCAACAATTGAAGTTCCTTGAAACAACAATTGAAGTTCCTTGAAAAAGATCTGCCGCTGCTTCCATTCCATTCCATATATAAAAATAAATATGAATCATACTCTACAAAAAATGCTATAGTCCACAACATATCTGTATTGTAGTTTGTGTCAACTTCGACTGGCCTTAAACACACACAGACAGCAAACCATTTCACAGTTCCATGTCTTTATTGAACAAATGTGTTAAACAATCAAGATAACCTCTACTATAATGACCTCTTGAAAAGAAGGTAATTGGACTCAGCTGTGGCTTTCAATGGAAAGCACCATGTTACTTGTTTCTTCCCTAAACAATTGTGCTCAAGTGAAATCTAGTCTGATCAAAAGGGACTTCAGAAAACCTCCTAAAAACTCATAAAACTCAAGGTTTGCAGGGGATTTGAAAGATTTATGCCTACAGTCAGGCAGATCAGCACCATCAGTTCAGAACCATTTCTGCAGTTTCTTGTACATAAAGCCAGTCTAATGTGTGCGGAAACAGCTTCAATAAATGCAAAACAAAGGTCATTTGCCTGTAGAAAAAAAAGCATAACCTAAGAACTGCTGTATTACAAAATACCAGTTTCAAAACGACCTTTAAAGAGTTGACACTGAACCAGATATGGTTATTTTTAAAAAATATGTACAAATGACTTATTACTAAACGATATATTCAGTAATCCACCACAAATATCAAAGAATTAGTTTCGTAATGTGATTACTTTTGAATTAAAGTGCCCCTATTATGCTTTTTGGAATATTAACTTTCATGCAGTGTGTAATATCGCTGTTTGTGAGTGTCTGCAAAGTTTTAAAGTGCACGACTAATACAATTATTGTCACCTAAAAGAAAAAGAATAATTCTGAACTGCTGAAACGAGTCGTCAGCAATTCTAGCCTGTTACTTCTCTATGTGACAATGTAACAAATTTGCATAATGCCAGTCATTGGTCTTCATTGGCTGCTCCTGAGCAATGTCTACTTTTACCCGTACTCAAACACTGTAGTTGTAGTTGAGGCCTGGAAGAGTTTAGTTCGTTTAGTTCGATGCTGTTTTCAGAGCTGCGAATCCACTTTGCATTCACTTTAAAAAGATGAGGACTCGCACTGGAATTGATACGGAAAAACCGATGCCATCATACGTATAACTATGTATCAAGTGCTGAGAAAGCGTCTGGAGCTGAAATAGGCGTTTAGGTTTCAACACATGCACAAGTGTATGACCAATCACAACAAACTGGGCCATTTGACCAATCAGAGCAGACTGAGATAACTTGCTTAAAACAAAACGTACTTGTCTTACCAGGAATATATAAAAAAAAAAACAACCTATAAAACAAGCATAAAATATTATATTTAATTAAAGTAAACAATTAAAAGTATTCATATGTCATCAAAATGCTAAATAATTAATTGCATATTTTTTCAACTTAATGGATTGTCAACTGTATTGAGTTTGACGCAAGACCAATGTTGAATTTTGAGAGAAGTGTAATTTGCACATGTGATACTGTATTTGAAGCAAAATCAGACATGACATGTTCTGAATCATTGGAAAAAAAAACCCAAACAAACAGCTAAGACACTATTCATTTTCAATGTGAGTTTAAAAAAAAATACTTGAAATAAATGTTAAGAACACAAAACTCCTAATACCATTGCCAGAACTTCACTGCAACTGTGAAGGATTGTGGGCTGAGTATAATGAACTGGGGCTGTTTTGCTGCCTCAGGGTCCGGACGACTTGGAGTCACCGAGGAACCAACAAATTCCAAGTTATATCAGGAGCAGAACGTCAGAGCGTCTGTTTGTGATCTAAAACTCAAAAGAAGTTGGGTCATGCAACATGACAGTGGTCCAAAGCACAGGAGTCAATCAACAACAGAACGCTTCAAACAAAAGAAATTCAGCACTTCACAATGGCCAAATTAGAGACCTGACCCCACTTCCTTTGAAATGTTCTGCTGTGATGTGAAACAGGCCGTTCAAGAAAGACATCCCAAAAATGAGCATGAACCGAAACAATGCGCATGTGTTATCTGCAGAAAGCATTGGTTGATGTTATTGGCAGTAAACAAGATTCCACAAAAATTCCTTCAGTAATCGTGATTGTTTAAACCAATTATTCAATAAAGATGTGGCGCAAGAGAAATGTTACGTTTTGGAGGGCGTTCAAAACGTTTACACAATACGTACACCAAACTTAAAAGATGACATTAGACTGGCGTATATTGTACTTTTTAGGCAGTCTTACCAGTACAATAGTACCCTTTTATTTAAAAATAGCAATAATTTACATGTTTACATGTGGCACAGTCGTTCATTTTGATACATACAGTTAGCGTTCATTTTAAACCTACATATACTGTATACTGTACATTGTTCATTTTTATCTATTCTTACAATATATAAATAGTAATACCCTATCTTGGTATCTCATTTACAGTCTTTCAAGAGTACTATCATGCTCCCACTTTGGCCAATGGGAGTGCGGCAGAGCTGAATCGCATCAGTGGAAGTGTACATTTAGGGGAACTGAACCTGACTGAGGCAGGGTCTGTGTCCCTCCCAGAATCCTTCATTCTGTGCACACGGGCACGACCGCTACTCTGTCTCCTCCTCATGATGGGCACACTGTGGGTGGGATACACACTGTACCAGTTCAGGAGGAGGTGAGGATCTCTTCTTGTCTCCAACACACTCACACACCTGTGTACACACTGAGTATTTTAAAGAGTGATAGAAGAGTGTTTTGACACCCCCATCTTTCCATTTATTCCTGGCAGTCCGTTTCTGCATGTGAAGATGAGAGAGATTCTGTCCGACTGTGCTCTGCCTATCTCAGTGCTTGTCTTCTCTTATGTGGGATCATACGTTTTCAACGACATTGCCTGTGAGTCATGTGACACTATTTGTCTTTATGTTGCACACACATTGACACTAAGGTACACATTTCTTCAAGGCAGGTTTTAAATAACAGGAAAAGTTTTTGTTCTACTTTGTTTAATTTCTCCAGAATACTAAACTGATCTATGTCTCTGGTATTAGCAAGCAATATGGGTTTGCTTTTGCAATTATTATTTTTTTATTTGCAATTAAACATTTTTATTATTTTATTTTATTCTAATTTCCCTAATATTTGTTAGAATATTTGTTATTTTATTATTCTTTATTTTATTTATTTATATTTAAATATTTTTTATATTATTTCACATTTCACAGTTTTTGGTATTAATATTTTTTTATTTGACAAAACCTTATTTATATTATTTATTTTAGTATTCATTATATTATTTCACATTTAATCATTGTTTATCATCCAAATTTTGCTATTATTATTATATAAATAATATTATATGCATTACATTATTTCACTAACAGTCATTATTAGTGTTTTTGTTTTGATCATGATAATAGTATTTAATATAAGGTAAAGTAAGTGAGCTTATTCATGGTATAATTTAAGCAGAGAAAAAACAAAAAGTTCATAATGATAAAACTGCTTTATTATGTAAATGTCTTTAATCATATTGAGAGATTATCTTCAACATGTCAAAATGCAGCATTTAAGCAGCAATTTTAAATGAGATGTAAATTAGCAGAGAAGATTCAGTACTGAGAATCAGTTCAAATTTTGGCTCAGTTTTTCAAGCCAGGAAGGTTTGCCAAAACGTACGGCCCTACCAACACTTCTCTCTCTCACACACACACACACACAAACACACACACACTGCCTGTACGCTTCCTCCCTTTCCACAGCTAGCACATTACAGCAAAGCCACTCCACTCCGACTATCACTACATTATTCCTCCAACTCCTCTGTCATCTGTTTGGTGTGGGAGTTTATAACTTGGTTATCAGTGTGAGATTTTACTTCTTACCTCAGGCTCTTTAAACGTTCTCTCAGCGTTCCAGTGCTGCAGTCCAGAGGCTCATATTGAAAATTTGATCAAAGCAGAAACTGCAGGGAAATGGCCAAACAAACCAAAACATAAATATGTACAGTATGAAAGCTTGTTTCTCCACAAAATAAAAAATGAAAAAGGTAATTGCGACTTTTTATCTCACAATTCAGACTTTTTTTTCTCAGAATTGCTTGGTATAAACTCGCATTTGTGAGTTATAAAGTCAGAATTGTGAGATATAAACTCACAATTCCAAAAAAAAAGTCCTAGAAGTGACTAGAAGGATAGCAGCAGTATGAAAAAAGAACAGCAGCTACTGTTAGTGTTGACTAAGTAGTTTACATTATACACACCTTACTGCGTCATTATTTGGCCATTGCCCGGTAAACACCGCACTACCTCTCAGTGCGTGTGCATGCACGCATCTTTTGCATCAACAAAATGCTAAATATATACTGTAACTCGCGCTGCATATTTATCAATTTTGCCTCAGAGACAGGATTATACATTGGCTTTAAAAAGTGTTTAAAAAGTAACTATACATAAGGGACGACAATAAAATGGAAATCTCAGAATAAAAAAAATTGTTACGGTTGACATTTTCTAGCCCGGTAACAATATATACCGTCATACCGCTCAGCCCTAATACCTTCCTATGAACATGTTCAGTGTTACTATAATTTTGTCCTGTAAAAGTCAGAGATTCTTACAATGCTACTGTTAATGTTCCTATAAAAATAATGTTCTAACATAATGTTCCTATCTTGTGTTACATTTAGGATTTCAATTAAATGTGGTCCGTTTTAAACCTAAACCAATATTCCAACAACAAATTACGCTACCTGAAAGGTATACAATGCTACCATGCTTTGGTTAACTTGGGCTGTGCCCTTATTTTGTTGCAGTTTGTTCTGTGGCCATTTTTCACATATTAATTTTTGAATGCAAATGATACAAATCAGAGGCGACTATTTAACAATTACTGTAGATGTAATCACACTATCCTGGAAGGTCTGGTTTTTGCTGGATGGTCTGTTATGGTGTGTGAGCTGAGGTTCACTGTGTTATGTGTGCTCTCTTCCAGTGCCAGTGTTCAACTTCCATGAAGGTCCAATGTTTCAAATAGCCCCGCTGGATAAGCTGTCTGGAGCAAGTGTTTTGAGTGCAATGGGTTTGGGCTTCCTCCTGTTTATCCTCATTTTTATCGACCAGAACATTGTTGTTTCTCTCACAAATGCTCCCGAAAACAGGTTCGTGTCTTTTGAAATTACTTTATTTTTGAAACATCTCACCACACTTAAGTGGCTTCATCACAATGATTATTAAAATGAACCAAAGATTAACCTAACCAGGCACAATGTGACGAGCGACCTCTTTCATGTGTAGGAGTATTGAGCAATGGCAGTGATTTGTAGCGTTAAAGCGTCCTACAGCCATTTATTTTCAAAGAGCGACAGCAACCATCTTTATGCAAATTATCATTAATTTAGCCAAGGAAAACTTAAAACGGAAGGTGTTTCATTTGAACCCCTTTGATCGTGTCATCGTATCATTTACAAAATCTTAATTAAGAAATAGTTTTACAATTTAAAATAAATGTTCACTATTTTATGATGTTGAAAGCTGTTATGCTTCTAAATATTTTTGTCCTTTTAAACATTTTAATCAGGATTCGTTGATGAATAAAAATGAGCATTTATTTAAAATCGTTTGTAACATTATACACTCTCATTTTTCATCAATTTAATGCATCATTGATGATTAAAAGTATTAATTTCTTTCAAAAAAAACATACCAACCCCAAACTTTTAATTGGTAATTTATGTTATTTAAATGACACCCAGCATGCACCTAGCTGCGTGTTAAACATTAAATATATTATGATTGGTCGCTGGAAACTTGTCACTTTGCACCTAGATAGGACGCTGGGTCAGATTTCGCAGTCGTTGACTGTGTGTGTGTGTGTGTGTGTGCCACAGGTTACTGAAGGGCACGGCGTATCACTGGGACCTGACTCTGTCTGGCCTGATTAATATTTTGATGTCTGTGCTGGGCTTGCCGTGGATGCATGCTGCGTTCCCGCACTCTACTCTGCACGTCAGGCAGCTGGCCATCGTGGAGGAAAGGGTGGAAGGAGGACACCTTTATGAGACGTGAGCACACACCACATCGACGAGCCACACGCTCACAAGCAATTACAGTCCCAATCAATCTGTGAAGCACAAACGTCATTATAGCAGTTATTGGCACAGTGTGCTTGGTTTTAAATGACGCCTTTGTGTGTGTGTGTTTGTTTGTGTGTACATGTCTGTGTGTGTAGTATAGTGAGTGTGAAGGAGACGCGAGTGACCTCGCTCGTGGCTAACATCCTGATAGGTGTGAGCTTGTTTCTGCTGCCGGTGCCCCTGCAGTGGATTCCCAAGCCTGTGCTTTATGGGCTCTTCCTCTACATCGCTCTCACCTCCATTGACGGCAATCAAATGTGCGACCGCATGGCTCTGCTACTCAAAGAACAAGTGAGTGTGTGCGTGTGAGTCTTTGATGAAAACAAAGGCAAATAAAAGTCATAGGTGTTGTACAAATAAGAACACAGAAGAGAGCGGTGCATCCGCTGTGCAAATAAAGCAACAGAGCGCCCTCTACTTGTCATGGTCAGAAATGACTTGGTCTCCATTGATGCGTTTTGTTTCAAAAATGTTTCATAATCAAATAGTTTATTTCACAAACTATAGAACGATTCAAAACAAAAGATCTAATAAAAATTGGCACAAAACCACCTTATTCACATCCTGCCAGGAGAATGTTTCAGTGTAACCTGAGTTCTTGGGCTCCGGTTGTTTGTTAAAACTATTTTTATTAATTATCAATTAATAATCAACTAATAAGTTAATGTAAGTTTAAGCATAACACTATCAGAGTTTCCGCTAGAAAAAGAGGTTGCGTTTTATGGATTTTTGATGATATGCCGGTCAAATATCGCCTGGAAAACTGGAAGCAGGCTAACTTAAAAAATGACATAATCAGGCCATATACAATGCAACATGTTATTATTAGCCTAACTTTCAAATAGGAGTGTGCTTTATTTGAAATGCAGCATGAAATGTTGTTTATTAACTTTCAAACGGTAGAGCCTGTTCCTTTATAACATAGCCAAAGGTTGTTGCATTTTCGCTTTATACATTTTAGGCTTATTCTCAAATTCATATCGTTTTAATTTGGTGATGGCGCTGTGGATAAGACACATGCCTTTGGTGTGAGAGACCCGGGTTCGACTCCACTGTGAGACACCAATGTGTCCCTGAGCAAGACACTTAACCCCTAGTTGCTCCAGAGGCGTGACATTTATAGCAATTGTAAGTCGCTTTGGATAAAAGCGTCAGCTAAATGAATAAAGCTGATGCGAATAAAACACAGTATTGTCAATGTTGTTTTAAAAAAAAAAAACATTTGCACAAAGTAAGCCAATCCACTTTTTCATGTTGATAAGAGCATTAAAATTAGAAAAAATAATGGGACAAAAAGAAATCAAGAGACATTTAGAATTGATATCTCAATTAATCGTGAGTTAACTATGACATTAATGCGATTAATCGCGATTGAATATTTTAATCGTTTGACAGCACTAATTAAAATATATATATATATATATATTTAAAGTAACGCAATAGTTAATTTCCCTGGTAATTAGTTACTTTTGGAATGATGTAACTCTTTGTGAGAAGTAACTAGTAAATATAACTAATTACTTTTTTTAAGTAACTTACCCAACACTGGTTGTTGGACTTCTAGTCAACTATCCTGGCACATCCTTAGTAAATGGTTATTATGGCCACATATGCCATTGTGTCTCTCTCAAACAGAACTATATGCATTGCCAGCATACGGTAGTTTGGAAGTCCTTTAATCCACATGTGTGAAAATAGCAGCCACAAAATTTCACTGCTGGGCATTGGCATCATCACAAATGTGATCTCCATTATGTATGCATATAGCCCTGATTTAGATGTGATTTATTTTTGTATTGTGGAGACACGTGTAAGTGAAATGCCCATACATGAATGGATCTTAGTCCCATCATCTTCTCTTTCTTTGTCACTCAATTGCCCTTTACTCTTTCTCAGACATCCTACCCGCCAACCCACTACATCCGCAAGGTGCCGCAGAGAAAGATCCATTACTTCACTTTCCTTCAGATGGTGCAGCTGCTTTTCCTCTGTGCATTTGGGATGTACCCTCTCCCGTATATGAAGATGATCTTTCCTCTGCTAATGTTTATCCTCATACCCATCAGGTGAGTTCTGAAATGCCTCCAGCTCTTAAGTCACAAACTCCTGTCTCTCTGTGTTGTGTGTGTATTGCTAGGCACGTGCATGTGTAATAAATCGTGCTTGCTAAAGGTCATACGACGGAATGATGAATGAAAGGAAAGGGAAAATCTTTAATAGTTCTTATGAATGTACTCGCGTTAGTTTCATATGGTTTTGAAAAACTTTTATTCCATTGTCAAGAATTATTTCAATTTAATGACTTTAATGTCATGTAGAACAACTTTCAGGTAAAAACTAATGACATACTGTATTTTCCTTACTATTTGAATTCATGTGAGTGCACACATTTTGATCAATTATTTCAGAAGTTTCAAAATATTTAGCAAGTAATTGAATTTCAATGTAAAAACAAACAAACAAACAAACATTTTAAAGCATTGTTTTGTCATAATGAGGTAAAATTGTCTGATATTTATAGACACTACATTTATATTGACCTATACAGTCATGAGGGTCTGCATGTTGGTTGCTCCACATGATTTTCTTTATCGCACCAACAAATATTGTCAATATTTGATTTTTTTTCTCCAAATATTAACAAATATTTAAGAAGTTAATAAATTCCAGCACAGCGCTACAACAACCATAATGAAATAACCCATAATAATAATAATAATAAGTTTTATTTATAAAGCGCCTTTCCAGGGCTCAAAGACGCTTACACTTACAATGAACTCTGTTAGAGAGCCACATGGCAATTTATCTGTTCAATAAAATCCCTAACTCTCTGCGGTCTGCGTCGTTTTTACAACATTTTTAAATCCCTCAGTTCTCGTCATCTTCAAAAAGCCAAGGCAATGTTGATTCTTGTTTTATTACGAGCTCTGTCTCACTCTCTTTTTGATAGTAAGCTAGTAAGAGCTGTGCAGATAGGCCTCAAGAGGCAGTCTAGGTGGTCTAGGTCTTTATTGTCCTCGTTAGCACGGCCACCACCCACGCCGGTTCGAATCCTGCTCGAATATATATGATATTACCATACTTTGACTATATGATATTAACAAACTTTGAATTGTGCCTCCGCCTCAGGAACTGTCTACTGCCCAGGATCATTGAGGCTAAGTACCTGGACATTATGGATGCACAGCGCATGTGAACACATGCACACTGAGCCTCTGAGCAAAGGACTCTGGGAATTGTATTTCTGAAATGCAAAACTCTGGGAGGAAAAACAAACTGATTCTAGTGTTTAACAGCAGGCATTCTGGTGAAGCACTGAACGAGTAATAGAGTAACAGAACGAGAGATTAGAAAAGAAGGATATTTGAAGACAGAACAAGAGAGGGGGAAGATGAGCTGCCTGTTCAAGACAGAGTAGAAAGACAGACCACTGTCTGACTGTTTGACTATTGACCTTGGTCAGTCACTGCTTCTCTCATGATCTGAATAGTACACCAAAGCCCCCTCCCCCCCTCTCTAGTCTATTCTGATGTATCCAATGCATCACAGTACAGATCAAACACTTGTTTTAGAAAACGTAGGAAACCGTCACATTTATTCTCAGCAATTGTGCCATGACTAATTTACACGAGCGTTCTCTCCATCTCCGATCATAGTGTTTTTGGACACAAACCCAGCTGGTTTTTGAACAAGAGACTGAACTGAATCTGTAGCAATACCTCTTAATGCTGAACACTGACTCGCACGCACGCTCACCCAGTGCACAAACTCTCATGCGTCAAGTAACAAAAAAAAGCAGTCAATCGCAGATTTTAGTGCATTTTGGTACATATCAGTGCAAATAAGTAATAATGTCATGAGCATGGACCAAAACAATACACTCACCTTATTAGGAAACTGTGTCTCATAGCAATACAGCGGATTATTAGAGGCTATCGATATTTTGAGTTTTCTAAAGAGAGTTTACTTTCGAGGTAATAGACTTCTAGTTTGGATACCCACTGATGTGTTGAGAATGTATCCTAAGCGCTGGGGTTTCAGGGAAAAGGAGAAAAACAACAAGCAGCATTTCTGTGGACCTTACTCACTGCTGAATGGACTCTGACATTTAAGCTTTGCACATCACAAGACACCACGACTGTGTACCTTCCTCAGTCTCACAAACACTCGCACACACAGGCATGATTATAAACAATGCCCAAAAGAAAGGCACTTACTTAAACGCACACGATCATGTCCGTCCATCTCACTATATATATTTAAAACAGAGAAAGCATGCCTTTTATAAGACATTGAAACTTTTGATTTGTATTACTATTACGTAATTTGTGTTATTATCAAAAGCAACTAGAAATAATGGTCAATTGAAGGTTTAGTTCCATTATATCCTTACTTCATAGTTGTTTATAGTTGTTTGCGGTCTTTCTGAATAAAACCCTCTTAGAGATCCCAAGAAATTGGAAGATGCAGATATCTTTGATGATTTTGACCCATCGAACTACATTACATTCCCAAAATAGACGCTGTAAATGAAGGCTCGCAAAGAAAGACATGGTTTGCAAAAAAAAAAAAGTGAGCACATGTGCACTTAATCATTGGAAATGTGAGATTAGAGAAAGCTGAGAATCAGACTAGTCATGGAGAGCGTTAAGCTTCACAGAGAGATTAGGCGTACTGTTGAAGAAGGTGGTTTTCTCTTGAAGACCTCGCAGCACTTGCGTAATCAGCATTCCCATTTCTTGCTCTCTATCTTCCCTGTAACCATATCATAGTTATTCTCCTTGAGTCCAGACCTCTGGTGTAAAAACAAGTTCCCTTCAGTAATCCTGTTTGTCATTGGACATCTCTCAGTATTTACTGTAATATTGAAGTATTCAACTTTAATTTGTGGTCGCTCACACCTGGGTGGGATATGTTGACGAGTTTTGTTCTGTGATGTTTAAATATTGTTTTGGATTTTTTATTTTCTAATCATGAATGTATAATGTGTAGATTTTTATAAAGCACATAAAAAATATTCATTGTAAAATCGATTTTGTCAAACAGATAAGCTAAATTTGTAAACTGCAATATGTAAAAACTAAGGTAAATAAGAGACATGTTTATTGGAAGGATGGTGTGGGTTTAATAGGGGTATGCTATACACTGAAATCTAGATCATTTCAAGCTGATTGCCAAATAAAGAGATATATTGATACCCATCTGTTTCAGCGTTCCTCTGTTTTCTATTTATGTTGGCTACACTCCATTTTCATTACTAAATGCCAATGTTTTATTTATTTTTTGTTCTAGCTAAAAATACCAGAATATTTTAGATTTCGTAAATCTAGTAATTTTGTAATGTAGGCATTAACTGCCCTCTAATGGTCATGTTAAGTGTTGTCAAAATTACATAGAGCTTAGATCATAGATGGGAAGCTTGACTCATAATAATAGAAATGAGAACAAGATATTTAAAATATGTTATCTCTCAGCTGAATGTTTTGGTTTAATATCAAATGCAATATTTGTGTATGTGTTTAAAAAGATTGATAAACCACCAATAGTTGTAAACATCAATGAGTTAAAGTGATAGTTCACCCATGAATTTGCATTCGCTTGTGTTTGTTCGCTGATCAATGTTTCATTATTTGTGAATAAAAGCCTAAATTAAATCTGTTCATCAAGTCTCTTCTGAAAATTTTACTAAACACTCAATTAATTAGTTTTACAATCTTTTTATTAACTTTTTGAAGCTTAAAAATGGTAGTTGATAAGAGAAGAAGAAAATGGTAGCCTTTAGCTCTCAGAATTCTTTAAAAAATATCTTTATTTGTGTTCCGAAGCCTTTAAAAAAACAATAGTCTTGCATAAGCCGTACGGATTTGGAACGACAAGAGAGAGTAAATGATGATGATAGTATTTTTATTTTTGGGTGAACTATCCCTTTAAGAACGGGTTTGCGCAACCGACTCGTTTAAAAGATCCGACTCAAATGACCGATTCATTTCAGAGTCGATCGGACATCGCTCCTGTATTCTGTTCTGCTATTGGGTCTAAGAACACACCCCTGTTGCGAAATCACCTGAACTCGTACTTCTCTGACAGGTGTCATTTTGACTAAATTTTTTTGATCGTCCTTTAATATATTGTTTACTGTCCTTTCTGTTTCGGTTCCGGTTCGGCGCGTGCATGTATAGAAGTGTGGCAAGTATTTTATTGTTGTGATCGTGAACGCGCTGTGTGATGAGGCTGCAGAGGTGGGCTGAGTTTGCAGTGCTCAATCGCAGATCTCTCCTCCTCTTTCTGCCGGGGGAAAAACACGTGTGTAGCAAGAGCAAGAGCAGACGATACCACGGCACTCTCATGGCTGAAGAGGCCAAAAAATTGGCAGCTTATGCTGCTGTAGACAACCACATACAGGTAAGGCTGTGTATTATCCTTCGTTGTGACACATTTCCATCAGTTACGTCAGTTTGACAGGCTGAATGGGCGCATTAAACACTTATCTAACGTTAGCGTTATTCATTTAACGTTACTGTCGTATCAACAACAGAACTGCAGTTCAGCTGATTTACATTTACTATGACTATGTGCTTTGACAGTCACAATTTATAGTGAGTATCCGCTGTGACACTTTAGCTTTGATCATGCTAGTTGGCATGTTACATGTTAAATTATGGTTAACTCCGCAAGAATGTGAGTGTAACTCATGTGGCTTCAGTTAAGCACATGTGATGATTTATGCACCAGTAAAGTAAGCTAGGTGATATAAGGACGCTAAAGCAGCTCAAATTAAACCTTTAGAGATTAGCATCTTTCGAAATAGCTACGTGGTGTAAACGGGACTGTGTCTAACCTTACTATAAATAATTAATTGTAGCAGATCGGTTCTGATGATGAGTTCACCCGAAAATTCTGTCATTTATTAACTGTTACTCACCCTCGTGTCGTCCCAAACTCTTGTATAACATTTTATTTGTATAACAGAATATATTTTTGATGAAATCTAAAAGCTTTCTGTCCCTCCATTGATGGCTACACAACTACCATTGACCCTTGGAATCGTAAAACTAATCCATATTATCTGAGCGTTTGTCCATTTTTTTTTAAGAGACTCATTCGCTTTATGAAACGTTTTATAAAATATAAACATTGATCAGTAAACATAAACAGCTCAATCAAACCTGATTGACACGAGACTGTTTTCTGAAGAAGCTCAAAAGTGCTGCAAAACATTAAAATATGGCTGCCAGCCACAACTAATTGATAAAATCGATTATTATCGACCTAGTGCACCTCCTTTACTGACTCTGTTGAAAGAAATAATGAATTCAAGATCTTAGGTCTAATCAGTTTTGTTCCCTTAACGTGGGACTGCATTTTGTTTTTTATTTTTTCTCTCAGAACAATCAGGTAGTTGGGGTGGGCAGTGGCTCGACTATCGTCTACGCTGTGGACAGGCTGGGTAAGACATTTAATCTAATATTATCCACTTATGCTTATATAATAATAACTAATGGATGGTATTTTCTTTCTAGCTGAGAGGGTGAGAGAGGAGAAGCTGAACATTGTGTGTGTTCCCACGTCCTTCCAGGTCAGTATAAACCTTCATCTGCTGACATAACACTCTTTAAACACTATTAAACACTTGTGTTATAATGGATTCATTTGAATTGTTGATCTAGGCCCGTCAGCTGATTCTGCAGCACGGTCTCCCTCTTTCTGATTTAGACAGACATCCTGAGGTGAGTTTGGGAGGGGGAGCTGGATCTCATACAAAAATGACCGCTCAATATGAATGTTCAGGATGATGATTGGAAAGATGATTTAGACTACTTAACAGCTCAAAAAATGCCTGTTTAGAATTGAAGACTTTAGTATAGACCTATTCATTGGGCAGGCTGATTAATTGGATGATATTTGACCTGATATTTTTAGTGCACGTTTAACTACTTAAGAAATTCTCATTCCGCCTTGTATCAGGCTTTGCTTTAGAGGTTTATGTGGAACTGACAGATCTGCAGTTTCTTTCACTTGCTCTTCCATTTGGCCTAAAACACTGTGTCCGTGCTGCATGTCGACCACAAACACAGAGGTTTTTCAGATTTTACATCATGGCTTTCTGTCCATATTTCTATATTTCACTGAAAACCGAAAGTAACTCACTCTCTTGGTAAATGTTTACTTTGTGAATTCTTGTACCCGGGTATAATATAAGTCTACTACACCATTATGACTCAGTTTGCAAAGACTTATTTCCTACTAAAGCAAGGCAATATTTGACTCTGGTAAGCGTATCCATAGCAGACTGGTGAAAGTTGAGGTTTTCCTCCTTATTTGGCAAACGGGAAGATAACAGCCTTTTCTCTGTTTCCTTCAGACAGCACCGATTTCAAAAAAATATTTTAGCTTTCTACTTGATAAGGAGCCAAATTTAATTGAAAGCCATTTTGCTAGCGGTGAAGAATGGCTTTAAATTGAACAAAAACATGTACATTTTCTCTCAATATTGTTAATTGGTTTTGGTAAGAACAATGGATAGTGAACAACATGTGTATAACAAATAAATACATACAAAAAATCCAGATGACATTACAAATAACATAAAGTGCCTAAATAGAGTGCAGAGGAAGACAAATCATGTTTACAAGGGGATAGAAAACAGAAAAATCATCATTTAAAAAAAATATGTAAAAATCTTTAAATTCTGTTATGTAAATTTTGGAGAAATGTTATGCTTGCGTTCACAAATGTAAGAAATATTGTCAATTGAGATTAACTGAACGCAGAACAAAATCGTCATATCAAATCTTAGAAATACATTTTCAAACTTTCACTTTGAAATCTGCTGTCATGTTAATGTTAATGATGATTTCAAATAAATGCTATTCCGGACAAATTATTTGATTTGAGTGCCCTAAAGAGTTTTTTCATTTGTGACTTCTAGCTGGATGTAGCAATTGATGGAGCTGATGAAGTGGATGCTGCTTTGAATCTGATTAAAGGAGGAGGGTGAGTTCAGAAAACCTGTTTAATTCAAGGATATCTTCCAATTCCTCTTCCATGTTCTTTTGTGTGAAACCCCTAAGGTGTCATCAGGTCTTGTGTCATGTCCTTCCTTTCCTCCTTCAAAACAGAGGATGCTTAGCCCAGGAGAAGATCGTAGCTGGTTGTGCCAAACACTTCATTGTCATCGCAGACTATAGGTATGTGGCTAATGCTTTTATCCAAAGCAACTTTTACACTTCATCAGTTCATGCATTTCCTGGGAACCCACCCATGGTGTGTTGCTCTACTGTTTGAACTACAAAAAAATTCAGTATATATTTAGCAGCCCATAATTACCACTGATCATGAGGTGCGTGTAATAAAGCGTTTAACAGAAGTCATGTGTCATTATAACTCAGCTTTGTGGTTGCTATAATTATGTAAGAGTCTTCTACTACATGTACAAACTATAGGTTCAGATGTGCTCATGTGATGTCATTTTGTTTTTTGTGTGGGTAGAAAGGACTCAAAGGCTCTGGGGCAGCAGTGGAAGAAAGGTGTGCCGGTGGAGGTCATTCCGATGGCGTATGTGCCCGTGTCCAGAGCCATTGCCCGGCGCTTTGGAGGAGAGGCAGTGCTGAGGATGGCAGTCAGTAAAGCTGTAAGAAGTTCATTTTTGTTTATTTGCTATTACATTACATTAAAGGAGTAGTTCACTTTTAAAAAAAAACGTTTGTTGATATTTTACTCACCCCCATGTCATCCAAGATGTCCATGTCTTTCTTTCTTCAGTCGAAAAGAAATTAAGGTTTTTGATGAAAACATTCTGGGATTTTCTCCATATAATGGACTTCAATGGGAACCAAACTGTTTAAGGTCCAAATGAGAGTTTCAGTGCAGCTTCAAAGGGCTTTAAACTTATCTAGGACCCTTCGAGTCATGACTCAAAAAAAGATTTGTTCATTTTGATGATTTTGAGTTTGAATAGGAGTCACGAACGCTCATCACAGAACAGAGCAAGGCAAGTCTGGTGTCGTTTAAAGCCCTTTGAAGCTGCACTGATACTCTCATTTGTACCTTGAACCGTTTGGTTCCCATTGAAGTCCATTATATGTAGAAAATCCTGGAATGTTTTCATCAAAAACCTTAATTTCTTTTCGACTGAAGAAAGAAAGACGTGGACATCTTGGATGACATGGGGGTGAGTAAATTATCAGCAAAAGTTTTTTTAAAAGTTAACTACTCCTTTAATAAATTACAATGTCCTGTCCTAAAATATGAACTCCTCTCTTTATCTGAATTCATTTGAACTGTATCAACCCAAAGAGCTTCATTTATCAGACAAAATAACTAAGGGTGTGTTCACACTTGGCTGGTTTGGTTTAAAACGTTTGTGAGGTTTATTTAAATTAGTGTGAACATCCGAACTAGTGCACACCAAATAAGCAGACTGAGACCCACCTTTTCAATGGGTTTCATCCACTTCCAAACAAACTCTGTTGTGCACCAGCAGACCATAGACCAAAGACAACCGAAAACAGGATGACCTTAAAGAGGACCGGATGCTCAAAGATTCCCGGTTCCTCTCATCATTAAAGCAGTGTTGCCTCATTACAGTTTAGTACAGGAATCAGAAACACCGTCTCCTTGCAGCAGATCTTTGTTGTGCAACCAAGGAATCCCTACTGCTGTTTTGACTCTTAATCATTTTATAAACTCTTTACGAATTCTCAGCTGGTAAAAAGTAAACACCATCATATGTACACATACAATGAGCGCATTTAGCCCAGCACACAGCGCTGTTTTGGGTGTTCAGTAAGTTTCATTTCAAAATATACGCCATTAAAGGCTTTTTATTTTTAATCTTTAGGCCTGGAGTTCAAAGTGACCGTGTGAACGGCCGCTAAGCAAACCAGGACTAAATATAATATTTCCTGTTTTGGTCAGGACCAAAAGAACCAAGAGAACCAAACTACAAGTGTGAATACAACCTTAGTCAACATTTCTGTTTCTGCAATGTTTGGGCTGACAACATCCTACAGTTTATATATATGTATATATATACACACACGCACATTATTTGTCATGCTCCCTATCTGGACATTTTTGGATATGTGTTGTATTCATCTTATGATTTGATTCTATTAAATTTAGGGTCCAGTGGTTACTGATAACAGCAACTTCATTCTGGATTGGAAGTTTGAGCATGCTCAGAACTGGAAAGAGGTCAACACAGCCATTAAGATGATCCCAGGTGTGTACAAATGAACAGAATACCACTGTTCTTCCATCATCTTTCTTCTCTCTACATACCAACTGTTCATATAATATTTATTTAAAGGAGTAGTTCACTTTAAAAAAAAAACAAAAAAACTTTTGCTAATAATTTACACACCCCCATGCCATCCAAGATATCCATGTCTTTCTTTCTTCAGTCAAAAAGAAATTAAGGTTTTTGATGAAAACTTTACAGGATTTTTTCAATATAATGCACTTCAGTGGGAACCAAACAGTTCAAGGTCCAAATGAGAGATTCGGTGCAGCTTTAAAGGGCTTTAAACGACACCAGACGATGAATAAGGGTCTTATCTAGCAAAACTATCGGTCATTTAAAAAATAAATAACAGTTTAAGTTTTAGAAGCACAAATGTTCGCCTTGCTCTGAGCGTTCATGACTCTCCTGTTCAAACTCGTTGGTCAAAATGAACAAATCTTTTTACGAGTCATGACTCGAAGGGTTCTAGATAAGACCCTTATTCATCGTCTGGTGTCGTTTGAATCTGCACTGAAACTCTCATTTAGACCTTGAACCATTTGGTTCCCATTGAAGTCCATTATATGGAGAAAAACCTTAAATTATTTTCGACTGAAGAAAGAAAGACATGGGGGTGAATAAATTATCAGCAAAAGTTTTTTTTTTTTTTTTTAAAGTGAACTATTCCTTTAAGACTTTAGTAATTAATTAATTTAAAATGTTTTTGAAAGTCTTACTCATCAAGGCTGCATTTATTTGAAATATTATCAATTTAAAACAACTGTACGACTGTGTTTATATCTATCTTGCCGGCCCCAAACCTCTGAAACGGTAGTGAATACATATATCCCTAAATACCATCAATGACTGTTCTCTCTTTTATGAAGGTGTGGTTGAGACGGGTTTGTTTGTGGGGATGGCTGAGCGGGTGTACTTCGGTATGGAGGACGGAAGTGTCAAGACTAGAAATCCTCCTGTGAACTGAGAAGATCCTTCCTCTGCTCTTGTGATAGACCAGCCTGCACACCTCAAGTGCCGTTCACACAGACTCTGGCAGCTTTCCCTACAAGTTCTTTTATTTTCTGGTACAGAAACCGTTAGATGTCTGATCAGGGCTGGTGTGTACACTAAATGGGGGATTTTACACATCAATGCTACATTAGGTCTTCTGGCCTTTCCTGTTTCTTCTCTCATGTATTCTGTCTGAATAATTCTGCTAATGTAAGCTGCAGTTACAGTCCTTGTGTCTACTATGTCATTTTGCCTTCTGTGCTTCTTTCCTTCTTTCCATGCTCTTCTGTGAATGTTGTATTGCATGAATGTCTATTCACACGCATGAATATAGTGGCCTGTAATGTATCTGTGCCTATGTAAATGTATATTTTCACAAAGAATAGTTGCTAGCTATCACATCGAAATTGATCGTGAATACGTTTCTGTGTGTTGTGTTTTTTTTTATTATTATTTTTTTTTGTATGATCATTTTGAAACCGTTTTGGAGAATCTGGTAGATTTGCTCAGACATTTCCAACATGAAATCTCAAGTGAAACTTGTGGCCTTTTCCTGCACACAGTGGTTAGTTTAATTCATTGATCAATCGTTTCAGAGCGTTCTGCCCCTGGACAAAATAACCATTTGAAATGATGTAAAATGTCACTCATCTTTTGATATTGATTTTGTTTTTGTATAATTTTTCGATGTGCCTGTGGCCATCAGCACAGTGTTGTTGAGGGATGAAAGCAGCAGTGAGTTGGTGGCACAGCTTAAAGCCTTATCTTCTGTACATTTATTGACTACTCAGTTCTGTTAATGTTAACTTCCCAGACGTCACTGTGATTTTGGGGGATTGTACTTCTTCAAATACCAGCTTGTTTTACTCTCCCAATTTGTACTGTTATACTGAAGTTTTCAAATGTTGTGCTCCAGGCTGAAAATTAATATTAAACTGGACCAATCAATTATGAACTGTCATTTTTATCTGACGTTTTATTAGATCAGAATGGCTCAAACATGAGTTAACAGATTATTTATCAGGCCACAAGAGGGCGCCATTTACATTGCACAGCACAGTAGCCAAAATTCCTGAGTACAAAAAGTTAACGTACTAGTGAAGTGAAAGGCTGCTGAAGGTGCCTAAATATTTGTAAACCTATTATTTTGTAATGTTAGTAGTGTTATTACTCGTCTTTTATTACAGTCCAATAACGTGACGTAATATGTGTACATTATTATTATTATTTTAATATAATCAAAGGAAAATCCACTTACTAATTTTGTGCAAGGGATGAGCAGAGGTTTATTTTCCTATCAAAAAGCCCGGAAATTAAATTGTCAAAATATGTCCGTAAACACACGGCCACGTCGTTATTTCCATCCTTATACTTTTTACCCAATCAGCTTCACTTAAAAAGAAGTAGCAACGCCCCTCTGTTAGAAATCGCAGTAGCGATTTTGATTGATAGCGTGTCCGACCAATGGATTAACTAGAATTCTTTCGCGGTTTCCGTAAACATACCAATGAAATATATTGGAGTCAACCCTTAATATTTATAGGCTGAAACTTTCGCTCTGGCTGCCTTTCCTCCCGCCTCTATTTCTGAGTGACAGGGAAAGCGCCCAATGGAATGAAGTGCATAAGAGTGGCGACACGTCAACAGACTCTACTGTAAAAGACAGTTGTAGGACGCAATCAAAATCTGCTTAGTAGACGAGCAGTGAAGATTGACAAACGCTCGCACCAATCAGCACACACTGCAGGGATTTGCTTCCATTCGCAGCCAATGGGCGTTTGGATACGGGGCGGGGCTTTTACGTTACCACGGCACGGCCAACGTCATGTATAAAGGGAATAACATGGTGCTGTTGAGTGCATGTTTACGTTAAGAGAGGACAACAGAAAGAGATCAAATAGCCTTACGAATTTATTTGTAGAACGCATTTTATAGTCTAGTTTTTAAAATTCACTTTGTATTTTGGTATGTGATTGCCTAACTACTCATGTGCCACTTGTCCCAATGGAAAGGGGGTTTCAGTTTGGAAATGTGTGCATATCTCTGCTGCTGCTGCTTGTTCTGAGAACGTTAACGGTTACTTTGCAAAGTCAGTCTCTCTCAGAGAGAAAACTCGAAGTGGCCCCGACGCCAAACATCGAGGCGGCGGAACATGCTGCCGTTATGGAGCGGCCACTTGACAGCGTCGGAGGAGCCCCGGGTTTCGGAGAAGTGACCGTGGAGGACGACGACTACGGCTCGACAGGAGAGAGCGAAGAGACGATTGGAGACAGCGACGCAAACTTACACCAACACCGGAGGTAGGCAGTCAAGTTACCCCCGAGTAATAGTAGAAGTTTCCCGTTTGTCCGGGTGTGAGACACGTTCTTAGGTTGTCACGTTGCTTTCTGACGTGTTATTCAACTTCAGTAAAGTTGTGAGCTGGAGTTCGTGATGGGCGGATGTTTGCAGCAGTCGAGCTCTCCCTGCTGGTCCACCAATATGTGCGAACATTTACATTACCAAATTAAAACCACGTGACAGTTGCATGATTATTTTAGTCATTTGATTGTCGCTGTCATTTATAACATTGGCCACTTGTGGGCAGTTGGCAAAAAAAAAAAAAAAAAAAAAAATTCCAATAAGTTACCATGACATGGAGATACTGATGACTGACAGAACACTCATCTCCCCTATCGCGCTCAATAGATCGAGTGTATGTTTATGAACTTGAAAATCATACTTGTTGGACTGCCTTATGTTATACGCACAGAACTGTTTTTCTGGAGTTCTAAACTTGTTTTACCGCTATCACTCACACCCTAAGGGGACTTTCTGTTTAGGAAAAACTGCTGCAGTGTTTTGACTGTGGGCGTGCGATGTATGTCAGCCTGACCTGACGCTGACGGAGAGACTGACTTAAGTATTATTTGTAAACACGCTTAGAAGTTCATAAGTTTCAGTTTTGCAGTAATGGAGACGTGTCTTGTGAGCTTTTCACATTAACAACGCAGTTTTATTGGCGTGTATGGGAAATATTTCTTTTGTCATTAGTTGTCCATTTATAGTACACTTATTACAGAGGAAGCCGGTGTCCTTCAGTAGACTGCGGTCTATGGAGGCAGTGAACGCTGCGCTGACGCACTTAACCGCTTCTCCGCGCGCGACTAAAGACGCGTCTCCTGCGCCCAACGTGCTCACCAACTTTCCGGATGTTTTGTTTTTGTTTGTGGCGGGAATTAATTTTCCTGCTCCGCAGACTGAAATATCAGTGTGTTACCGCATCCGAGCCATCTGCCCCACCTTAGAAATAATCAATGTCGACTAGGAGGATGGGGAGGTCATGTGATCTTTCTTTAGAACTAATTCAAGATTAATTGTTTAAAGAACTGTTTGTTTTGGTGCCTTAGTTACTTTTTTGAATCTACAATTCTGACCAACACCTTTAATTATTGTTTTTCCTCCTAGCATTTTTTTTCTAAGCTCAATTTTGTTTTGGGTGGAAATGTTTGTTCTGCAAATGTCACAGGACCTGATAATATCCTGGAGAACACATGATCTGCTCCACTGCAGTAAAAAACATTCCGTCACACCTTGCTTTACCATCTGCATGCTGTCACATCGATGTGTCGCACCCATTCATGGAGGATTTTTCTATACAAGCACAAGTTGGCATGACCAGTATCGGCTCCTGATATTTACAGGCTTTAGAAAAATTACATTTTAAATAAGGAATTAATAATGAGGTATAGAGAACAAATGCAACCTGAAGATTCAAATAATATGAAAGGGAGCAAACAAGACAACCTCTCTGAGTTACAGCGAGGAATCCCAGGGTGTAGATGCCTGTTTTCAGAATCTTCGAAAACCTTTGAAGGCAAAATGTGACTCGTTCTGTTACTTCTGAAACTTCTGTATTTTCTATATTTTGGTGTTTTGACTTGGGATTATGATAACCATATGTTTCGTAGGTGAACCAAACACCTTTGACACTTAATCAATTAAATTTTATTTTATTGATATCTTTTACATATATTCTGTAAATGTTCTATTATATTGTTTATTATATATATTTTAATTGATTTTTTTTGTATATTATTTCAAGGGTTAGTTCACCCAAAAAGGAAAATTCTGTCATGATTTACTTCTTATAATAGGGGTGTAACAGTACACAATCTCTGTTCGGTACCTACCTCGGTTTTAAAGTCACTGGTCGGTACGTTTTCGATACAGCAAAAAGAAAGAAATGCCTGAGAAATTTCCTATTTGTTAAAAGAAAAAATATTTTTAAATAAGTTTGAGTTTTCCTACATCTTGAGACTTTTAGGTTTATAAATGGGAGTCATCTTTGAAGGATGAACAAATAATGTTTTGGTCATCACATTAAAAATAACTTTTACATATATATTTATTTCTATAGACCCCTTTTGCGCCGACGTCACAGTAACGTCACGGCGCAAACTGGAGGCAAAACAAAGTGAAAACTGGAGGCGGCCAATGTAAACCAGCACAGATTCGGCTACATAATAAGGAGCTTAAATTACTTCGATTATTTTTAAATGTCATCTTATTGTGTTGTTTGGTGCAAATATCAATGAAAAATGAATATGCTGTATCTGGATTTTTTATTTCTAGAAAATATTCACATGATTAAAATCGCACCGTAATGACACTCTTTACATTGTCGTCTTCTCTGCCCTGGCTCGGCAGAACTGCGGATCATACACACAAGTCTTGTACAGGACCATTCAGCACATAGTTATAGGCATCTAAAGATTTATATGCCCTCAGTTAATCTTTATGATCGGTTTCTCTATAAGGTAGGTGTAGAAGTCAGGCCTCTCACCCGAGGTAACGTAACGTTAAAGGGATAGTTCACCCAAAAATGAAAATTAAGTCATTAATTACTCACCCCCATGCTGTACCAACCCCATAAGACCTTCGTTCGTCTTCGGAACACAAATGAAGATATTTTTGATTAAATTTGAGAGCTGTATAACTACCACATTGGCTCCTAAGGGACTGCCTCTTGACGGCCCAAAAAGTCAATGAAGAAAATGTTTAAATATCCCAAGTGACTACCGTGGCTCAACTATATGTTTATCAAGCGACGCGAATACTTTTTGTGCGAAAAAACAAACAAAAATAACGAGTTTATTCGACTATTTCTTTTCTTCCTTAAAGATTTCCACGACGCATGCGCGAGAATTGCGATCTGAAGTAGTGTAAGCTGGCGTAAGCAGATCGCAAATCTCGCGCATGCGTCGTGGAAATCTAAGGAATTCTCGTTCTGGCCTACAAGGAAGAAAAGAAATAGTCGAATAAACTCGTTATTTTTGTTTGTTTTTTCGCACAAAAAGTATTCGCGTCGCTTGATAAACATATAGTTTCACATATAGCCAATCTGTTTCTGTCCGTTAAAAATAACTTTTGGAAATAACAATCGCGGTCCTGGACAGTGAGTGACCTTACACATTAAGATAAAATCTGATTTTCTCCAGTCATGGTTAAAAAACAAGCTTTAGCATTAGTGAAGTGGCCAGAGGGATCGTTCTGCCTCCACCTAAGCTCCGCCCACATAAAAGATTAGTAAATAGACAGTAAAAGATTGCCTGCATACTTCCCCTCTTGTCTATACGGTAATGTCTCTATTATGCGACAGAAAGTTGCGTAGTGATGACTCAATCGTTAGCCTATTTTTCACAAAAACAGCATCTATGGAGCAATAATGTAAGATACAAAGTAATGGAGCGTTTTATACATTGTCATGTTTCTTTAGAAATAAATAATGGCCAAATGAAGTCTTTGGACACATCAGATGTAAAGTTATTTGCTGTCAAAGTGACGCCGAAATGAATGGGATTCAATGGGATGCAAACATCAGGTGAAGTTCTGCTACAATGGCGGCTCCCGCGAGGCTTCAACTTTCGGCTGATGGATTACCCCCTTGCGCTGTACAGATGTTGCTAGTCCGAACTGATAAACGATCCATGAAGCACATAATGAGAAGCGCAGTTTCGTTCCACGTTCATTACGCTTGCCATTTGATGTTGCGCAACGTTGTAATGCCCGCGCCAGCGTGAATTTTGTCTGTAGAAAAAATGGTCCAAGGAATCGTTTGTTTTGTATGCGTACCGAACCAGAAGTCTCGAACCGAAACGGTTCAATATGAATACATGTACCGTTACACCCCTTTATATATATATATATATATATATATATATTTATTTTGTGTTCTCTCTCTCTCTCTCTCTCTCTATATATATATATATATATATATATATATATTATACATGTATACAGTGGGGCCAAAGTATTTAGTCAGCCACTGATTGTGCAAGTTCTCCTACTTAGAATGATGAGAGAGGTCTGTAATTTTCATTATAGGTACAGTTTAACTATGAGAGACAAAAAAATCCAGGAAATCACATTGTAGGATTTTTAAAGAATTTATTTGTAAATTATGGTGGAAAATAAGTATTTGGTCAATAACAAAAGTTCAGCTCAATACTGTGTAACATAACCTTTGTTGGCAATGACAGAGGTCAGACGTTTCCTGTAAGTCTTCACCAGGTTTACACACACTGTAGCTGGTATTTTGGCCCATTCCTCCTTGCAGATCTCCTCTAGAGCAGTGATGTTTCGGGGCTGTTGCTGGGCAACACGGACTTTCGACTCCCTCCACAAATTTTCTATGGGGTTGAGGTCTGGAGACTGGCTAGGCCACTCCAGGACCTTGAAATGCTTTTTACGTAGCCACTCCTTAGTTGCCTAGGCGGTGTGTTTGGGATCATTGTCATGCTGGAAGATCCAGCCATGCTTCAAGGCTCTCACTGATGGAAGGAGGTTTTGGCTTTAAAATCTCGCAATACATGGCCCTGTTCATTCTTCCCTCATCACGGATCAGTTTTCCTGTCCCCTTTGCAGAAAAACAGCCCCAAAGCATGATGTTTCCTCCCTCATGCTTCACAGTAGGTATGGTGTTCTTGGGATGCAACTCTGCATTCTTCTTCCTCCAAACACAACTTTTTTTTTATCAAAATGTTCTATGTTGGTTTCATCTGACCACTTGATATTCTCCCAATCCTCTTCTGGATCATCCATATGCTTTCTGGCAAACTTCAGATGGGCCTGGACATGTACTGGCTTAAGCAGGGGGACACATCTGGCACTGCAGAATTTGAGTCCCTCTCGTTGTAGTGTGTTACTTATGGTAGCCTTTGTTACTTTGCTCCCAGCTCTCTGCAGGTCATTCATCAGTTCCCTCTGTGTAATTCTGGGATTTTTGCTCACAGTTCTCATGATCATTTTGACCCCACGGGATGAGATCTTGCGTGGAGCCCCAGATCGAGGGAAATTACTCTTCCCAGCCTGGTGTAGGTCTACATATTTCTTCCCGGGTGTCCTTCAACAGCTCGTTGGTCTTGGCCATGGTTGATTTTGGAGTGTGACTGTTTGAGGCTGTGGACAGATGTCTTTTATACAGATAACGCTGTAATCAGTTAAAGCTGCTCATGATCCGATCATCGCTTCCTTCTTGTTCATTTATAGCATCAAATAAACATGAATGAATGTTGTTTTAGACGCGGAAAGGCGTCAGTACTTTCCGTTTTTCAAGTTCAAATCTTCCCATGTTAAACTTCTATCTCTCCTGACTGCTTTGTCGGTCAAAATGGCGAATGGCGAAGTATGATTAGTCAGATTACCTGTCAATCAAGCTCCACGGAAAGACTCAATACGCTGATTTCAGGCAGCTGAAATCGAAAGCGAGGCTCCGGTGGGAAGAATCCCGGAAGTACAGATAGACAACATGTCTTGGACTACCAACCTGAAGCTGCTGCCGTGATTCAAACTATTAGATGTTAATATCCAATATAGGATATGTATATAGTTCGTTCCTGCTTCTTTTTTTATGTTCTGAATATATATTTATATTTCTACATTAAACACAACAATACACCATCGTATTCGCGACTCTCCTATGATTTTAAAGGGACACTTCCGAGACACTTCCATTTCAAAATGACGGCTGCGTGAAATCAGCGTATTGACAGCCACAGTTTTATAAATTTAATATGAAACTGTTACTAAAACAGTTAACGTAATCCTGCTGAGGATGTGTAGTTTGAAAAGTGTGTAATTAGTGTTTGTGCATGGCCCCGTTTTTATCTCTTCTACTCGTCAGTGCTGTTTCTAATGCCGAGTCTGTCTAACCTTTTCTCCTCCTAATATCCTCCATATCACTCTAAAATATGGAATTCTGTGTAGAATTCAAATGGGTCAGGGTTCTATACTTTTTGTGATTTACACCGACTCGCACATATGATTTGCTCTGTGCTATCGTGTCTCTGGACTGGAGCAGACTGTATGCACGCAGGGACGGTTCATTCATGAAGTCTCGAAACCAGACTTCATTCACCTCAATGGAAAGCATATTTACACTGTCTGACTCTGAATCAGTCCCTATCCCAATTGCATTATGTGCCATTCACCATATAAAAAATAGTAATTGATTTCAGCTGTAGCTTCAAAGTCTATTTATAGTGTATGGGGGCGCTTCTGATTCCAGAGAGCATTTGATTGGACAGAAAATGTGATGAGACGCCTAGTGATATATTGGTGGTACATTAGCTTATAGATAACCTCAAGGAACTTATTCAGACTAAAAGCCAAAAAACTTCAATTTTTGTGCAACATTATAAATGAATGATGTGCTCTTGCTCTGGTACTGTTGATAGCAACGTAGCTACCACAGCTTAATTGCTAACCGACCACTTCACTTCTACTTTTGGCATACTAAATAGGTTGCTTGTTGTGTTATAAAGTACAGTCACCTCATTACATATTTACAGCATAATTAAGTTCCAAATCATTTTCAGTTTATGGAAGAAAAAACTAAAGGTAATATGCATTTTGCAACCTCTGTACCTAACCAAACACAAAGACATTTACCCAAGTAACGGGGGAAAAGTCAACTTTCCATGCGCTACATGATGTGTTGCAAATGATCAGTGCAACAATGCTTTCTGTCTGAATAGCCTGCTTTAAACACTTCTACAGTGCTGGGGTTTTAATGTGAAGTTGCCGGGACTTTGCCTTGACAGTAGTCATACATCACTGGAAGGAGAGGCTGGTCTTTGTTTCTGGTGGCATAGTTATATGTGTCATGCACACTCGAGGGAATTGTGTGTAGTGTGTTTAACACTGCATTGGTTGGGTATCTCTACAGGGGTGAGAGTAGCAGCTGCCTTCACACCTGCTGCCAAGATAAAGCACTCGCTCACACCTTTGCGTGTTTCCCCCGTGATCCTCAATATCAAACAATCTCATGCATTTATGTGCAGTGTTCAAGAATCCGTCAATCACATATAAATAAACAAGCAAATGTCTGGCTTTTATTGATAATGCATGAATGCAAGAACAAAACCTTTGTGCTCCCTTCTCTGCAACACAGCGATGATAATCAACACCCTCAGGCCTTCCCAACAGCATGGAACAGCTTTACTGGGGGATGGTGTTCTCCTGGGACAGTTTTGTGTGTTACACAGCATGGTCGACTGGCAAATGGGAGTCTAACCCTGGAGAGATCTTCTCGCAACAAAAGAAGAGATTGTGGGGATCACTTGTGAGAAAGACACTCTTAACAGCTTGTTCTGTTGTTCAGTTCATAAAAGTCCATTGATGGCAGGAAAAAATAAATAAACAAAATACAAGACACATTGTGAAGATCTTCAAAACCAACCAACTGGGCTCAGTTCCCAGACTAGGGACCACAATTGCTGTTTAAATGTGTATATAATACTGAATTAGTTTGTGGTACTTGTTGTGTTGGTAGTTCCATTTGGCGAACATGATCCAGGTATGGCCTATAGACTAATGTAGATCAGCTTTGCCTCAGTGTGTGTATTTTTGGACTGCTGGTGATTCCTGAGGGACCTTTTGGAAGGAACACTTCGCTTGAGGTGCCCTCACTGATACACACACACACACGCCAATACACACTCACGGTGAAGCTGCTTCTCCGCTGCCTGGTGCAAACTCTGCCAGACGTCTAGCTCCAACTGCCGACTGCTTAGCAACAGCCAATCAGAAGAGCTGAGCTGGCAAACTTATTGGCCAATTAGACGAGTGGAAGGAAAAAGTGCTCAGAATTTGAGTTGGGAGAGAGAGAGAGAGCAGAAGGGAAGGAAAGGGTAGAGTTTGTGTGCTTGTTGTTGTGGGCTTTTTTTTGTCTGACTTAATGGTTATAAAACGAATCTGACAGCTTCTCCATAGTTATCTATGATCTCATGGTTGCAAATGAAGTTCATCACTCTGAGATTAGACGTAGTCGTCTTGCAATCAGGAACAAACTTGGCATGTTTAATGCAAACTTTTGTACTTCAACTGACATTGAGCACTTTTGATATATCGTACAAGACGCTCGGGCTATAAAAAATACGTCTGGTTTTATGCACCGTGTGTTTAAGGATGTCGAATTGGTGTTGTTACTCTTACCCATGTGGCCACGCACACTCTGGACTTGATTGATTTTTGCTCTGTTTATGGTTTGATTCTTTAAAGCCGTTTCTTCATTCATTGCAGAGGACACACCTTACTGCACTGCAGCAATGGGTGGGAAGATGGGAGAGGTGTGGCAGAGGGAGAGATTGGGGAGACGAGGAGGGAGAAAGTAAAGGGGGGACATCGAGACGGAAAACCAAAGGCGCTAGGACCCAGTAGACAGGACCCAAGCTTTCCTGTAGTTTGGTTCCTCACTGCTTAGCAACAACAAATCAGCCACCTAGATCAAGGCCAGGACTCGTCCAATAGGAAGAGAGCAGCACCATGTGACAGAGTTTTGATTTCTCTGCACCGCGCTATGTTGGAGAGATAGAAACAGGAGGAAAATGAGGAGAGTTAAAGAGAAGTGAAATGACAGTGACCTGCTTGATGACATTTGGAATTAGTTTGTGTGGATTTGGTTTTTCATTTTCTTGAGATTTGTGCAAGTTTGTGATGGTGTGTTTGGCATGTGAGTGTTGGAGTGCTTTGAAAATTGGACAGGTTTTAACTCACTGTGTTTAGTTTAATTTTATCATTAAAACCTTTGACTGAAGCTAGGCATGCTGAAATTGCAGTTCAAGATGGACTGAATTTAGCAAGGTCAATTTAGATGGGAGAAGCGCTTATAGTTCTGCATGGTGATAGCAGCTTGGGCGTGTCAGAACGTGACATGGAGTGAGAAGACAGATTAAACATTTACAAACACACACACACACACACACACACACACACTGAGTAAATGCTTTAATCAATACATGGAGAAAAAAACTCTGCATGATGAAGACTGCCGTCAACACAGTATTGGAATGAATGCAACTTTCTTTAATGGGTTGCATTACCCTTAAAGGGACAGTTCACCCTAAAATGCAAATTCTCTCTGTTTACTTGCCCTCAAAGTCATTCCAAATCTTTTTTTTTTTTTTCTTTGAAACATTAAATATATTGAGTAATATCTCATAAAATACAAGTAAACTAAAATGGCTTGGTTCCCAATATTTTTCGAATATCACGTGTTGCTGCAGAAGAAAAAAATCAATGCATGTGTTTGGAAAGACCAACGTTGAGTAAATTTATTGGGTGATCTATGGCTTTGAATGCTGCATGGTCATCTCTTTTTAAATGTTATTTTTTATTTTTATCTTTCTGGTCATCTCTCTCTTCTACATAAGCACTTTTATTGTTATTAGTGCTTGACGACGTGTATTTTTCAATAACTGCTATATTGGTGTGTAGCTGAAACAATTGCAGATAGCGGGGGACCACCATTAACTGCACACCTTTATCTTACTAATTTATCACACAACCATAAATAACCCACACAACTAACTCGCTTTAACATGGCAAATTACCATGTAGAGCCCTATGATTTCTGTGATGCAGAAAACGGACCGAATTCAGTCAACAAATGTGTCAATTTTTGGATGAATAAATCAAAAGTAGGGCTGTACGATAAATCTAATCACTTCACTATATGGACTAGTCTGTGAATATTAAAGCTAAAAATATTGCTATTGAATCTGAAGTCTGCTTTTTTTCGTGAATGAGCGCCACAATTTCGTTTACTACACACTTACTGAAGCTCGCGTGATGCTGGTGGAGTTTCCAGCGTCTGCCGTCTCGCTATACGAGGACCTGAACTTCATCTGCAGAGCTGGTCTTAGAGTCCTCTTAGCTGCATTTCGCCATTTTATTTGATCAAATCATTTGACATCAT
This sequence comes from Pimephales promelas, assembly GCF_988280905.1. Classification (NCBI taxonomy): domain Eukaryota; kingdom Metazoa; phylum Chordata; class Actinopteri; order Cypriniformes; family Leuciscidae; genus Pimephales; species Pimephales promelas. The sequence goes on along the minus strand of NC_142779.1, from coordinate 8,781,733 downwards.
GTCATATAAACTCAGAGGTCTTCACAACAACCCCTCAAAATCAAAAAAAAGTTTGGTTTAACTGCAAGAAATTTCAACAGAAATAGAATCCTTATGCACAGTAGAGTGTACTTCAAGTAATAATAATAATAATGCAGTTTATTAAAACGCACTGAAACTAAGGTCTTAATACTACCCACTTAAATTAAAATTAAAATTTGATGAAATTATGAAATAAATATTACTATTCCACTGTAGAATGTATTCTTACAGTTGGAGTAATAATAACAATATCATTTAATAAATAATTTTAAATGATAACACACACACGTTTTCATGTTTTAAATGGTAACTTAAAGGACTTATTACATTTTTAATTTGGTTACATTTTAAAATATGAACTAGTGTTAGTTTTATAAATTAATTTTATTACACCATTGTTTTGAAGTAAATTTGTATTTGTTTTATTTATTACTCTGTACTACAGTAAAATAAGGCACTATCCTATATATACTGTAAAGGTCCAATCATAAAAATATAAAAGTATTGTGAATGTGATATACATCAAAACCGCCAGATTCTTAAAAAAATAATACGGTGATGCACGTTTTTGGTCATACCTCCCCCAGCATTATACCGCATATCCAACAAGCCATACACACACACTACTTTTTTGTTTTCTTTTCTTGTGGTGTTGAAGGGCTGAATGTTCTAGTGAGTCTGTTTCTCGCTTTTGAGATTTACGGACATGGACATCATGATTGTGTACTGCGGATGTTGCTTGGGGAAGATGGTACCTTGAAATGCATTGCAGAATACTTTGTGTAAGACTCCGATCTCTGCATGATACTGCAGTGCTATATTTTATTGTGTGCTAACTCGAGCAGAAAATCACTTTCGCTTGGAAAACTCAGTAGATACTGTAGTCTTTGCCTCTTCAGAGACATTCAACAGTGCCTACATACAGATCATATGCATGTGCAAAATGCAATATAAACTTGACTGTGATGGTTTTAACTCTTCTAGATCTTTAACAACATTGTATTTTTTTTTTTTTTTTTACTTTTCAATTTTTCACCTTTCTGTCCATGAATAAAGTGGCCAGCTGGTGCAGTTATACATTATAACAAACAAACATACAATATCAGCCAGTTGTCTTCATGTTACAGGAAAAGGCAATCTAAAATGTACTCACCCTCGTGTTATGCAAACCTGTATGATTTTTCTCCTTCTGCAGAACACAAAAGGAGATATTGGGCAGAGTGTCAACTGGATTTTAGATGTTAAGTGAAAGAGGGGAGGGGGCACTTATTTCAGTCTGTTCTTCTCTCAAAGCTATCGTGTGGGTTTGGGATATCAAAGGTGCGGTCACACAAACCTCTGCAAAAATGTTGTGATTTGTCAATAGTGTATGAATGCAGTCACTTCCAAACCAAGCGAGTTGTTATTATTTAACGTCAAAAACGTAAAGTTAAACTAAACTAAGCAAAAAAACAAAGTTCTTGCATTCATGCAATCAAATGGGAAATTCATGTGAGGGCTGTTCCCGGTCGCATGAATTCCTATTGAAATTACTTCATTTTGCATGCTCAATTTCGCAAAGGAATATGTCACCATGACCTTAAAGAAAATGCACAAGTCATGAATGATTTTGGTTTCTTTTTGGAGCTTGATAAGCATCAGTCACCATTCACTCTTTTTGTATGAACAATAGCAGCCTGGGCACATTTTTAAATATCTTCTTTTGTGTTCCACAGAAGACAGCAAGTCATAGGGGTTTGAATGGCACAAAGATTTTACATTTTCGGAGTAAACTGTTGCTTGAATCACATTATTGTATGATTCATTGCTGTATCAGGTTTCTGCATATTGTCTTGCCAAACAATTGTCTGCACAAAGTCCTTTACTTTGTTAAGCTGTCATGAATTCTGCGGCTTCTCCGCAGGGGTGCGCCTCTGTTTTCACAACTTGACCACGTGCTCCCCATGCTCCCATTGTGCATGTGTGTGTTTTGCAGTGGTACTTGCTAACTCACACTTAGCTGATAAGACCTGCTTGCTGTGGCATGGTTACAGTGGGCTTTTTATGTCCATTGGCTGGTGTTTTTTTGTTAAGGAGTGGTTTCTGATTGAAAGTGCAGCAACACATCTAATCTCTGATTGGCTGAAGGGAGGAGGAAACCCTCATATGATTGGACCAAACCCCTCAGATACCCTAGTCGTTTCTTTTTTTTTTTCTTCTTCTTCCATGCAGTCTGTTTACATCAGGTCTGCCTTGAGATTCTCTTGACTTACTCTGAGAGAGAGAGGCGAGAGAGTAAGTGAGAGTGAGAGGGAGGGATCACAGGTGTATGGAAGCACACTTGAGTATCTGTTTGTGTAAGTGCAAAGTGTTAAACAGCATGACAGAAATAATGTTGAGAGAGTGTCATTTGTGAGCATTCAGGCTTTTAAAATTCTACAAGATAAAGTGAAGCTCTTCTCACAGTTTAAATGCTGACTTTTTCTCTTTTTTTACCGGTTTGATAGATTTATTTAAAAAAAAAAAATCCTTATTTAATTGAAAATTGTAGTGTTGTTTATATATTGACGATTTACATTATGCAAGTGTTTCTTTATTTAACACCATTGCCTTTCCCTGCTCACTGTCATAAATATGCCGGTTGAGTGGAAACTCCTGTGACTGAAACAGATAAATAGTACAGAATCAGGTATGCCTAATATATAAAATGAAGATGTGCGAGTGCAGTACAATACAATATAAGATATAAATAGGAAGTAAAACTGAACAGAAATTAAAATGAAGTGGTGGGAAAAAACTTTCTGTTAGCTGGAGTTACATCTCATGGCACTTTTTATGCAGTTTATGTTACAATATTGTCTGAATTGGTGTCAGGCAAACTATTGAGTTGTCAATTGTTTTACAATTTTTCTTTTTAACTCTGTTTTAGTCCCTTGTTCTCCCATTTAATTTTTCCTAAGGTTAAACAGCCTGTGGAATACATTACTCTTTGATCTCATCCAGAAAATGGGATTTGCTATTCTTCCTTTACCACTCCTCTCTCTCTCTCTCTCTCTCTCCCTCTCTCTCACGCTCTCTCTGTCTCTGTTTTTTCTTTCCCTCAATCACTCTTTTGGCTGGGTGGGACTGGTGTAGTGTCCTCATTCATTCTCACAATGCCCACTGCTTAGCAACAACCAATCAGCCCTCATATTTTTGGAGGGGCCCTCCAGCCAATCAGGAGTGCTGTGCTATAGCATTTTCTCATCCTCAATCCTATTGGAGAATGAGAACAAATGTTGTTGGCCCAGGGCACTGGGATGAGCAGAACTGAAGTGCCCTTAAATTTTGACCTCATCAGTGTTGATGTCTGGAGGGATGTGTTAACTCTCTTAGACTTACTTGATCAAAGTGACTCCGTCATTCTTAGTCCTGCTCTCTACCCTTGCTCCGGCCCATTAAAAAGTTCCCTGGCACTTTAACCATGAAGTGTTCTGTGTTGCCATCAGTTCTTGTTAGCTTTTACATCAAGTACAAGAAAAAAAAGTTAGTGATAATCGTTTAATCAGCCAGTTTATTGCACATTAATAAAAGCTATACATGTCCTAATTTAACTCAGGCCTAGTGGAAAGTCCTGTGATTGAACATAAATAGTACTGAAACCGGTATGCCTAATATATAAAATGAAGATGTGCGAGTGCAGTACAATAAAATAAGACATAAATAGAAAGTTAAACTGAACAGAAATTAAAATGAAATGGAAATGCAAAGGTGGCAAAATCAGAAAATGATGAGAAATCCCTCCCTGTTGTGGAGAGCATAAGTTTAGATGTCGAAGACCTGTCTCTAAAACCAAACCAGGCCTAAAAAACACTAATAATTTAAAGGGTTAGTTCACCCAAAAATGAAAATTGTCATTAATGACTCACCCTCATGTCATTCCAAGCTTGTAAGACTTCGGAACACAGTTTAAGATATTTTAGATTTAGTCCGAGAGCTTTCTGTCCCTCCTTTGGATATGTATGTACAGTATACTGTCCTTGTCCATAAAGGAAGTAAAGAAGACATCATCAAAGTAGACCATGTGACACCAGAGGTTAGTTAGAATGTTCTGAAGCATCAGAAATACATGCGGCTTGACAACAGAACCGGACGATAATGTAATGCTGAATAAAGTCGTAGTTTTTTTTTTTTTTTTTTTTTTTTTTGGACCAAAATGTATTTCCGATGCTTCAGAACATTCTAACTAACCCACTGATGTCACATGGACTACTTTGATGATGTCTTTTCTTCCTTTCTGGACAAGGACAGTATACCGCACATACATAGCCAAAGGAGGGACAGAAAGCTCTCGGACTAAATCTAAAATATCTTAAACTGTGTTACGAAAATGAATGGAGGTCTTACGGGCTTGGAACAACATGAGGGTGAGTCATTGAGACTAACCTTTTAAATTACACTGTTACATGTAATATTTAGCCAATTTCAAAGTGAATTTCCATTCTTCACACTTAACACTTTAAAGGACAATTTGAAGGATTTAAAGTGATTTTATTTTTGTGTTTTATAATTTATTGGCTGAATATAACCTTGCATTAGTCATAATTTAAAAGCGGGCATATACTTACAACTTCCTATACTTCTAATAATCTCTACCTCAAGTGCAAGCTTGAATATGAAGGCAGTAGGGAAAGGTCTTGTGAACCGTATAGAGTGATGGAAACCCTCTTCACTGTACAGTATATGAACCTGTGTTTATTATGTGCTTGACAGGGCTCTGGTGATCATTAGCACACTGGATGGAAGAATTGCAGCTCTGGATCCTTTAAACCAGGGACGCAAACAGTGGGACCTGGACGTGGGCTCTGGCTGTCTAGTGTCCTCTAGCCTCAGCAAACCAGAGGTATTGCACAACATTTCTCACAGCCTTTAACTCTTTCCCCACCATTGATGGAAATTTCCATCATTTATGACATAACGCTTCCCCACCTTTGACAGATTTTTCCAGCTTTGTAGTCTTTAAAATAAAAAAATGGTTTTCTTAGCTTATTGTTGATCAAATATATTGTTGATACAAATATATATATATTTTTTTTAAGAAGAGGCTTTTCTATGGGTCTTAAAAGGTCTCAAGTAGTCTTATTTCACCATTACACAATATATTTGAGGGTCCAAGCACCAATGATGCAGAAACCTTATTGTGTTTGTACTGATTTTCTTTAAGTGTTTCTCCCATAATCCTTGAGTCAAGCTCTACAAAACATATCTCTCTGCAACAGTGTGATCCATTGCTTGAAGTTAAAAACTGCAGGGTTCCCACGGGGCATTAACTTGTTCTCCATGTGTACAGGAGGACTTTATTCGGAGCAAACATGCTTAGTTTCAGGAATTTCTGACGCTTGGTTGGCCAACAGCAAATTCTAAACTATTAGCCCTGAAAGATGGAGGCTGTGATATTAATGCTGTTTTTAGTTTTTGAAAGTCAGTTGTCCATTTTGATGTGCGTGTTGCTTTTACCTGTTTCATTTAAACCCTAACGTTCAGTGAAGATTCATGGGCTTTCCTCTAAGAATCACATAAGATACATTTCAGTTTGATCGCTAATCATCCACATGGGCCATTAGTGCTTAGAGTGCTTAGATGATTGCCGCTTGCAGCTACAGTAGATTTGTTCATGTTTTAGGTATAAACTCACTTAATTTTGATAGATTTTACAAACAACAAGACTTCATATTTGATAGTATTTTGTATTTTGCATTTGTATCTTGATGTAAGAATCTTTAGACAGATGGCTGGAAAACAAGACAAAAATAAAGAGGTAGAATATCGCTTTAAGTACAGCAAGTTATTTTCATATTCTAGTGGTTGGAAGCAAATCAAAATGTTTGTATTTAATTCAACTAATGGATATCTGTTGGAAGCTGAATTAAAAACTCTGAAATACAATACTAATACAACTAGACATTTAATTCAGAGAACATATTGACATATTGTGTTTCCTTCGATTTCAAATCAATTCAGTGTCTTGAAGTCCTAAATTTACCTTTATAAAACCTGCAGAAATCCTGTTGGTTGGATGCTAAACTCTTTCTTGTAGTATTTTGCACAGTGATGCAAAAATATGAAGGTTTTCTGCCCGAACATGCAAACCACACATATTATTCTGTTGTTCCTAAGATTTTGTGTGTGTGTCTGTGTGTGAAAAGGCGATGTTTGTTTGAACCTCTTTACCCCAGAAGAGAATGAGACATGGCCCAAAGGAAATTGGACCTGAAACAAGTTACATACACACTCATGCGCACACACACACACACACACACATAGATCACAGACTCGTACTCACTAGAGACTGAAAACTTGCCTGGAGGAAGAGCGTTTGGCAGCGAGGCACTTATGCGCCTGTGCGCATGCACACATTTATACAAACACACTGAGAAAACATTAGCGCTGCACTTACAGGCTTCATTGGGCATCTTATAATTTGACATTTTTACATTGTTACACATTAGTTTGATCCATGCTACTAATTTGCAGTGTCAAAGGATGTCTCATGTTTGTTTTTGTTTGTTTTTTCTCCTCTCTCTTTACTTCCGCTGTGTGTGTGTGTGTGGGTATAATTGTGTTGACCCCCTGTCTGGTTTGGTGGTAACCTGAAATCCCTGGCTGCTGTGGGAGCAGCTTCTCCATTGGCTAGAATCTTCCTCTCCCCTCCCCTTTTACCTCGGGTGCCTAGCAACCAGCCATTCTGATTGGCTGAAGCAGTGCCTTGCAAGGCACTCTGCTCAGTGATTAGAGCAGTCTGCCCCTTTTTGATTGGCCCTCGCCATGGCACCAGTAGGAAGCAGTCACCTATAGCATGCCTCAACAGTAGGAGAGAGGCCAGAAGTAAACAGCATTGTCTGCAGAAACACGCTGTCACAACACAAGGGGGAGGTGTGATAGAGAGTAAGAGAAGGATGAGAGGAATGAGGAAGAGAGAGAGATAGAGATGGAGAGATATGGGTGGGGGGTCGGGGGAGGGGGGTTGAGAGGATACTCATGCTGGTGGTGTGACTCATGCTGAGAGGATTGAAGAATGAGGTAATGCCTTATGTGTGGGATGATGTCATCCATAAGAATGTCCCCCCCCCCCCCATCCCTACAAACACATACACCCCCTCTCATCTATTAATCTTTTGAGTGAACAGTTGTAATTAATGCATGTTGATCTAATGAGACAAAAAGCTGGTATTTCTGCACACTATTCAATGAACAACAGCAGCACAGCATAATTTTATTGACACTGTGTCGGACTTGTGCTGTAGACAAACCTCAGAAAAGTTCATAACATCAATAGAACCTTCTAAAAAAATAGGCCAGGTCACATTTCACACCATTAAGAAAACCATCCCATCAAATTCATATCACTGTAATGTTTTACTACAGTACAGTTTCTGGTTTACTGTAAACAGGTAAATGGTTTAGTCTTTATAATAAATATATTTTGTTGTGATGCTTGATTTTGATTGTTCGACAAATGTAGGATGTGCAATTTATTTTTCAGTAAGTTGAAGTTTCTTGTCTGTCAACTGCATTACAGTTCTGTATCACTTCACCAAAATATTTCAGTTATTTCAAAGGCCATTTAAAGATGTTTACCAATCAAATATGGCAAACAAAAGGATAAAAATTACAATGTCCATGGTTTCCTTATTAAATTACCATCATGTATATATATTCATTTGTTCATTAGTCATATAATTGCATTTCAAACAGTATTTTTCAAACTGTTTTTCCTCAACAGTACAATAATGTGTGAGCACAGTTCTTTGAAGTGTCATTTTGGTGCTGCTCTTTTGCTTTCTTTTTGAGTATGTCAGTGATGTCAACTTCTGCAAAATAATACCAAAACAGGATCAACAGTTTCACAGAAATGTTGCTTAGTGCTAAAGAGAATTTTCCTTCAGGTGTTTTTAAAAGATTTTAATAGATTTTTAGAACAAAGGTTTTTGATTTCATTAAAATAAGGTCTGTTAACATATTCTCATGAGAAAATGTAACTATTTTACTAGTTTTTATATGAATTTGTACGATGTCATTTGTATGTAAATATGCGTTGTTGTTTTTAAGGTTCAACCCTAAAATGAACCCTCAGTGGAGCGAAAATCGCCGGTGAATGAGATTGTTTGAATGCATATTATGAAGTTGCCACCAGTTTGCCAAAATGTCCAAATAATTTAGTTTGCGAAAATGTCCAAATAATTTAGTTCAAATAATGTTAACCACACAGACCATATAGTCTTTAATTGAAAACCTTGATTCTGAAAACCCATTGATTCCAGGTTGCCCTACACATTGACGTGACGTCACAACTGAACAACTCAATAACTCAATTCTTTCTTGACGGCATGTCATCTGTAAGTGTGTTTATTTGATTTTAAACTATATGGAGGGTGTACTAAAGTGATTTTGGAGTGTGAAATGATATGTTGTGTTTGTGGGACTATGTGTGTGTGGGAGATGGAGAGATTAGCGTTGAACAGGGAAGAGAGAGGGGATTGCGCCTAGCTTGATGTAATGCTATGTGTCAGACTCAGTGGAGCGCTATCATCTGTGGGAGGTCATGGAGTACAGAGGGATATCCTGCCTACATAGACGCGCTTCATACTCAAACCTGCTGTGATCCCTTAAGACAAGGGCAGACTGCCTTTAGCTAAGTCTCTCAAATTGAATGTGTCAAACAAGATTCCAGAAGTCATTGCCCACAGCTGAACTGAGTATTTGATTTCATGTTGGGCTGCTACAGGGTCCAGTCTGATATAATGTTGTCTCTGTTTTCTGCCCCTACATTCCCTAGTCATTAATGGGATCATAACAGCAGAGGTGACCAGATGTTTGCTGAATGAAAATGATGGCAAAATGCATTGCTTAATTTGAAAGAAATTAAAGACTGTGGTTTTCGCTCAATGTGTGTGCATTCTGTGAATATATATATATATATACTGTGTATATATATATATATATATATATATATATATATATTTTAGAGATGGGCATATATTAATTGTTTTAATCTAGATTAATCTCACTGTAATCTTGAAATTAATCTGAAAATATCAAGGTGAAAGTCATCATATAGCTTGTGTAGTATAGACCCAGCTCCCAACCCAACTTTGAGAATAGATTAAAGGCGATATTTTTTTTTTATCGCCCAATAAGTTGATTTATTGATTTATTAAAGGGGATTTTAAATGAAATTCACCAGCAGTCAACACCAAATTTGCCATTAAAGTCCAGACAAGATCTTTTTTTCAAGCCAGATATTCCCCATCAGAGAGGGCATTTTCAATACTGGCCTACCAGCAAGCATCCAGTGCATGAAAAAAATAAAATAAAATAGATTCGTTACGTTTCCAAAGTGGGAGGCTTTTTACTGTAGCTTTACATTTGTTTAAATACCACATCGCAGTGCACACTTACATCAGATACTATTAAATTACACTCATTATAAAAAGCAGCCTTAACCTTTTACATTTATAGCTTTTAGTTAAGTGGTTTAAATGATGTACTTCCTTTCATGCAAGTCATAATATCTCCTTGTGTAAAAAGTAATGTGCAGAATAGTCACTTAATTTCATGCTCTTCAAGGCTTTCTGGAATCTTTACAAACATATAGTTATATTCCGTTACATTGAAAGTAAATTAATATTTAATAATAAAATATAACATTCAAAAAGAAAAACATTTCAATAATATTTACTTCAACTCTGTCAATTCCAAAGGGTGTCTTTGCAGAGTAACTAATGATGTACTTCTTCATTACATTAACGAACTGTTCCACACATTTTTTTGGTGAAAAGCCAATCTTTCTTTCAAATAAATGCCATTTTTTAAAGTTCATTATTTTATCCAATGTAATGGCTGACATTTTTATTTTATATTAATTATTAAAATGAATCAATCGAGACAAACTAATCCATTTATTTTTTGCCCTACATGCACGTTTTGATAGATCTATCATTTTGTGTAGCTGACACTGTAGATTTTCAGAAGAGCTCTGTTGCAGCTAATGAAATTAATGAAGTTCTGGACATCGTCTGGGGTTAAATTCTTGCTCTTCTAATTGATTTGCTTTAATTGTTCATTGATTTAGGATGTAATTAGGCTGAGGATGATTGAAGTCTCGCCCAGCGTGAAGATCCTGTAGAGCTGAAGATCAGGCAAATAGATCACGTTAGGGATTAACTCAGTGTAGCACAGTGATGAGTCATCATTGCAGCACAGACACCACACACTCTTTAAACCTCTTACCCTCAGTACCACTGCAAGCTCTTTACAAGCCCCGCCCACCTAGACATGATGGACAGATGAGCTAATCTTTTTAGTTCTCAGCCAATCACAGTGATTGTTTTCATTCTCAAGGTGCTTGCTTTCTCAAAGTGGTTTAGCTTCCTATTGGGCCATACCAGGTATCAAGGTTAGATTAAGTGCAACAGGAAGTTGGTGATCTCACCCCCCCCACCCCCACCCCATTTAAGCTGAGATCACTTTTTGGATTAGGGTCAGTTACATTTATCCTTATATAATGGCCTTTTTCTCTTTATTGGTGTGTGTTCAGGACACTTTTGCCCAATTGTCCATGTTTATCCTTTAAGGACATCTAGGATTGTGTAACTCTTCGGAGAGCAGACAGAGTGCCAAATGTTAATGGCATACAGCGTGATACTACCACACACAGACTCAAAGCTGATTGGTCAGAGTTTCAGTGTTGTCTGTCCCCTTGTCTCTATCCATCATGGTCTGCTCATTGTACCCACCTTGGGTACAATAAGGTGAAATCAATCATGTGCCACTTCAGCTAATTTACTTAAATAATCTGATCAAAAATAATACAACTCTTATGACCTTTTTCTGTTCCTCAGATTTTTGGGAACAAGATGTTCATTCCCTCTCTGGACGGAGCTCTGTTTCAGTGGAACAGGGACAGGGAGAGTATGGAGGCTGTTCCCTTCAGTGTCGAGTCCTTGCTGGACTCCTCGTTCCGCATCGGAGAAGACACTGTGCTTGTAGGGGGCAAGTCCCTCACCACGTATGGCCTTGGTGCACACAGTGGCAAGGTAACTCAAACAGTTGTTTTTTAGAATAATAAATGATTGATGTGCTGTTGTGGCACTCTGCAAACTCTTTTATCATATTGTAGTATTGGTTGTCCGCTTTAACCTCCCTCTCTCTTCCTCTGTAGTTAAAGTATATTTGTTCAGCGGTGGGCTGCAGTCGGTGGGGGGACGAGGAAGGAGAGCCAGAGGACGTACTGTTACTCCAGAGAACACAGAAAACTGTCAGAGCCGTGAGGCCTCGCAACGGGTTTGAGAAGTAAGAAATACCCGCAGGCTTTGGCTTCTGTTGAGCGCTTCATGTGACCTTGCTTTTGGTCTTACAAATGAAACGGAGGTAGATTAGATGCAGAGTACGCTGGGCTGTATCAACATTGCACAGCTTGGCAGCTTAATGTTGGAAAAACAATTGTAGAATAATAGTCATCCCTGTAAAATGCCAATTGTTTTCTGTTTTCTCTTCCTCTTAGATGGAACTTCAGTGTGGGAAACTTTGAGCTGAAGTATGTCCCTGAGATTCAGTCCAACCTCAACTTCCTGGAGGGGGAGGCGTCTAATGGGGAGACATGGCGTGATGTCAGACGTGAAGCACAGCGTGTCATCCAGGAGGAGACGGACACTCAAACCAAAAATCATGCTAATACGCATCCGCACTCGCACACTCAGGTAGAGGGCTTAGACCTGGTCATTAAAGTCTCTGTGCCGGACTGGAAAGTCATGGCCTTCAGCACCAAAACGGAAGGACAGCTGATCTGGGAGCATCAGGTATCACGGCTCAACCCATTAGGTTACTTTTTTTGAGTTTTAGGTGAAACAAATCCACAATTCCTAATTTCTCTCTCCTCTCTGAAGTTTTGCACACCCATTGCATCTGCGTGGCTGGTAGGAGGGGGGAAGGTAACGCCCATTAGCCTGTTTGATGACACCTCGTATAACTCCCACACCGACACCGAGGCTCGGGAGGATGATGACATCATAGAGGAGGCCCGCGGGGCCACAGAGTCCAGCGTTTACCTGGGTAACATGCACTTGGCGGTTGTTTTACAAACATGAATGTGTAAGAAACCCTGTTTACATCTGGTATTGAAACTGGTTTCGGCTGAATCGATCAAAAGTAGTCAGGTCTAAATACACATGTATACGGTATCCCAAATGTTTTTGTGATTCACTCAAGTTACGTTTGGAGGTGGTCAATGCTAATTCGTCCTGAGCAGCAGGAAAGAACCACCTACTGGACTGTTAATCAACCGTTATTATTAAAAACGGGCTGTAACTTTTGCTTTTAAAGAAAGGATCTGTTCACTCAAAAAGCTTTAAATGTAGTCATTACACTGTTGAAATAATAAGCATTCTGCTCAATGCACAAAGGGAATTGTGTACTCTACTGTTCAAAAATGTTGGGTCATCATGTAAATAAATACCAGGTGTAAACGACAATCTTTCGTGAGAAATAGAGACATGTACTGTAATGTGAATCTAAAATGTGTTTTCTCTTTCCATTTAAAGGGATGTTTCAGGGTCAGCTGTACCTCCAGTCTTCTGTGAGAATCTCAGAGAAGTTTCCTTCGAAGGCCAAAGCTCTAAACGGCTGGAACGGTGACACTGACATGATGCCGCCACCTATAGTCAAATGGAAACCCCTCATCCGTGAGTATATTACACCAAATACACACACAAGTACGTACTAAAGCTTGTGTGATGTTGTGAATAACACTAGTTCCTTTTCTCCTAGACTCTCCTTCCCGTACTCCAGTCCTGGTGGGCTCTGAGGAGTTTGATAAATGTCTGAATAATGATAAATTTTCCCATGAGGAGTACAGTAATGGAGCCCTGTCAATACTGCAGTACCCGTATGGTAAGAACAACTGTCCTTCAGGTCATTTTCAGGTCACATGTGGTTTGAGAGAATTTGAACTCATCACCCTAATCTCTGTTTCTCAATGTAGATAATGGATACTACTTTCCATATAGCGCTCGTTATCGTAACCGGCGTGATTCAACGGCAGTGAGTGTTCTACTGAAGAAAGATGGAGATGGGTCACCGGTGAGAAGGAAAGACCCTGTGCTGCTACTGCCGTGGTGGAAGGAGATTCTGGGTACCATCATTTTCTGCATCGCTGCCACCACCTACATCGTCCGCAAGTTCTTCCACCCGCCCACAACATACGCACGGGTAAACATGAACATGGACACAAATGATCTCATGCTTATTATTGTGTCAAATTAATATTAAAAGTCATGCATTTTGCTCTGTTCTTAATTCATCTGTGCAGCAACGTAAGGAGTCTGAGACACAGTGTCAAACTGACAACAAGTTTGAACTGGATGTTACAGAGCCCAAAGAAGTTGTCATCACAGAGACGCGTCCTTGTGAATATGTTTCTAGGTAATTGAGCATAAACTTTGAATTTCATATTGATGTTAATATTGATTTAGGGTTTAACAGTTTAGGAGGGTTAATTATTATTTCTGTTAGTTGTTTTTGGCAATTTAATCAATTAAAGCGTTAGTTCACCCCAAAAAAGAATAAAAATTCATTGGTCACTCGCGTTGTTTTAAGACTTTTGTTCATCTTCAAAACACAAATGAAGATATTTTTAATTAAATCTGAGAGATTTCTGTCCCTCCATTGACAGTCCATGCATCTACCACTTTCAAAAAGTTCATAATATTGTAAAATTAATCCATATGAATTGAGCAATTTAGTCTACATTTTCTGAAGAGACTCAATCGCTTTATATGATGAGCAGATTTATTTTAGTCGTTTATTCACACGTAAACATTGATCTTCATTTGTGTTTCCAAATGAACAAAGTTATTACAGCTTTAGAACGAAATGAGGGTGAGTAAGTGATGAGGGTGAGTAAGTTGCTCAAACGCATTGCATTTTCATTTGGTGCTGCTGGAAATGACAGACTTTACCTTTAAATGATGGTTACAAATGCTTCAGTCAGACCTACAGTTTGAGTTCCCTTTTTAAATAAGGAAATTCAAACCCATTTTTTAAAATAGATTACACTTGTTTGCACATGGCACATTAGAGACTTGCAGTTGCTGAATGTGGAATGCACAGATGGCATCGTGATCATATTTTACTTTTAAATTCCCAGGGCTAAATGCACAGCTATTATGACTCAAGTGCTCTTCCTGTGCGATTTATTTGTTGTTTGTGTTTAATTTGTTTTCAAGTGGACTTGCTGCTTGTCTTTGTTTGGTTTTATTTGTATGATATTTGTATTTTTGAAATTGAATTTTTGCCTTGAAAATAGCCTTGGATGGCTGCTGACATGGCACTAAATAAAACATCTGATTCGGTTTTCAAGTGACATTTTAAATGACTAATTATTTAGTTTTATTGTTTTAATCTCTGTGTGCTCTGATGTTGTCGACACGAACAGCGCTGTTTTATTGCACAACATGCCGTTGTCCTTTTCAATTGGTGCTTTAGATCAGTAGAACATTGATTCACAGCTGATTTGGGTTTGTTTGTGTTTATCAGATACTTGACAGACTTTGAGCCAGTTCAGTGTTTGGGACGTGGTGGATTTGGTGTCGTGTTTGAGGCGCGCAACAAGGTGGATGACTGCAACTACGCCATCAAGAGGATCCGCCTACCCAACAAGTAACAGTCGACACAAAACTTTAACGCTCCATAAAAAGCATGATACAGGTGTCTGTATGTTTGTGTTTAACGCTGTGATTGTGATTGTAGGGAGTTGGCTCGTGAGAAGGTCATGCGAGAAGTAAAGGCTCTAGCTAAGCTGGAACACCAAGGCATCATCCGTTATTTTAACGCTTGGCAGGAGAGTCCGCCCCAGGGCTGGCAGGAGGACATGGACAAACGCTGGCTCAAAGACGCCAGGTGTGCAGAATGTTCTTGAACATAAATACATTTGTGATAAATACAGGGTTGTCGCGGTCATGGATAGCCAGAGATATTTTAAAAATATGATTTCTGGACCTGTTAAAATAATGAAAACTATTCTAGTAAATGTAGATTTAATTTGTTTTTTGGATCTAAAATGTTTAATTAATCATGAGTATTTAGAGATACTGCAGTCTATTGAATGAATTTTCAAAATGGGAAAATTCATTGAAATGCATCAGAAAAGCATACATTTAAAATAATTTGTATTCAATTTAAAATAAAGTTGCAGCTGCTCCTTAGTGCACAGTGCTCATGTGAATGACACAAGCTTGCAACATTTTCTGGTCACTTTCATTTACATGTTTACAGTAGTTTTTGTATGTAAATAAATATCTGTTGCTCTGTCTGGCTATCATCTATATTTCTGTGTAACTATGTCTGTTATTGGTTTGACTTTCTGTGTCTTTCCAAGTATTATTATTATTATACTGGTAACTAACTATCTATTATTTGTATGTCTGTCTTTCTAACTCTAATATTTCTTTGTCTATCTATCTATTGTCTCTCTATCTATCAATCTGTCTGTCTATTATTTGTCTGACTGTCTCTCTGTTGCCTGTCTGTAACTTGATTATCTGTCCTTTATGTCATTAATCTAATTAAATGATTTATTTTTATTATAAATATAAATCAGTGTATTTTAGTGAAGCAAGGACATTAATGGGAATGTTTTTTGTTTTGTTTTTCTCAGTACTGCTGACTGGTTACTGAGTTCTCCTGACCACATGGAGGCATTCTCAGTCAAGGTTCCTGTGGCCACTCCATCTCCAGTGGACTCCTCATGCGTGTGTGCGGCCGGTGGGGACACGAGTCTGTGCATCGGGGATCAGGTGTGTGTGGAAGGCCAGGGACCGGACAGTATGATGTCAGAGCGTGACAGCCAGGCCGACCCAGAGGCTGTCCTGGAGGTCTCGGATTCCCCCCACTCTTTTGAGCTCTGCCCTCCCCGCACAGTTGCTCACGGCGACTGCACTTCTTCCTCCTTCGATATAGTTTTTGAGGACTCAGGCTGTGAACACCAGGACAATGACAGTGACCTCAGCGGAAGTACACCTGTGCCACCTGCGTGCCTTTCACAGTCTGGCTCCAAAACCCAGCGTAGTTCATCAGTGGGACAACCCTCTAACTTGTCATTAAGGCCCACCTCTCTGAGCCTGGCCCCCAGCACCCCCTGCCCCGTCACGCGGCCCCCGCTCACACCTAAGGTCTACTTGTACATTCAGATGCAGCTGTGCAGGAAAGAGAATCTGAAAGACTGGATGGCGCAGAGGTGTTTGCCTGAGCTCAGGGAGCACAGTCAGTGTCTGGATATCTTCCTGCAGATCGCAGAAGCTGTGGATTTCCTGCATGGCAAAGGACTTATGCACAGAGATCTTAAGGTAGAATGCTGAAATGTAATGTGATTGCAGTGAGGGATTTCCCTTTGCAAACTGCTTTTTCACTTCATTCTCTTTCTCTCTCAGCCATCCAATATCTTCTTCACAATGGATGACGTGGTGAAGGTGGGAGACTTCGGATTGGTCACTGCTATGGATCAGGAGGAAGACGATGAGGAGCTGAGTAACCTCACACCAATGCCAATGTATGCCCGTCACACTGGCCAAGTGGGCACCAAACTCTACATGAGCCCTGAACAGGTCAGTTCCAGTCACTACTATACACAATTTAAACTTAAGGGCAACGATCATTAAAACGATCAGATTTCTACTTAGCAGAATATTTTTCCCCCTTTCTCATCTCTTCCATTTTCCCCCTCTTTAGCTGTCTGGGAATTCTTATTCTCACAAGGTGGACATTTATTCACTTGGCCTGATTCTTTTTGAGCTTCTCTGTCCATTCCGCACCCAGATGGAGAGAGTCAGGGTAAGACCGCATACCATTCGAACACTACCATTCAAAAGTTTGGGGTTGGTAGTATTTTATGATTTTGAAGGAAGTCTAATGCTCTCCTAGGCTGCATTTAATTTTTAAGAACCTATTTAGAAAAAAAAAATAATACTGTGAAATATTACAATTTATTTAAAATAACCCTTTTTTATTTTGAGTAATTTATTCCTGTGATGGCAAAGCTGCTATTACTCCAGTCTTCAGTGTCACACGATCCTTCATAAATCATTCAAATATTCAGATTTCTTATTATTATTTGAAATAGAAATATTTTGTAACATTATTTAGTCACTTTTTATCAATTTAATGAATCCTTACTGAATAAAAGTATTAATTTCTGTAAAAAATTAAATGAATTTCTATAAAATAGATTATGTAATTATATTGTACTGATTGGTAAACATCTCGCTTTCTTTCAGACTCTCACAGAGGTCAGAGCCCTACAGTTTCCTGCTGCTTTCTGTAAGGCCAATGTTCTGGAAGTAAGTTTGTGTGCCTATACTTCTGGGTATTTTGCAATGGAGGTGGAGTGGGAGTGACCATACAATTGGGAAATCTGAAAGATGAACAACACTTCTAGTGCCCCCTATAGGAGCAAGGTTACAATTACAACATCAACATGTCCAGCCTAATGTTTGTTTGCATTTACACAGCAGCAGAACGCAGTCGTCAGACCTGTTTTAGCACACTAAATTTAGAATGTTAAATCAGTTGTATTTAAAGCGTACCACAATGCATGCACACGTGTTTAAAAGCAGCTTCATACAATGTTTTGTCTTAAAGGTGCTGAATGTAATGGTTTTGACTGTACTAAAGCATAAAAATGCCATATGTTTGCAGAGATAATAGGAAATGTGCTCCGTTCATACACTTGTTCTCTGAAAAACAATTCTACAGCCAGTTATTCTACTTTGAAATGTGCGTTCGATGTCGGGATGTCTGTTTTGGTATGTGTGATCCTGCCACTGCCAATTTACCCTATAGAATTTTCGACACCCCAGTTTGGCACATAACAGGCAGCCATGGAAGCCAGCAAACGAACTGAGTCAGAGATACAGATTCTACTTGACCTAAAAAGCCTTGTCATCCGTCCATCTAAAAAAAGCTATAAGACCATAGGCATATTAAACACAGATAAATCAACTCATCAACTTAGTGTAAAGCCCAATTTATACTTATGCGTATAGTTCCCTGACGTGCTTCTCTCCAAAAATTTAACAATGCGTCAATTCTATGCATACCGCAAGCGCTGTGATTGGTCTTCTAGAACCGCTCCCCAGCTTTCACATGCTCCCTCTGCATGTGTAATTGCACGTCAACACAGACAACGATGCAGAAGTATAAATGAAAACCAACGCGAACGCGTAGTCTATAGCGTAGAGGCTCCGGCGTAGCTCCGACGCAGAAGTACATTATAAATCAGCCTTAAGGCTCCTCACCTTCCATTGTCAAATGTACTCACTCCCGGTTGTGTGTCCTCAATTTTGTAACCCTTGTGAGCATTGAGTCAGAAAGACTGGTTTCCCCCACCCCTCCTTCTCAAATATTTGGAATGTTAACCACTAGCTGTCTATATTACATACTTGCATACATTTTTTGGCCCCACAGAGTGTTTGAAGACCCCTATAAAAAATGAACAGAACTATAAACATTATATAATTAATAAAAACTGGGAGTGTTGATATAGGTAAATTAAGACATTTCAAGAACTTCAATAAAAAACAATAGTTTTTTCAATGTTTTTCTAGCATGCATATATGTAAGCAATAAGGTACTCGAGGCAAGTTCTGTATCGTGAATAAGTAACAGCTGAAGGGCGATGTTAGGCACGACGCGAAGCGGATTGCCTGCAACCCCTTCAGCCGTTACTTATTTATGATACAGCACTTGCCTCAAGTACCTTATTGCTTTTATAAAACGGTTGCCACACAATATTAAAGTAAAAAACAACAACAATGTATTAGTGCAACTTTCTTGAAGTAAAATCACTAAAAGCCTTCCTTCCGCTAGAAAAAATAGTCCATGAGTGTGAACAGCAACACGTTCCAATGTGTAAAATGCATGAAAACTCAAATAAAAACAGAGATCAATAGAACCGTTGGGTGAAGCGGTCATAGCAGTGTTTTATCGTGAATAAAGCACAGCTCTTGACCAATCAGAATCAAGGATTCGAACTAACCGTTTTATAAATATGCGCATATATATATATAACTTAATTTTTTATTGATATTATATTACTAATATATATATATATATATATATATATGTATCCAGTGGTCCCTTTTGTAGTGTGCCGAGGCCCCCTAGTGTAAGCTGTAGTTGTCAATCAGTCACTTTATAAATGATATATTATTAGGATTTTTTCCACACACTAATATCATTGTATCTGTTTGTGTTTCAGGCACAGATGGTGCGCTGTATGCTGTCCCGAGTGCCCGCGGAACGCCCCGAGGCGTCAGAAATCACAGAGGCCCCTTTATTCCAGGAGTTGGAGATGCCCTGCAGAATCCGACCACGCACTCGAACGTACAGCGCGTCGTCTGCTGGACGGCCGTCAAGACAGATATCCTCATCAAACTAGAACTCCCACTCAAAGACACACATACTGTACCTCGTCTGCAGGATGACAAACACAACCAGTCACCACCTCTTGCAACGCACATTCAGATAAACCCAACAAAATCAAGATCTCATTAAGATCATTCCACAAACCTCGACAATTGGAATCACACACATCGTAAACATAAATGAAATTGCTGCCCACTGTGGTTTTTGTGCCAAGTGCGTTCAATAATTAAGAAAAAGGCCCCATTGCATTTCTTTCAACTCAGTCAACCAATCCCATGATTCCATGCGACAGATGCATTTTAACACACCCACGCACACACACTAGAAGGAGAGTTGTTGTTTTTCCAGTGCTGACGAATGCTAATGAGTGACCTGCCTTCGGAAGCCGTTCACTCTGCATGTCTTAAACGGGAAGTTGTGTGACGCGTGCTTTCCTTTCCAAGCGGGAAATTGTACGAGTTCTTTCTCTCCTCTAATGTAAATAGGCTGAAATACCAAGCAAGAGAGGCTTTGTGTGCTTTAAAGGTGCTCGTTCAAGACCGAACGCACAAGTTCAGAGGCATTATAGCCACTCGCTGATACAGTGTTAGTGGCTAATGTGCATATTACTTGATGAACATGAGTCTGCATATGAGTGGATGTGGAAATGTTCAAACTGCCTTTAAGCTGGACTTTGAGACACGAATGACATGTTAGTGATGGTCAGTATGAGACTTAGAATGGAGACTTTAAAAAAAATCATTCTGTAAAATACTTCATGTCAGTAGCACCCAGAAAGGTAGTTTACTGGGTCATTTTGAAAAAAAAAAAAAAAAAAATCTGAATAAGAAAGAAGTGCTTTGACTAATCACACAATAAGAAAGGATACAACTTCGACCAAAAATTCAGCACACACCCTTAATTGTAACATATCAGGTAATTACTGATTGTATGATTTTTCTTACCAATTTTGATTATTAGAGGGAGTGAGTTTTCTTTTGTATATGATGGATTTTTCTGTATAGTGACCACTTTTTATGACTTTTTTCAACTTCTATGGACGTTTTTCCTAAGAACTGTTGTCAAAGTTTGAGAGAATGGCGATAGTGGATTGTGGTGACGGATTGGATCTCTGGTTGCGTTGAAGAGCACCGGGTGCCTCTGCACCTTCAGGAGCAGCTTATGTATGTATGTGAATACTGGTGCGTTTCCTGAACAGGCCATATGCTGCAGAACGGATTTGAGATTATGACCTTTGACCCTTAAGCACGAGGACTGCGTCCTGTGATCCACGTCAGGGACCGCTTTGTGAACCCTTCACCTTTTAACATATATCTGTGAACCTGACCCAGTGAAGACAGCAAGGAATGCTGATCCTGTTCAGATCACTGTGGCAAATCCTTCCAACAGATCTTTCCCCATCTAATAATTCTCCTCAGTCTTTGGATTAAATTCATTTTATTGATTGAACGTTTTATTGACGTTTCATTATTGTTAATTTAGCGTTTGGTTTTGGCCGTTTCAGTTTGTCCAATGTTCTTCAGATGTTTTTTTTCTTTTCTGTGACTGTTGAAATCCCGGTTTCATGCTCTTTAGCCGAGCCATGTCTCCTGCCGTTTATGTAAATATGTTTGTTTTTATTTATGTCAACTATAAAAATCAATCCGTTGGATTGGTTGAGGTATAAATAAGGTATATGAATGCACTTCATCCAGTGGAGTGCGTTGAAATATTGTGACTTCTTACAAGTCAATAATGTAATAAACGTTCTATGATGTTTGTAAAAGTGTTTTGTTTGTTTTTTCTAAAAAAAAAAAAAATCTAACATGAATATACACTAAGTTTTAGTTGCACTTTGCTATGATTGAATGCCTCTGAATTTAGTCCAGGTTTCAAGCTATAAATCTAAAACCATTGTTCTTAAATTGTTCTTAAACTTTCATAATACATGTGAATACCAAAAAGTGCCACAGGGGAACGCTGTTTAACTATATATATTTTTACAGACACATTTTATTTATTTATTTATTTATTTTTGTCTACACCAGAATTGTTGAAATGAACCTTATCACAAACAATTCGCATTTAATATAACTTAAGTGTTTTAGAAAGAGCTGTAGAGAATTATGCTTACTTTTTTATTTGATGTAGCAACCACGTATGATCCCACACAGAATAAACTCAATACTACTGCATTATACTCACCTTTTATCATATTGCTTTATTTGTGTAATATTCCATATTATTTTAATTGTTCATATTTTTTTATTTTTTTTGTTCTCTTGATCCAGTTGTCATAATTACTTTGTTAAACCCCGCGCTCCTTATCAATCAATGCGCACTTCCGCATGTCGTCAGTTCCGGGTGTCAATATGCGTCTAGGCACTGCAGCGATAAGCATCGGTAAAATGTGAACAAGAAAAAAAAGAGAAAAAATCAGCCTCCAAAGAAACCACGGCCAGCCGACAGCATCGACGATACTGCTATCCTTTGTCTCTCACCATCCGCTAGTCACTAGCAGCGGATTCGTCACCGTCTGTCAGCCGTTTCTGTGGGAATGGCCGCGGAGGTTCGGAGGGCCCTTGGCCGGGGCTGGTGTCTCTCACACGGCCTGCCTCGCTTAGGCCTTCACGGCACCGTTCTGCGATCTATTCTCATCATCACAGCCCTGAGCGGACTGGTACGTCTGCCCGCGGCCACGGAGGCGAAGGAGTGTGATAAGCCGTGCTTGAACGGCCAGTGTAACACTGCCAGCGGCGTGTGTGTATGCGAGCCGGGATGGGTCGGGGAGCAGTGCCAGCACTGCGGCGGCCGCTTCAGGTGAGACACAAACGGTTCTTATTCACAGTCGAATACGTGAAGTACAACCAAAACACTGTAACTTTTGTCAGGGACTAGTTCATCAATGAAATATTAACCAGCGTATCATGAAGGCTCATGTTAAGGAATTACGAAGATAAACAACCTGCGCTGTTTGGAATCTGATGCTCTTTACTGTCATTAGAAACTGCTTCATGGTGTTAAATGTAAGTCTAAATCAAGTCTTGAAGCCCTCAAAGGTTATAAATAAGCAGTGTGCAGTGGTGTTCTGACACTAGGCAAAGTCCTCACTGGTTTTTACGTTAATTTCTAATCCAATATAATTAGTTGTTACAGTTAGTACTTAACGTTACGGTTGTTGACACATTTTCCCAGGCTAAATAGCCTATATAAACATTGTTGTTTTTACCCTATCCAAAAATAGTTATTGAATTTTGTATGTTTATGACACTTTACATTTGACATGAATGTTTTATTTACAACTCGACCGTTTTCTGTTAGGATCAGTATCGGATGATACTTTGACAAAACATAGTTATTGTTGTTATTTATCACTTAATTGCACACTTAAATGTTCCCAATGTCACAAAAGTTTTATTTTATTTTCATTATATAAGTGTTTTATATTGTCATTTATATGCAATCTATGTGGAAAAAATTGAGCGAATAATATTAAAAGCCTAAAGTTAAATCTGCTCATCATGTGAAGTTATCGAGTCTCTTCAGAAAATTTGGACTAAACTGCTCTATTCAAATGGTTTACGATCTCTTTTTGAACTTTGTAGTTGTAGTTGTGTAGCTGTCAATGGAGGGTCCGAAATCCCTCAGGTTTAATCAAAAAGATCCTCATTTGTGTTTTGAAAATGACAAAAAGTCTTATGGCTTTGGAATGACATAATGTTCATTTTTGGTTGAACTAAATCCTTCAAAATGCTGACCCTCATGACAATCACTGAAAATTTTTCACCCAGTGGTCATCAATAATTGTTATTGTCAAAAATGTTTCAAGTCTCATTCTAGGTTTTAGTGGTTCAACTGTTTTCGTTAAAAACGTTTTTGTAACTTCTCAACATTGGCATAAACCTGACCAGATTAACTTCACTGATGAACAGTAGTATTATAAGGTTTCATTGGAATATGATGTTTGCCACATGCTGCTCCATCATGGGATGTGATTCACTGATGGGCAAAGTCTGGCAGAGACACTGGTTACATTGGAGGCTTTGGGTCATGCAGGGTGATTCTGGCTACAAATAACTGAGAAGAGACAGACAGACTGAAGCCAAATGATCATGTGGTGTCAATCACGAATCTTAACACAGACACGCTGGAGGCAGAGACCGTTTATTCTACCATTTCATCTCGGATCAGGAATGTTTCTCTCTTCTTAATAAGTCTATGGAACAGAGTGTAAATTTACTAGTAGCTCTGTTTTTCAATATAGATCCCTGCCAAGGACGTGTATTTTGGGTATATTGTGGGCACATAATCATAATCATAATAATAATCATTGTTTTGACTCTGGTCACAGGTTTGTTCATAATCTGACTGATAATACTCAGTGTTGTTATTGCTAAACTTTTTGCTAAGTTTTTCAGTAATGGAAATAAAGCTAAAATGAAATTAAACTTAAAATACTTAATTGTTTTTCGGCAACTGACTGAAATAAACTGAAGTTACTAAATCTGAAGTAAAAGTAAAGTAAAATATAATTATAAAAAATAGGGCTGGGCAACAATTAATCGTGATTAATCGTATCCAAAATAAATGTTTGTGTTTTTATAATATGTGTGTATGTGTAGTGTGTGTAGAATTATTTTGTATATATATAAATACACACATGTATGTATATATTAAAGAAATATTTATATATATATACTGTAAATATATTTATATTAAATATTCATACTTTTTATATTGATAACACATTTTTCTTGCATGTGTGTGAATTTATATATACAAAATAATTATACACAGTACACACACATATATTATGTAAACAAAAACTTGTTTAATCGTGATTCAAAAACGCGATTAATCATTGCCCAGCCCGGAAATAGCACAACAAAATGACTCAAATTAAAATGAAAATTGGCCAAACAAGGAGTTGATCATGCTGTAGTGTCAGATCACCGGGCCATTGGCATTTTTTTAAGTGTTTTTGAATAAAACCATATGATTACTTTCTTCTGATACTTTAGTTGAATCACTTATTATTGCCTCATTGTTATTATATATGTATTTTAAGTCATTTTTAAGGCTATTGTTCACTTTTTATCAGATTAATCACCAAAATAGACGGATTACTCGATTACCAAAATAAATGGTTGAGTATGACAGCCCTAGATTAGTTAAAACATTTCAAAATGCACCTGTATTGTTTTCTATTTTTGGACTTTCAGTCGTATAAAATTTTTTTTGCTATAGAACATTTCTTAAAAACAGTGTTAAGTGATCTCTGTTAAGTCTCACTCTCCTGAACCCAATATCGTGTATCGTCTCATGTGAGCTAAGTGTATTGTCACACCCATAATAAAACATAATTTCCCTACAATAAAATTGTGGCCAGTGATAATCTTGAGTGGCTTGCCCAGCATAAAAAGTTAATGTCAAGCTCTGTTGTATATGTCACACTGACTTTTGATATGGAGAGTCTCTTGTATATGAGACGTGCTGTTTTCAGATGTCACCATGCTTAATGGTGATTCTAGTCCCATGGTAATACAATATATCTGGACATCATGTTTCTTAAACATGTTTCATGTTTATTTTTGGAGGACCGTAATAATGAATGACAATCTCATAGTAGCCTATATTTCACAGTACCATAGTAATGCTACAATACTTTGGAGTAAGAAGAGTAGAGTGTGAAATTCAGTATGAAAGAGCCTACCGGGTTGTATTACAAACGCCATTTTTTCCTATATGAATGGATATCTATTAATATAATGTGTTCCCTGAGTCCTGACTGTGTTTGAAATCGCAAAAAGAGAGGATGCATATTCTGCATGAAAGGGTGATGTTGTATGCTGCATGCTGTCTAATTTGCTGGCCAATTCATAATTCCATAACACAATAATCAGCAACAGAATCTGCTTTACTAAATGGCCTCTTTTTAGTGGATCATTAGTTGAAGTACAGAAGCCTGACTGTTTCCTCCACACACCCGCCCCAAACACATGAAGCATCCATTCCTTTCCCAGAATGTCGCCCTGACCGGAGACGGCGTTTCTGCTAAACACCGTCTGATGGTGTGTTCTGTTAAACTACAGCATCAGCTTCACAGTCGATTGTGTGCCGCTCGCACTAAGTGCTCTGTCTCTTACACTTAGCAAGTCCAATTCTCAGTAGACCCAGGTTTGAAATCACTAATGGCTGACAGGCATTTCTAACATTCTCTCGGCTGTCTTCGATCATCATAAAGGCTGAATGGAGACTGGCAGGAAAAAGCACAACAGCTCAATTATTCAGCTATTCGTTGCCCATTATCTAACGCCGGTGCTTTATTTGAAGAAATGCGTGATTTTAATTGTCGATGATTCAAATGGGACGTTGTTGAATGATGATCTAATAGGCTGGGTGGAAGATTGCTGTGCGCCATTGAGAATCACGTCTCAGGGATGTGTGTTTGTCACAGCTGTCTGCTGGAGTGTGTATGTGCAGATCCCACAGGATTGTGGGTGTGTTAATGAACTGGGTTTGTTAATGTTAACAAAGCTCTTTGAGACTGTAGACAGGGGCTTCAGATAGCTTATCGCCACACTGACACACACACCTGGCTACATATCAGTAGGTTGTTCATATTAAGGTGTCGCAATGTACCAGTTTAGACTATATTCCTGACATTGATGTTATAGCTACACATTTCATAACATCATAGATAATAATCTGATTGACGCTCCAATATTGTAGGTGATGTTACTGCTCCTTAAAGGTAGTCACATTAGCACGTTTAATTTATACAGCTAATGTATGTACAATGTAGGAAGCACAGTAGTATGAGCGTGAGTGACTAGGGAAAATGTGTGGGAAAATCTGAAGCGCTCAAGCTAAATTCCAGAACATGCAAATTCTAATGGAAATGACTAGATTTCGGTCGTGAAAATTCGCTTTAAAAAGGTAAATGTGATTTAATGCTGGTTGAGAAGTTACCTGTCCCTTTAGGTGTGTATTAGTAGCTGTGTTCCGATTGGTGTAGTAATGTTTTTTGTGTGTGTGTGTGTGTCATACGCAGGCTAACAGGACCCTCTGGCTACCTCTCTGACGGAGCTGGAAACTACAAATACAAGACCAAGTGCACGTGGCTTATTGAGGGACAGTGAGTATTGGTCTAAAAAACAAACTCTTTCTCAGATTAGAGGTGGGATTGTTACATTTTAAAGCCTTTAACATTGATTACTTTGCTCTTTTTCCCCAAGACACCAATAATAGATTTGTTTATTTATATGGTAAAATAACAACCATTATATTAGTTTCTAAAGTGATTATTGTTTTTGGGTTTTTTTTTCTGATATTGTTGGGCTGTTTTTTAAAATGGGGAAATCAGTTTGGATGTACTGCTGAGTAACCTGAAAAATAGCATTAAACACGCATTGGGATAAGATTGTGGATTGTGATCCTGCCTGAAAAAAAAAAAAAAAAATCCTACGATTTTCTGCCAAACAAATGTGAAATGATCATCATTTGGTAAATGTTAATATGCATTGTCATAATCATGCAATTGATTTAATTCAATTATTGTTTTATCCTATATCAAATAATAATGTTCAAATTATTTCAAATCATATGGTTATGGTTATCAAATCATAATGTTCATTTTTATTTATTAAAAACTTTAGTTTGAAGCATTTATTTTGAAACAAACACTTTTGTTTGTTAGGTGCACTGCTAGAATGATGTCCCGATTCCCGCTAAAAAAAATATATAGAAGAAAAGGCAACATTGTAACAATTTAAATTCCTATTTTGGAGCAAAACAAACGATCTACATGTCTGAAAACGCCCTTAAACCGCTTGCTGGGTCCTGTCAGGTTTTGGTCATGTAGCTGACCTCTATATCAGATACTTAGTATTTATGTGTGTTATGGTGGTTGATGGTCGTCTTTTTCTCGGCAGGCCAAACTCGATCCTGAGGCTTCGCTTTGAGCATTTTGCCACGGAGTGCAGTTGGGATCATCTGTACGTGTACGATGGAGACTCCATCTACTCTCCTTTACTCGCTGCCTTCAGGTATTCTCTTCATTTCTGTGTGTGTGCATGAGGTTTTAACAGGAGGAGTGAGATTTCCAGGTAATGACCTGTTAATCCAGGATTAGATTAGAATACAGGAGTGTTCCTGAAGGCTAGTGTACTTCCACCACATCAGACACTGGTTTTAAACGGTATGAATGACCCCTAAAACATACCTGAGGGCTTGTGGAAGTTCCCTGATATATATCTCATCCATGATTGGTTCTTCAACCAAAAGTGACTGGTAATAGGATAAAGTTCATGGCGTTTGACTGGTAATGTGATCTTAACATGACAGCTACCGTTAGGAGATCCACCCTGTGAAATGGACTAACCTTTCATAAGTTTGTTTTTAAGAAAGTGATACTTTTATTCAGAAGTGAGAGTAAAGGCATTTATAATGTTACAAAAGATTTCATTTTTTAAATAAATGCTGTTCTTTTGAACTTTCAAGAATCCTAAAAAAATGCATCACAAACTGTTTTCAACATTGATAATAATAAGAAATGTTTCTCAAATCAGCATTTGTGACGCATGATTTCTGAAGGCTCATGTGACACCAAAGACTGGAGTAATGATGCTGCAAATTCAGCTTTGCCATCACAGGAGTAAATTAGTTTACAATATATTAATATAGAAACCAGTTATTTAAATTTTTTTACAGTTTTACTTGGTGATGATCAAAAGTGCTTTTTGTCAAGTGAGATCAGATGAGCCTGCTAGTCTAAGGAAGTACTTGGATAGTGATTCAGAAGTGCTCACCAATATGCCAAAAGTTTGAACAATATTTGGCAGAATGTATACAAAAATCTTTAAAAATATTCTTACAAAAAGCCAGCACTAATCATTTTTGACCAGCCCATTTAAAAAAAAGAAGAAAGCACACAGACCCTCTAATAGAGTACAATTAAATGAGGAAGTGATGAAATTATTGAATGAGTTGCGCTCCCTTCCAGAAGATGTATTACAGGTTCTGTGTTCTTTTTCATGTTCCAGCGGTTTGATTGTTCCTGAGAGCTACAGCAACGAGACCGTCCCAGAGGTGGTGGCACAGTCGGGCTTCACCCTGCTACACTTCTTCAGTGACGCTGCGTATAATCTCACTGGCTTCAACATCTCCTACAGGTAAGCTTTCATTCCTGGGCCGAAACAGGCTGATGCTCATAGTTCTGTTACAAAACCTAGTGAGCTGCTTGCTTAGACGGCCACGAGTCGAGGAACAAGTAAATAAATGCTGGATTGAACTATTTATTCGTCAAAGAATGCTGGAAAAATGTATCGTGGTTCCCACAAAAACATTAACATGATTTCTAAAGGATCATGTGACACTAAATACTGGAGTAATAATACTGAAAATTCAGCTTACCTTACATATTAAAATAGAAAATTATTACAATAATAAAAATCTGTTTGAATAATATTATTTTACATTTTTATTCTAATAATTTATTTTTATTTTTTATTTTTTTTAAATTTCCGGCTTTGTGAGTGTAAGAAACTTCTTTCAAAAACATTTTAAAAGAATTGTACTGCAACGGTAGTGTACTTAAATACATTATTGTAGTTTACTCCAAATCAGTCAAGTTTCCATTCAGTTTAGAAGATTCCAGACATCTGCGTGTTTACGCAGTAAACTGGAAGGAAGCTTGTAAACATGCTTGTTACTCTGTGAAACTTAGGACTTTGAAACTTTAACCTTTATGGCTTAGTTACAAAGCTATACATAACCTATGAACACTGCGTTATTTAAAGTGCCTCTATTATGCTTTTTGAATATGTTTAATATAGCTGTTTCAAAGATCAATGTGCGCTATAAATGGAGTTATTGTCTCCTAAATGAAAATGTACGATTCTGAACTGCCTGAAACGAGTCATCAAAAATTCCAGTCTTACTTTTTGCTCAAACCTATAACAAATTTGCATAATGCCAGCCTGTGGTCTTCATTGGCTGCCCGCAAACAACATCTACTTTAGCCCGCCCTTTAACACTAGAGTTGTAGCTGAGGCCTGGAAGAGTTTAGAGCAGGGCATGGTTTTGTTGTACATGGCTGTTGAAGAGCTCTGAGGATTCTGGGTAATGTGGATGTGTATTAAAGTGATAGTTCAACTAAAAAGGAACATTTTGTAATCATTTACTCTCTTGCGTGTCATTCCAAATGTGTGTGACTTCCTTTTTTATGTGAAACACAATGCTTCTGGCCAAATATCAGATATGCCTCATTAAAATCAAGTCAAGTTTGATTTGTCATTTCAGCCACTTTGATACAGTGAAAATGCAACTTCATCTGTTCCGCATAACAAATCACAGGCAGGTCAAGGTCACAGACAAAGTGTTCTGCTCTATACACTGTGACAGGGCTATTCAATTAAAGTTACAAGAGGTTCCTTCCCAGCAGAGGTCCGGACAATACTTTTTTGGAACAGTTATACATTTCCATCGAGGCAGCCGTAGTACTTTGTCAAAGAAAAAATCCTGAACACTCAAAATAGCCATCAAAGATTAAAAAAATTTTGGGCCCAGGTAGCCAAAGCAGTGTGCCTAAGAATTTTTTATAATATTTGCCAAAAAAAGTAAATATATTCATACCAATATGAATATAAAAAGTTAGATCAGATTTTTATGTATTTATTTATTTATTACATTTACCAGGTGCATAAAAGGCCTTTTATATTTTGCTCAAAGTAATAAACTACTAAAAACAAACAACCTACATAATTTAAGAAGCAAATTTAAAAACCACTGCACTATACGGTATATACAGTGAGATAAGTTTGTTTTTTCAAGTCTCCTATGCTAACCAATGCTGCAATATTTTAAAAAAAACAAGGTAATATCATGAAATATTACAATGAATGTTTTATATTTTAATATATTTTACAATATAATTTATTTGTGTGATGGTCAGTGATGCAGTCTTGCTTCCCCCATAATCGATCTTGATATCTCAAGTTTAAATATGTGAAAATGCAAATGACCTTCTACTCAATTTCTGCTGCTTTTGAGTTCCTTGGCGGGGAAAAAGCCATGCGGATTTGGAAGGACGTAAGAGTGTCATGATGACCAATTTTTGGCTGAACTGTCCCTGTAAGGCTCTGTACGCTAGAGAACAAGGGCTAGAACAAGAAAATGCAGGTCGGAGTAATTTAAGAAGAGCGGGAAAGAAGCAGCGCAGATGTCTTTGACCTCTGTGTCTGTCAGGAACTGCTCATGTTGAAGTCCTGACGGCGACTGCGGCAGTTTCTATAGCGACTG
The DNA here is from genome assembly GCF_988280905.1 of Pimephales promelas. Taxonomy (NCBI): domain Eukaryota; kingdom Metazoa; phylum Chordata; class Actinopteri; order Cypriniformes; family Leuciscidae; genus Pimephales; species Pimephales promelas. Next base: position 8,750,998 of record NC_142779.1, on the reverse strand, counting down.
CATTCACGGGGACCCAAAAAAAAAACACTGGCGGTGCAGCATCAATAGAACATCAAACACCAATCCTGACACACACTGCAGACACTCACAAAAACATGTAAAGCTGAGAGACAGATGCTAGACTGCCTTTGATTCTCTGCTGTCCCTCTTTTCCCCATGTTCAGCTTTCGAAGAGAGTGAGCTGCCTACTAATGCGCCTGTTTTTACACACTTCACTTCAGGTTCAATTCGAATATCTTCTCCTTCGACGCAGCTGTTTATATGATTGGATGCTTCGAAAGCAATCATTAACTTGAGATGTTAGAATATTTACCAAAAGTATTGTGTAAGCTTATTTGCCTTGCTGTTGTAAATGCTTTATGGATCCTGTGACACGGCTGTTTTGCTCTGCGTGTGTGTCGCTGAATTAGTGTATATTGCAGCTTTTCTAAATCAAGATGTTTTTACTGTAGACTAAACGTCCACTGTATTGCCAGACACTGCTGTATGGGAAATAGCCGGACGATATTAGCAAGAGCTAATGTCTACTGAGTACAATGTCTAACTTTGCACTGGAAAAGGTATGCCTAAGCAAACAGTGTAACAATAGGCTTACATAAGATGTGTTTGGTGCGAGACAATCATTAAACTGAAATCATTGTGGTGAATGAGTTAAAAAATAGTGTTATATGACATATGTATTCCTGTATTGGAAATTTAAAGCTTCAAATATTTTATATCATATATATATATATATATATATAGCAGTTTTATATCATCATATATCATCATTATATAGCAGTTTTATATCATCAAAAAAAACTCAAATCAATTATGAATCATAATTCATAACTAAAAAAAAGTAAATTAGAAATGTTTTTTATGAAATATTTACTTAAATTATATTTCAGTTTAATTCTATTTCAGCAATTCCCTGTTAATGTAAACAATAGGGCTGCAAGATAAATCAGAATATCGTAGGTAAAAATGACAATTATACATATCGCAAGGGCTTGCAAAATTGAAGTGATTTTAATACTTCAAAAATTGTCAGTTTTAGGTTGAGACAAATAGCAGAGAATAAACTGACGATTTAGTTCCTAAAGAACATGAAAACATGACTAGCTGTGTTTTTTCACGCATCTAGTTTTGGGATATTGCCTAAAAAATGGGATGTGATTGGATAACTGGACTAACCAGCGGACCAATTTCATGGCACAGCATCTCAAATGTTGGTTTGGTCGTTCAGAAATGCCTTAGTCATAGTATGTTATCAGAATGATTTGGAATAATGATCTCTCTGAAGTGTCTCAGCAGATTGCGATCCCAAACGCAAGATAATATGAGAGCGTTTATTGTGTTTTGTCTGCGCACTGGTGATTTATGATGGGGGGGAGGGGAGCCATAGTGGCTTCCCTGATTGCTGAAACCTCCATTTTTTCCACATTATGATGATTTTGTTCTCTTTAAACACATGGGATGGAAAGTATGCTGTATTCGCAAGTGTTTTATGCAATATTCCAATTTTGTGCACAAGTTAAATTTGCAACTTTAATGGTGTGCAGCCCTAGTTAACCATGACAGAACTGTTCTCTCTGCGGCTGTATCAAAACATTACTTTTTTGAGCAGTCTGGAATGTCAACTGTCTTGATCAATCACATGAGTTTGGGCTACCTGTAATAAGCCTTCAGCAGGAAGTTGACTAGGTTGTCCAAACAATGCTACATCTACACCGATATGACATTTCCCATTGCATTGATTTTTCTGTCTTTCTGACCCAGGGTGAACACATGCCCCAATAACTGCTCTGGCCGTGGGGAGTGTCGTGTGGGGAATTCCAGTGAGTCGGTGCAGTGTGTATGTGAGGATGGCTGGAAAGGACCGGCCTGTGATGTGCCCTACTGCTCGTCTGACTGTGGCTTCCCTCTCCGGGGACAGTGTGAAACCAGTGCCAAACGATGCCAATGCAAACCAGGGTGGCAAGGTAAGCCCTAGCTTGTGTAGAAACAGAGCATAATGACCATAAGCTACTTAAAGGGTTAGTTCACCCAAAAATGAAAATTAAGTCATTAATTACTCACCCCCATGCTGTACCAACCCCGTAAGACCTTCGTTCGTCTTCGGAACACAAATGAAGATATTTTTGATTAAATTTGAGAGCTGTATAACTACCACATTGGCTGCCTAAGGGACTGCCTCTTGACGGCCCAGAAAGTCAATGAAGAAAATGTTTAAATATCCCAAGTGACTACCGTGGCTCAACTATATGTTTATCAAGCGACGAGAATACTTTCTGTGCGAACAAACAAACAAAAATAACGAGTTTTTTCGACTATTTCTTTTCTTCCTTGTAGGCCAGAACGAGAATTCCTTAGATTTCCACGACGCATGCGCGAGATTTGCGATCTGCTTACACCAGCTTACACTACTTCAGATCGCAATTCTCGCGCATGCGTCGTGGAAATCTAAGGAATTCTCGTTTCTGGCCTACAAGGAAGAAAAGAAATAGTCGAAAAAACTCGTTATTTTTGTTTGTTTTTTCGCACAGAAAGTATTCGCGTCGCTTGATAAACATATAGTTGAGCCACGGTAGTCACTTGGGATATTTAAACATTTTCTTCATTGACTTTTTGGGCCGTCAAGAGGCAGTCCCTTAGGAGCCAATGTGGTAGTTATACAGCTCTCAAATTTAATCAAAAATATCTTTATTTGTGTTCCGAAGACGAACGAAGGTCTTACGGGGTTGGTACAGCATGGGGGTGAGTAATTAATGACTTAGTTTTCATTTTTAGGTGAACTAACCCTTTAACTGTTGGGTTTTACCGTTTTCGAATCCATTCAGACGATTTTCTGATATTTAGAAGAATATCAGTTACCAGACAGATTCTGGTCTCATTGACTTCAGACCAGAAACTGTCTGGTTACTGATATTCTTCTAAATATCAGAAAAGCGGCTGAATGGATTCGAAAACGGTAAAACTCAACTGTTTAACTCTGAGGGAGTTGTAAAATGAGCCTATTTCCCAAAAAAAAAAAAAAAAAGCGGAGTATCCCTTTAAGGAATCGGTTCATCATCGGTAGTTTTGTTTGTAAAAGTTTTGTAATTCGCTCACAGTTCTTGGAATGCGTTGGTCCCTTTTGGTTTCCCTAATAGTTTCCTGCCTCTCTTCCCCTCCGCCTCACACAGTTCGGACTACATATCTTTGTCTCAATCTCTCCACCTCTAGTTTTGTTTGGGTTTGCTTGAAAGACTGTACCCTATGTACTGAGACTGTTTGTCCTAGGGCTCTGTTTTGGTAAAAAACTGATGTTCTAATACTTGGCTTATTCTAGGGCTGTGATTTACTCATATGAATCAGAAATGCTGATTATATAAACACTGAGTGAAAAGATTATTGGTCATTTCCAGTGATGCACCGATGTGAAAATTGTGGCCGATACGATAACCGATATTAATATTGCTGTTATGACCGATACCGATATTTACCGATGTCGATATCTCTGTATAGAAAACACACTTAGCGAGGATTAGGGCTGCACGATATTGATAAAAAATTACATTGCAACATTTTATTTTTCTGCGATATAAAAACAATTTCACCAGATGACTTGAGTAGCTCTTGGAAAGAATGAATCATTCCACAATGACTGGGGTGTTTTTTCATGGAGTAAATGATGACCGGATTGTTGACGGGGAGTGTAGTTTTCAGGGTCTCTCCCTCTCTGCCGTGCTCTCTCACCTTCACTTTCTCCTCAGAATCATGACGTAGATCCACTGCTACATCAATAAGTAGAGAAGCACTATGATTACGATTACCATTCTTTATATATTACATCACAAGTCTGAGGTTTCATAATTGTGAGTTTCCAACTTGTAATCATGAGGTTGACGAAGACATGAACTTTTTTGTTGTTGTAATTATGTTAAATATGACTTGGAGCCACTGAACCTCAGTCTTAGGGAGAGCACAGCTGCCTGCTGAGCCATGTGTGGGTATCTGAGCTCTTTCTGTCTCTTCCTCTTTCTCTCCCGTCAGAGGCACAGATATGTGGAAGTGTTTAATTGCCCATCTGTGAACAACAGGTTGAGCCACACTCAGGGCTGACTCATATTTTAAGTTCCTCCCTGGTTTCCTGTCATTTTATACATTTTCAAGCACACAGCCCTCTTGCATATCTTCTGTTTTAGTGGTTTATATTTGTGTAAATTTAGTCAATTAGCCATGTTTTTTTTTTTAAGAACATAAAATTAAAGTTGTCTTTCACTGCTTGATTACTATTGTACATTTCGTGTTTGTTTTGCATAATGTTCCATTCAAAGGAAAAACTGCATGTGTAATAATAATTAATGAGTTGTTTGGCAAAGTATCAGCTTGGAATGAGGAATAAAGTGAATATTCACATTAGTTTAAAAGTTTCTCACACCGATTGCAGTTAATTGATAAAAAAAAATTGAGGAAAAACAGTAAGTTAGTCAACAGTAATACAAGCTTATTTGTTCTAGGAATAATATTTAATAACATTCTTATATATCTATATATGAAAATCCAGATATGGTCTTTTTATGGTCTTTTGATCACAAATTACTGGTCTGGAAGTTAGCAAGAGTTCCAGAAATACTGTTGTTCCACTCAATGTTGATGGATTTAAATGGTTCACGAGTAGTTGAAAAATGTCTCCCAGTTTGTTTGAGTTAAAGTCCCCGTGAAATCAAAATTGAACCTATTTACTTTGTTATCGCATATTACTAGTCTTGTGGTGAACAATTAATCCGTGCAAGTGAATATATATTAAAAAAATGTTTTACCTTAGTAATCTTTAATCAAAATCTGAAAAGTTACTTCCGGTCTGGAACGGTTTCTTTTTCTGATGACGTAGGTTTCACAGTTTGGGTGGGGAAACGCGTAACCACTCCCCTCAAACCGTTAGTTTGCTATGAGCGAGAGATGGAGAGGAGGAGCGCTAGAGTAAAACCCTGCCCTCTGTTCAATATTCCGTTTCACTTGGAAATACGTCACAGCACTGGAGAAAAATCGTTTGCAACTTCCGGTTCACGGGGACTTTAATGTGAGACCAAATATTCACTATAGGGTTCAAATCTGGACCAAAACATGACTTGTTCTCAAGCCACTTCTTGGTTGTTGGAATTTGGGCTGGAGCATTGTTTAGTTGAAAAATAACATCTGATATTCTTCTTTTTAGAACAACTTTTGTGTAATGATACATCATTATATCGCGCTATTAAATTGTGGCGATATGTATCGTTGATGTAAACTGATTAGCAACTTAGTTTTATACAAGGCTTAGCTTACTGAATTTATAAGGAATACTTCAGAAATCATTCTAATGTTCCAAACTGTTGTGCTGCTTAATATTTGTGGAAACCATTATGCATTTTTGTCAGTATTCTATGGAAGCTTGTTTCCGCCATAGAATGAAAAATATAAAAGGTAATTGCGACTTTTTATCTCACAATTCTGACTTTTTTTTCTCACAATTGCGAGTTTACTTCTCGCAATTCTGACATTATTTCTCAGAATTGCAAGATGTAAAGTCAAAATTGCGTGATATAAAGTCGGAATTGTGAGATATAAAGTCGGAATTGCGAGATATAAAGTCAGAATTGCGTGTTATAAAGTCAGATTTGCGTGATATAAAGTCAGAATTGCGAGATATAAAGTCGCACTTCTGTATTTTTTTTCTCAGAATTGCGACTTTATATCACCCAATTCTGACTTTATATCACGCAAATCTGACTTTATAACATGCAATTCTGACTTTAGATCACGCAATTCTGACTTTATATTACGCAATTCTGACTTTATATCACGCAATTCTGACTTTATATCTCGCAATTCTGACTTTATATCACGCAAATCTGACTTTATAACATGCAATTCTGACTTTAGATCACGCAATTCTGACTTTATATCACGCAATTCTGACTTTATATCACGCAATTCTGACTTTATATCTCGCAATTCTGACTTTATATCACGCAATTCTGACTTTATATCACGCAATTCTGACTTTATATCTCGCAATTCTGACTTTATATCACGCAATTCTGACTTTATATCACGCAATTCTGACTTTATATCTCGCAATTCTGACTTTATATCTCGCAATTCTGACTTTATATCACGCAATTCTGACTTTATATCACGCAATTCTGACTTTATATCACGCAATTCTGACTTTATATCACGCAATTCTGACTTTATATCTCGCAATTCTGACTTTATATCACGCAATTCTGACTTTATATCACGCAATTCTGACTTTATATCACGCAATTCTGACTTTATATCTCGCAATTCTGACTTTATATCACGCAATTCTGACTTTATATCACGCAATTCTGACTTTATATCACGCAATTCTGACTTTATATCTCGCAATTCTGACTTTATATCTCGCAATTCTGACTTTATATCACCCAATTCGGACATTATATCTCGCAATTCTGACTTTATATCACGCAATTCTGACTTTATATCTCGCAATTCTGACTTTATATCACGAAATTCTGACTTTAAATCTCACAATTCTGACTTTATAACAGGCAATTGCGACTTTATATCATGCAGTTCTGACTTTATATCTCGCAGTTCTGAGAAATAAAGTCAGAATTGCGAGATATAAAATCGCAATTGTGAGAAAAAAAGCCAGAATTGTGATATAAAAAGTCACAATTATTTTTATTTTTATATTCAGTGGTGGAAACAGGCTTCCATAGTCAGTGTTTCCTCTAGGATTTTTCCAAGCTGTGGGGGCAGGCCCATTTCCCCGGTGGGGGGGCCTTGTCTCCCCAAAGTATTATAATCGATCATGCGCATCCCGTGTGCAGAATGATGCACTTGAAGCAACACCAAGTCACAGCAAGCAATGCTTCACATTGAAAAGAACATAGCGAAGGGATTATATCTATAATATGCTTAGTAGGGCTGCACGATTTGGGGAAAATGCCACATTGCCATTGCAATTACTGAGGTCAGTATTGCAATTGTGATATGCGATTCCGATATAATAAAATGGTTTCATGAGTCCAACTTGCTTGGTTCTAAAGTAAAATGCACACACAGATTAGTGATCATTCTGTGTATTAATGTTTATTTCTCAACTCAAACTACAGACAACAACTAAATGATTGATAACACCTATAATGATCAATAAACCATCAACCAAACCATCATTACAGTGAAAGCTATCAACTTTTTAAAAAAAATTATTAGGTTAAAAAAAAAATTTAACAAATTTTAAATTAAGTGAACTTCAAACAATCCCCACATAAACCCATAATAAAAACCATATTTACCTGTGCCCTTCCTGTCTTAACAGGTAGGATACAGAAATTGAATAAAGTTATCAAACAGTATGTGCTGCATGAATTATAAATTATATATAGAATAATCCTTATTAAAGCTACAAAAGTTCTTTAGTCAAGATCAGTGAGTAATTTTCTAATTTCCCTTTATTCTTTTAACTTGACTGACAGAACGCTTTATTCGCTGCTGGCCCTTTAAGAGGACCCGTTGCCGAGACGCGGATCTCACATGCGCCTCATAGCACAACTCCTTTCGTCCTTAAGACTTTTCTTACGTTATGAAGATACTCGACAAAACGACATTTTGGCATAATTGTGTGTGTTATTGTTCGTTCAAGCTCGAAAGAGAACTGTAATCTGGCACGCGTCAGTGCATGCGCATTATGGCGCGCGTCTTTCTGCGAGTCTCATTTAGGGCATTCACAGGCAGCTTTTCAGTTCTTGTCGTGCAAAATGCGAAAAGGCATTTGCACGAATAAGAACAGGATCGTGTAACACTAGTCAAAGGATGACAAAAAAGAAGAGATGCTGCGTTAATAGCCCTAATTTGTTTATTTCATATAAAATCGCGGCATTTTGCGTTATATAATTGCATAGGTTTGAGATCGCTATTACGATTGCGATATGATTAATCGTGCAGCACTAATGCTTAGTGTATTCTATATGCAACAGTTTTTTGAGCCTTTTCTTTTAACAGTTTTAAATTTCAGTGCGCATGAAGAACAATAGCACTCTCTCGACTCCATGCTGTAATCTTACTTAAAGGGAATGTGAAAGGTATGGGCAATAAACTCCACTCCAGCAAGATAAAGTCATTTTATGAAAACCATAGACCTTTATGCTTTATCTACAAATGAAGTATAATAATGGGAATATTGACCTTGAAGAGAGTGTCGTCGTGTCGCAAACGAACGCGACGAGCTGTGTGAATTCTGAATGGAGAATGACTGAGGCGAGATGACTTTCCGTTAACTTTAACTTAGCGACTAAAATTACACATTATGCAATGACTTTAGAAGTCTTGGAATATAGGGTGAAAACTTGATTGTGCTTTACAAAGTTTTTTATGCCTTTAGTGGGGCTTAACAAAATAACATAATACTATGCAGAATATCGGACGTCACTGAGAAGCTGCAGCCGTGGCGGGAGGATTTTAAGTGTGGCGGCCCGCCACGGGAGAATGAATGTAGAGGAAACACTGATAGTATTCTTTGATGAATGGCAAGTAAAAAAACGTTCACTTATTTTAAATAGGAATATTTTGTCACGTTTACTTAGTACAACTTTCACTTTTCATCAATATATAGAATATTTGTAGCTTACCTTGCCCTAGTAACAGTCAGAATGTGTGTATTTTAGGTCTGGACTGTTCAATAACTGTACCAGGAAACGTTTCGTTCTGGATGCGCGAGGAATACACCAGCCATGGCTTGGCGCGGGCGTCCCATAAGGCTGTGGTTCATGAAGATGTGATGTGGGTGATAGGTGGACATGTGTTTAACTACACACACTACCAGATGGTGACTGCGTGAGTACACGCACACACACACAGACACATCATAGGATAAAAACTTCGCTGGCTCTGGGTTTCACTTTCTCCTTTACTCTGGCTCAGGTTCAACATCTCTTCTCAAAGCTGGATGTCGCTAAACCGGTCCGTCAACTCTGTAACTGGACGCTACGGTCATTCTCTCTCCCTGCATGAGGTTTGTTAATGGATGAGATGATGTTTAATAGTGTTCTTCTACTCTAAAGTCTTCATTATAATGTCTTGACGAGGCCAAAAGGATTATTAATTGACTTCCAGGCCTATTTAAAGATCGTTTTAATGCTTTCATCTTCTAGTTTTAGATTATTCCTTCCGTATACAGACAGTGTGTTGCATGTTTTTTCATGTGCAAGCCTGCTGTATTTATACTCAACACACATTGAACTGAGATCTCTTAAGTTATTTGTCTTTGTGTGTTTGCATACAGGATAAAATCTACATGTACGGTGGGAAGATTGACTCCACAGGAAACGTGACATCAGAACTCTGGGTGTTTCACACGCGGAACCAGTCGTGGGTTTTGCTAAATCCGCGTGCTAAAGAACAGTATGCAGTCGTGGGCCACTCGGCGCACACCGTCCAGCTCAGTCCCGATGGATCGGAGCCTGTCATACTGGTCGTCTTCGGACACTGCCCTCTTTATGGATACATCAGCCAAGTGCAGCAGTACGACATTGGTCAGTAGCATGCAGTAGTGATGTCAGGGAGTTACATTGAATATTTACATTATTATTGTGATAATTTTTTCGATAGATAGATATAGATAGATAGATAGATAGATAGATAGATAGATAGATAGATAGATAGATAGATAGATAGATAGATAGATAGATAGATAGATTTTACATTTTCTCAGAATCTTGCATCATGCACATTTTTAGATGGCATGTAAAAAATCCCTTCTTTTTGAAAACACAAAAAAAGTACCTTTTAAAAACAGGCCCCAGGACACCTGTGTTCTGTTGCATGAAAGGAAGGATTCATCATCCCATGTAAAAGCACCATAATCCTTTTCAGAATATTGAGTGCTGTCCTGGACTGAAAGTCACAGTGAACAGTTGTGACCCAGTTTATGTCTGATGAATCAGACCGCTTGGAGACAGACTCTTTCATTCATCACAAAATTAAAATAAGGCCCTTTTTTAAAATTGTTTTTCAATTTGTTTGAAATGGTTTGCAGTTGGAAAAGAAGTCATTATCGATTTGTGGAAGGGAGACTGGGGCAAGTTTTCACATTTTTGGTTTATATAACAGTGAATGGATGCCAGTGTGGTTTGAAATTAACATTAAAAGCTGCTGCTAGGGAAAACTATCTTTTATTCAATTGTGCTTTTGACTGAAAACATTATAAATACTTGTGTGGTCCTTCCTCAAGTGACAGTTATCCTAGTCCTGGCCTGTTAGCAGTAATTGTATTATGGACTCTACTGCCCTCTGGTGTTGTAATGAAAGAGCAGCATCAAAAAATATTTCTTAGGAACCAATTTTTGCTTTTCTTCCTTCACTAACTCTCATACTTTACACTGTTCCCTTTGCAGTAAAGAATACATGGAGTGTTTTAGAGACTCGTGGGGCGCTGGTTCAGGGCGGCTATGGACACAGCAGTGTGTACGACCCTCAAACACACTCCATCTACATCCATGGAGGATACAAGGCTTTCAGCGCCAATAAATATGGCCTGGCCGGAGACCTGTACCGCTATGATGTGGACAAGAAAATGTGGTGCGTTGAGTGGCATTACACCTTTTAGTTTAACACTTTGACTTCAATCGTGATCATTTTAAGGCTACGCTTAATATTATGAAAAAGAAAAAATAGAACACTTACAATTAAATTAAATAATATTATCGCAAAATATTACCTCATTGAAATATTATTGATATACTGTGCTGATTCAGCACACTAGAAATTGAATACACTACTTTTCAGATGTTTGAGATAAGATTAAAAAAAGTTTTTTTTTTCTTCAGCAAAGGTGTATTAGATTAATCAAGTGACATTAAAGACAGTTAGAAAAATGTTTCTATTTCAAATAAATACTGCTCTTTTGAACGTTGTATTCATTAAAGAACTTTTTTAGTGAGATTTTACCAGAAATGATTGTTGAATTTTGACCATATGTTAATGAAAAACATATTGTATAATATTAACTGCTGTGTTTTTTGTACTTATGCAACTCTTGTATTTTTGAAGATAGCCTCATATGCTGACACGGCATTACAAAGCTAGATTACTACCATTCATAAAAGAAAAAAAACTGCATCAAGGTTTTGACAAAAAATGTTTATGATAATAATAAGAAATGATTCTTGAGCTGCAAATCAGCATTTTAGAATGAATACGGCTTACGTTTTATAATATGTTTAAATAAAAAAGGTATCAACCTCAATTTTTGAAAGGTAGTGTACATTTATACAGAAAACTTGCACATGACACAGTATACAATGATCTACAAATAGTGTGTAGTATGCTAGTGTGCTGTTCTGAACATAGTCTGACTTCGTTCTGTTGCTTTCTCCACTGATGGTGTTGCTTATTGACCTGCAGGTTTATTCTGAGGGACAGTGGTTTTTTCCGTTACCTCCACACATCGGTGATCGTTGGCGGGAACATATTGGTGTTTGGAGGGAACACACACAATGACACTTCAATGAGCCATGGTGCGAAGTGCTTCTCCTCAGATTTTATAGCATACAACCTGGGTGAGTACAAAACAGTCCTGAATATTTAAATCACACATCTTCTGTACTTCTGTGTAGCATTTTTGCACATTCTCGTCAGCTACATCGGTACATCACAATTGTGTATTGCCCCCTTGTGGGCTACTCTATCTCAAAATACACTTTGCGCATGATCTATTGTACTCGCACCGTCCGTGACATCTCAAAAATCGGGACAATCCCAATGACGAAAATTACGCCACGGCGACTGTGCGCATGACCGTCCCAGAACACAGACAGCCGAAGTATACTTTGAGCTTTATCCGATCAGAGTTAGGAGTATGTTTTACTCTTGAGTTTTGAAGATAATGTGACTGTAAAGTGCCAACTCGAATGTTTGCTACAAAATTCAAAAGTCTGATTTTGCATGCAGTGTGTCAAAATGTGTAAAAGCCAACATGCTGGCTGAATGAAAACGCAAGTTTACTTTGTGACAGGAGGTGGCACTTTTAGACCTGAAGGAATAGCCCTGCCAACCTGGTACACAATTTGGTTTGCAACTTTGTTTGACACCTGCTTGTCACAGAGAAGAAAGGAAGTCAAACAATCTCTCTCAAACTGATTATGTTTGTGTTTGCAATACCAAATTAAAGCGTACAGAAAAGAGCCATTTCTGGATTTTTATTTTTGCTGTTTACGAACGCTTGGTTTTATAGATGTGCACAAGCGGCACCAAGTTTAATGGACCAGAAGCGGATCTTGGCAAAATCGCTACCATAGTGACCAAAAGCTCAAATCTTATTGGCTGTTTAGTTTTCTTAGCAGTGTGATGGAAAATAGATAGGAACATCAATGATGGTTTGTGATTATTCATGTTGATCTATACAGACACGTTCACAGGCATCAAATGTGTATCGCACCAAAGTTTTCACACCAAACATTTGTCTTTTGTTCTTTTTTTATAAACACTGTCATATTGCATCCATTAAATTCCAAATAAAGACACTTTAAAAAATAATAATAATCGATTTTTAGAATAGATAAAGGACATAATTCCCTGAATATTCAAAAATTGGCTTTCACAAATTGAATTTTCAGCTAAAAAACAAAAACTAAATTGTATGTGATTATGGTTTTAATTTTGGTCAGCCTATACCATTGACTTCCTGCATCCTCTTACTTATGGCATATATATATATGAGTATAATATGTCTATCTTTCACAATATTGAACAGCAGAGGAGACACTTGCGCAGAAAGCGTAATTGGATTTCTGTGCGTGTAGCAGCAAGCCATTAGAGACTGAAATACACTCATCAGGGGGGCTCTTGCAGAAAGATGCGTGATCTTAAAGCCATTATTTTATGAGTGACACATTCGAGTTTTATAATCTCCAGGGATCGTAGACATGCCTGTCTGCTGGTATTTGCTTTTCATGGAGATAATGAGGGATACTATGATGTCAGACTAGACGCACTGCAAGCATGCGAGTATGTGGGTGGGAATTTAGAGCGTCTTTGAGAAGTTTGTAGTGCCTATATAACACACAAGAAGCTTCAAACACATCCGGAGTGTCTGCGTTTGCTTACTCGTCATTATATATCACTCCTCTTCTAAATTTCTTTCTCTTGTTATTCCCATGCCAACTCCTCTTTAGAGATGCAGGCTTGTGCTGTGGTAATCTGTAATTAAGTAGAGGCCTGTCTCGGCCCTGAGGGTAATTGCTCTGTCCTTACTATCTGAACTCAATTATACGGGCCCACACAAGGATGCTGAATTCCATTTGTCAGAAATGTTGCCAGCAGAGGGCAGTGACTTCTCACACACACACTGCACTAATAGCAGCCATTTCTCTTCATGCTTCTCTTACTTCAGTTAGATTAGCCGCTAACTCATTCTATTTCACATGTAGGAAAGAGATGATTTGATATTAAAGAGATAGTTCACTCTAAACTGAAAATGAAGTCATCTTTTACTCGCCCTGGTTTTGTTCTAATGCTGTATGCCATTCTTTCTTTTTCAGGCTACAAAAGGAGAAATAAAAACTAAAAAGCTTTAACCTTTTTTTAAAAAAGATTACAAAAATATCACAGAATGCGCCCATGTGACATGTATCGTATATTCAGTGTTCTGGGGGTATATGATTTGGTAAAAAACAAACCAAAATTTAATTGAACTAAAATCTTGAATTTGGCCGTTGGTCTTCACCAAGTTAATATCTCCGGACAAATGCGAGCGGGGATTTTTTTTTTTTGTGGTCTGAAAAAGAAAGAATGGCATAGTGCATTAGACCCACACCAGGGTGAGTAAATGATGATTTCATTTTAGGGTGAACCTACTCTTTATGAAAATGCAGCAAGTTCATTTTACAAAGATAGAAAGGTGCTGGAAGTGAACTTTTATCTCAAATTTTGTGGTATTAAAATGTTACCTAGTTTTAATGTACTAGTTAAGTTGCCTCATAGCCCCTTTACTTCTTCACAGGTCATTAATTTATGCATAGCCCCAGGATGAAGCTTGGTCTAATGAATATTAATTGAGTAACGCGAGCAGAAATTACCTGGCAACGATTAGTCTTGGCTAATTAATATTCATGAGCTCAGTCTTCTCTATAGTGATGTCTCTAAAATTCCAGCAGCAGTGGGTGGATGTGTCTGAAATGAGATTCACTTTGTCTGTCCTTTTCTCTTCTAGCTTGTGATGAGTGGACTGTACTGCCCAATCCAGATCTTCATCATGACGTCAACCGCTTTGGCCACTCAGCTGTGTATCACAATGGGTAATCTCAATGTTTTTTTATTGTCATCGGTAAACATCTAGTCTCACTTATAATAGCTTATTTTAGATGAACTATTCCTTTACAATAGTGTATGTTTAGGGTTATATGCACTACCATTCAGAAGCTTCTTTTTTTTTTAAGAAATGTATATTTGATTAATCAGGGATGTATTAATTTAATCACAAGTGACTATAGACATTTATAATGTTAAAAAAGATTTCTATTTTCTAATAAATTAAATTTCTCATCAAGAAAATTTCTCATTTCCTCATCAAGAAAATGTTCTTGATGTTTCTACTCCTCAAAGAATCCTCAAACAAAAATATTGCAGCACAACTGTTTTGAACATTGATGATGATAATAATACTAAATGTTTCTTGAGCACCAAAATCAGCATATTAGAATTATTTCTGAAGGAACATGTGACGCGCATATATATATATATATATATTAGTGCTGTCAAACGATTAAAATATTTAATCACAATTAATCACATTAATGTCATAGTTAACTCACGATTAATCGGAATTAATCACACATTTTTATTTATTCTAAATGTCTCTTTTTTGTTTTTGTCCCATTTTTTTCTCTCATCTTAATGTTCTTATCAACATTTAAAAGTGGATCGGCTTACTTTGTACAAATGTTTTTATTGAAAACAACAATGACAATACTGTGTTCAATTTCACATTCTCACTTGGAGCAAATAATCTGTCACATCACATAATGTAACACTGTCCATCAATTAAAGGGTGAAAGAAATACTTGAGAGGTCCTGATATTGACGAGGGGGCGGAGAATTCGCATCAGCTGTGTATGTGTGTGTGTGCCTGTGTTTGTGTGTTTGGCCATCATCAAGTGGTGTTTCAGACTGGACGTGCTGCGATGATGATAGCTCAGTTCACACAGATCACTTTGGTCTTGTCAGTGGGACCATTTGGCAACTTTTTCAAAGTAAACTTTCCTTTCAGAATCTTACTGGCATCCATTTCGGCGTCTTGCCCACTCATCCACTCAAAACGTAACATTAACCTACTATTTGGCTGGCTCGCAAGCCAAAACGAGTGTTTGCGCCGTGCCTGTTGTTTTGTTTCCGGTCTAGCTAGATCCGCTTGTGCTTTGGTCGATGAAGCAAAAGAACGTCTTCGCGCAGCGCAAGCCATAGAAATGAATGGGTTTCATAGCGCCGCGCATGCCACGTCCTGTTGCAAAAGCATGTGAAAAAAACTACACATTTTGCTAGGCCAAAAAGACTGTTAATCGCGCGATTAAAAATAAAAAAGCTAAAATAAAAAAGCTAAAAAAGCTAGTGGCAAAGCTGAATTACAGTGTCACATGTTCCTTCAGAAATCATTCTAATATGATATATGTGTGTGTGTGTATATATATATATATATATATATATATATATATATATATATATAAAATCAAAATGTTAAATCTGACCAAAACTGTTATGACCTTGTGAACCCATACTGTATTATGGAAACCATGTTTCATGTGAAAATATCGGGAAGGGACATAGCCAGATTGCATTTGAGTATCACATAACCAAATTTCTAAAAAATCAAATCCACCTCAAAAGAATGATGTACAACCAGTAAGCTAATCATTTGTACTGAATAATTAAAGTGATTTAACAAAATATGAGCAGCATGTATTCTTTTCCTATTAAATCCTCTGTTAACATGCCATACAAACAGGCTGTTTGCTTTATTACAAACCGAGTTGAAGTGATTTCCTCAGCTAATTGACAGCATGCCACTGATGCTTAAATTGTTTTGAGTCCTGAATATTTCACTTTGATAGTGTTTCTATTTCTGTGGTACTTAAACTCGGTCACAGTAAATATTAAGTCTATATTTAAATCTGCCTGTAATCTCCTTCCATACGGATTAGTCAAATCAAGTCGTAATTCTGAATAATTATCCATAAATAACACATCTCAATATTAGTGCTTCAATTTGCCAGCTGAACAAACAGTCTTTAACTGCACACATTTACAGTCGCACACACTCTCACAGAAGTGACACTCTCCTCCTGTGAGATTTTGATGTAAGCTCACTGTGATCTTTATTCATACCCAGTGTCATTGTCCGTGCCGATATGACCATTGAGTGACCCCTCTGTGAGGATCTGTGGCACAACACTCACAACACAACACACACCGCTTTTCCTGTTTGACTTGTCCATCTCAAGCGGTTTATTCATAACTCCTCCCAACTCCCTTTGTTATTCCTCGTTCATGCTGCCCTCTTCCCCCTCACCCTTCATCTCTCTCCCCTCTCATCTCTCGACGTCCTCTCTCATTCTTTCAGATATGTGCGAGGTTAATCTGTGTCTCTCTTTGTGTGTCTGTCAGGGTGATGTACGTGTATGGAGGCTTTAACAGCCTGATGCTCAGTGATTTGCTGTGGTTCACCCCTGCAAGCTGTGCTGCTTTCTCTGAGCAGCTGGAGTGTGTGACGGCTCTACCTGGCGTGCAGTGTGTGTGGAACGCCTCTACCTCCACCTGTATGTCCTGGGACGCAGCGGCGGCCCATGACACAGAGAGCTTGAGAAACACCTGCAGTCCCAGAGGGTGTAAGTGACACTTCATGTGTCTCTATTAAAACTATTCAGACAAGAGTACAGTTCCAAACCGTGTTTGAGTTACAATCATTTTATGTGGCGATACAGATTCGTTTTACATTTCGATCTATCTATATTTAATAGGGCTGGGTATTGAGACAAATTTCACAATTCGATTCAATTTCGATTCACAAGCTTGCAATTCGATTCGATTTCGATTACGATTCAATTCGATTCAATATCGATTATTTTGGATATCAGTTACAATAAATGGAAAATTTTCTCAAGGAAATTAAATCTCTTAACTAACGCTGTAAACTATGGGAGTCTAGTTGTAGCCTACTAGGCTTCATTAGCCTAATATGAAGGTAATAATTAACTGTTTTGTAGCTATACAAACACTTAAATTACACTTTTATCTATTTTTATAGTAAGAAGATTGTATGAAATATAAACATTTAAATGGTGGCTGTCATAAAAACTTGCCAGATTTATTCAAATATGCATTAAATATTGAAGAACATTAAGATTATAATGCATATGTAATATGGTGTATATATTTAGCAAAATGAGAGTTATTTTTTCTAGCTGACTAACGAGTTGATGTGGGTTTTCTGAGGTAAATATGACGATACATGACATTGATTACAAGCTGTTTAACTGACGTCTTTCCACGGTTGAAAAACTGATTGAGTGAATCAATGTGACATGATCCGGATTTTGATAAGTTGTACTCGATCTTTTAACACACTTTCAGATGCTCATTCATGTTTATTTCGCGCTGTGACTGGTATTATTAAGCCGGAAGAGAGATCAGCGCTGCTGCTTCTCTTGAGCTGCGCCAGAGCGATCTCACGCCACAGCGCCAAAACGTTATTTATGTTTTTGAATTTCTAAAGAAAATGGACGTAATTTGAAAATTGAGACTTTGTTTCATATCAATAGTAACAATGGACAAAGATTATTGCGAATTTATTTATTTATTTATTTTTTTTTGGATGCGCGCAGCCGCGATACAATGTCCCATTCATTCAAATGAAACAGGATGACTAATCGATTCTTGAGATTTAAGAATCGATATCGGTTCGTAAAAATGAGAATCGATTAATATTGAGAAATCGATATTTATTACCCAGCCCTAATATTTAATGCCAAAACATTTTATTTACACTACTGTTCAAAAGGTTAGGAGGATTTTATTAAAGTGATTTAATACTTGTATTCAGCAATGGTGCAGTAAATTGATAAAAAGTGACATTGATAATGTTACAAAAGATTTGTTTTTCAAATAAATGCTGTCGTTTTAAACAAAAATATTAGGCAGCTCTAGTGTTTTCAACATTGATAATAATAATAAATGTTTTATGAGCATCAAATCAGCATATTAGAATGATTTGTGACATTGAAGACAGAAGTAATGATGCTGAAAATTCAGCTTTTCCATCACAGATTACATTATAAAATATATTCAAATAGAAAACTGTTATTTTTGACAAAGCAACTTTTCTCTATTTACGGATATGACGAGACACGAACGGGCGAGTGACGTATGCTATTTCCCCAAAAAAACATCCTGTCACGCTTTAAATATAAACATAACAGGCTTACCACAGTGAATCAGGTGTAACATTAAAACATGTTTTGGAAGAAGAATTGATGATTTTTTTTATATATATATATTGACTCACTATTTAAGTTTTGTTGATTTTGAACTAAAAAGTTACAAAGTCTGCCTTTAATGACCTGTCAGATGCAGTTACAACAGATTTGTCTTTAGGTTTGGCTCTGTGTATAACTTGTTTCAGATTACTAAATGCCCAGTTACCACCGCAGGTATTGCATCCAGTAATTTATCTGTTTTCCAGATGTAGATGCTGAAAAGTGTGACCAATATTCAGACTGCTACAGCTGTACAGCCAACACCAACAGCTGCCAGTGGTGTGCGGCGCTCTGTGTGTCTGGTCATAGTAACTGCACCAGTTCCCAGGTAAGAATTAACATTTGGAGACAACTGTGTGAAAGACCTCTCAATTTCCCAAAAAAAAAAAAAAAAAATCTTCTAAATTAAGTCTTTGCTCTGACCTGTTTAATCTGTGTACCGGCTGCAGGGGGGGATAATGGAGTATGAGGCCTGTCCGAAGGATAACCCCTCCTCTGTGTGCAGCAAGAGGACCAGCTGTAAAAGTTGTGCCACAGACCAGAACTGCCAATGGGAGATGAGAAACCAAGAGTGCACTACCCTGCCTGGTAATGAACACGAGCAATGTAATTAACTGGTCCTTTCACATTCAAATCATATATGACAGTGCGAGTTCTGCTTGCTCACAAAAACGAATATAATCATTGATGCTGAACAATGAACATCTTATTTGCATTGCATCTGCTTGTTATTTATGATGAGAGTGCAGAACTCTGTGCTTTGAGCAAAACTCCAGGATTTTCAGCAGGTTTCCTCATCGCTGATGACTAATCTAAACACTTCTGATTGGCCAATGCATTCATGGATGCAAATGATATTTGTGATTGGTTATAATGCTCAGCATGAAAAAACAGCTTGTAAAAATATATCATTGATATGACCAGATCGAAATGTAATGCCACAGTCATAATTTTTTCACATTTCACTTTAATCACGACTGGGGCATTTTTTGTCGTCCCCTTGTCCTTAATTTTGTGGGCATTTAGGATAGTTTTGGTCATTTTTGCCCAAAGCTCTTGTTAATTTCCAACCCTGCTCATATGTTAATCTGGAGCCCTGATAATTATTCCATGATTGTGTTTTAGGGAATATCTGCGGTGAGAGTTGGCACCTGGTGGGGAATTCGTGTCTAAAGCTGATCACAGCCAATGACTCGTATGACAACGCTAAACTGGGGTGCCGTAGTCACCAGGCGGTGCTGGCATCTCTCACCACACAGAAGAAAGTCCAGTTTTTCCTCAAAGAGATGCACAACAGATCATTGCAAGTGAGTTTGCGGCACACTTTCATAGTCTTTGGTTTTCACTCTTAGTTTCTTTGTGGCATTGTCCCCTAAGGGTTGAAAGGCACAAGTCTGCTTTGGACGTATAGCCCTTCAGCCGTTAAATGGAATTGTATATGATTTGTCCTGTGTGCTGCAGTCAAAAGCACTCATCACCCCATGGGTGGGTCTGAGGAAGATCAATGTGTCCTACTGGTGCTGGGAGGACATGTCCCCGTTCACCAACTCCACGCTGCAGTGGTTGCCGGGCGAGCCCAGTGACGCTGGTTTTTGTGGGTACCTGGCTGAGCCCACTTTCAATGGATTGAAGGCGGCAACCTGTGTCAACTCTGTGAATGGGAGTCTGTGTGAACGTCCAAGTGAGAAAACTGCACATACACACACACCCACAGCATTGACCAGATTTTTTTTTTTTTTTGATGAACAGAAAAAAAATGTGTCAATTTTCAGGAAATTATATTATATTATAATATATTATATTATATATTTAATATATATATATATATATATATATATATATTACAAATATATTATATTACAAAAATATTCTAATTTTATTTTATATTATATTATATTATATTATATTATGCTTATTGGCATCAGTTATTGAAAAACTTTTATTACCCATAATTAAAAAAATATGTATTTTTGTCTTGGTTTTTGACATGAGAATTTTTTTCAGTCCCTTTTTGTTCTCTCTCTTGTACCTTTCTTGCTTTCTTTCTCTGTCCTTTCAGCGAACCACAGTGTGAAGCAGTGTCGGACGCCCTGTGCCCTGCGCTCTTCCTGTAGTGAGTGCACCAGTGGGAGCTCAGAGTGCATGTGGTGCAGTAACATGAGGCAGTGTGTGGACTCTAATGCTTATGTGGCATCCTTCCCCTACGGCCAGTGCATGGAGTGGTACACCATGAACAGCTGCCCACGTACGTCTGGCTCTCATTCAGTGGATTCATGCCTGTCAGCCTGTGTCTTTTCTCTTTGTTCATTGATGATTGAACATAAGCATGTCATGTGTTTATGGACAAAGCAGTCTTAAAATTAATTCAGATCAATAACTTGACACTTCTGTCAATGGTTCACTTTGAGATGATTGGACTGCATGACCCCCGTTGAAAAACGTATGTGTTTTTATTTTAGCGGAGAATTGTTCTGGCTACAAGACCTGTGGTTACTGTTTGGACCAGCCTGGTTGTGGATGGTGCACTGATCCCAGCAATACAGGACGGGGCCAGTGTATAGAGGGCTCTTACCGCGGTCCGATCCAAACACTGTTCCATGCTCCTTCGTCTTCAGGCCCCTCCCTCATTCCTGCCCCTCAGCCAATGATGAATGTGAGCTTGTGCCCACTAGAGGGCAACTACAACTGGTCCTTCATCCAGTGCCCAGGTAAAACTTATGTAAAACTTAAAACTTTTTTGTTTCAAAAACATTTGTCATTATTTTACTTCCGTATACTTGGGCATTTTCACATTTGCATTTTCCAACATTGTTGTAGGAAGAATGTAACAGTATTTCACTAGATTTGTAACGAGAAACTAAAAATAATAAAAGCAAGGGGAATTAGGACAAAAATATTGTAATTTTTCAGCTATACAGCAATAAGTACTTACTGAATATTTTATTTATTTTACAGTGCATTTGTTTTACAGTAAATGGCTGTCATAGGAATAATAATAATTTAATATTATTATTATTGGATTCTATTTGTTTATCTCAGTTTGACTTTGGATAATGCTTCATTTTTGTAGAATTATTCTTGGTTTCTTTGAATTGTTCTTTTTAATCATACTGTTCCTCTCTCGTGCAGCATGCCAGTGTAACGGACACAGCTCTTGTGTCAACGAGAGTGTGTGTGAGCGATGTGAGGACCTCACCACGGGCAAACAGTGCGAGAGCTGCATCTCCGGTTTCTATGGTGATCCAACAAACGGGGGCAGCTGTCAACGTAAGTCTAAGCACAAGCCCATGCCAAAATAGAGTTGACTGTTGTTGGCCATTTGATAGGAACTCAACTGTATGTGTTTTGTTGTTCATTTGCAGCATGCAAGTGCAACGGCCACGCCAGCATGTGTAACTCTAACAATGGCAAGTGCTTTTGTACCACCAAGGGCATCAAAGGAGATCGCTGCCAAGTGTAAGTGCGCTTACACACACTCACACACTCGTTCTGTCTCCGTCTCTGGAGGCTTTCTTTACTCTGCCATTAGAAGTCATTTGTCAAAAGTACTGCAGATAGCATATCGTTATCGTGTCTCTATCAAACTCTGTTTCTTCTAATTCTATTCATTTTCACTCTGAGCTCTTTTGTTTCGTTCTGTCTCAGGTGTGAGGTAGAGAACCGTTACCAGGGCAACCCTCTGAAGGGAACGTGTTACTGTGAGTATGTCAGTGCAGCGGCTGATGGCTATTCGAGTCATTTGCAGAACTCATTTTGTCCTTACATGACTGATCCAGACAGAAACTGCAAACATGTGCACGTTTCAGTCAATCTGTGAAAATGTCCAGATATTAATGTCTCAGAGTGATACTCTTCCAATATCATCTTTTTTCTTCTTTATCACACACACAACTATATTTGTATTTCTCCTGAACAGACACTCTGCTGATAGACTACCAGTTTACCTTCAGCTTGTCGCAGGAAGATGACCGGTACTACACTGCTATCAACTTTGTGGCCACTCCGGATGAGGTGCATTATGCTTAAAACATTTAAGAGAAAAAAATTTAAAAGCCCCCCATAAATTGATAACAACATCTTACCTTGATTTGTAAACACATTTGATCTTGACATGATAGGGGGTGGGATTAAAGACTTTTCTTCTTTTTTTTTTTTTCACACTCCTTTTCGAATATATAATGGACATTAACAATATTTACAGCAAATGACGTTTTAAACTCTTGTCAATTAATTGTTTTGTGTGTTATTATCATTTTGATTTGTTTACTTGATTTTCATTTTTTTGTCTTCATCTTGTTTTCTGTTTTTCTTTTAAATTTTTAATATAAATTCAAAATGTAAAACTAATTTGATTCATGTTGAGTTGAATTTGATTTGGTGTTATTGTAATCAATAAGGTTTTTCATTCATTTATTCAGCTCTTCACTGTTGAACAGAGGAAATGATACATCATATGGGTGGTTTTCCAAGGACAAGTTCTTAAGTAAAAAATGGGTAGAAACAGAATGCAGCAAAAATTTATGTATTACTTCCATACATAAATGCAGACTTCTTTAAGAAGAAATTACAGACTCAACTTTTGAACAAAAAGTGTAGAAATGTTTTGCAGGAAATTCACCCTCAAAATGTTTTATACTGTATATTACCTAAGTTTGGAAACTTTATTTATTTATTTATTTATTTGAAAGACGTCTCTTATGTTCACCAAGGCTGCCTTGTATTTATTCAAAAATACAGTAAAATAGTTATATTGTGTAAATATTATTACAATATAAATTAACTGTTTTCTATAAATGTAACTTATTCCTGTGATTCAAAGCTGAATTTTCAGCATCATCATTATTAAATTGATAAAAAAAAATAACAGGGAAAACATCTATAATGTTGCAAATAATTTATATGTCATGCTGTTCATTAAACTAAATATTCATCAAAGAATCCTGAAAAGTATCACTATTTCCACAAACATGTTAAACAGCACAAACATTTTCTACATTGATAATAATAATAAGATAATTTTTTACTCAAGCACCAAATCAGCGTGTTCAAATAATTTCTGTAGGATCATGTGACACTGAAGACTGGAGTAATTAGGCTCTAAATTCAGCTTTGCCATCACGTGAGTAAATTACATTTACTTTATTTATGTATTTTGTCTGAATGTGTTTTGGATTTCTCTTGCAGCAAAATCGAGACCTGGACATGTTCATTAATGCCTCAAAAAACTTCAACCTCAACATCACATGGGCAACCAGCTTTGCAGGTATGGACCCCCCAACCCCAAATGTGTTAAACATTGTGAGGACATCATAAATGATCTGTGTGAGCAGTTAAATCTCTCATCCTTCCTCTCACCCTGCACTTTCTGAGCAGCTGGGACTCAAGCTGGTGAAGAAATCCCTATTGTGTCCCGCAGCAACATAAAGGAGTTCAAGGATAGCTTCTCAAACGAGAAGTTCGATTTCCGTAGCAATGCCAACATCACCTTCTTCGTTTACGTCAGCAACTTCACCTGGCCAGTCAAAATCCAGGTGAGAGGAGCTCACGCGTCATTGGTCCGGTAGCATACACAGAGAAAATGTCATGACTGTTTGTGTGAGTGTGTGAGCGCAACCTAAACATCAGCAAGGGTCTTCTTCGTGTTTTGTTTTGCTAGCTTATCTGCTCCTTCCGTCGGTAAATTCACCAGGGCCATATTTTTTTTTCTCATATATCTTTGGCCTTTTCTGTCTGGTCTGGAAATGATTTTGCAGAGCTTTCCTTTCCCTCCCACTTCTCCTCTCCTCCTCTTTTCCTTTCCCCCTCCTCTCTTCCTTTGCTTTGGAAAGTGATCTTGCTTACCCTCCTGTGCTCGGACGCTGAAACTCAGAGTTTGTGTTTGATTGTCCGTCCGGTGTTCTAGAGCACGTTCTCTCCTCAGCTCATGGAGAAAGGGTGAATTTCACAGGTAACGCTTATTGTCTCTCTCGCTCACCTTTCCCTTTTCGAACTGACCTTTGGATTCATGTTTTGTCTAACAGAATGTTTGTACGGATCCGAGGGCGAATATGGGTAGAGGGGTCGTGCCGTGGACAGAGCGGCTTTTGTCAGGAGTTTAGAGGAGAACGACGAGAGTTCGGGCTGGAGAAAAACGCAGTGCTCAAAACCTGCTCTGTAAACATGGCAGTATGAGACTGAGAGTGTCAGAAGGAATGTTAAGTTGAAACACATGTTTTTTTGAGAGAGAGGAATAAGAGAGATCAGAAAGGCACAATTCCATCCTTCTGTTTCTGCCTCTTGTTTTCTTTTTGCCTGTGGTCAAAGAGTCTGCGGCCTGTGATGTTTTTGGCCGGTGGAATGGAAGTGTGTATGCGTGTAAATCTAAACCGGAGTATAGTTGGAGCATTCATTTGCTGACTTTCCCTGTGTGAATGTTATTTAAAAGCTAAATGCACAAGTTACACGTCTCCTATCACCTATCTCCTATCACCTAATCACCTATGGTTTTGTGCATTTCATGGCAATGAAGCTTACTTACTGTAGACATTTTACTTTGCTCATAAATCTCAGTGGTTATTTCAATTAAATCCTGGACTGGAATATAATGTATAGTAAAATGTATTAAATAGTAAAATAATATATTACAGTAAAATGATGATAACTTTTTTTTTTAAATCAGTTTAAATATAATGCAGTACAACAAATGTGACAACTGTGTTTAAATACAATTTAAATTATATCATTATTCACATTATTATTTTTTTTTTTACTTTATTGTCAATGTCATAATACAAAATTTTGGGTGAAATAGGACTAAAGTTGCTTTTTTGACAGTTGTACAATTGTTTCATTTTGCAGACATTACCCTCCGCTTATTTACCAAGGTGAAATGAATGAATAATGAATGTATGGATTGATATATATATACACACACACACACACACAAACAAAAAGTCACATTTACATCTGAAAGGGAGGTTTTCTAGTGCTAATCAGTGTAAATAATTACATAATAATAATAAAAATAATACAAAAAAACACAAATTTTACAGAAATACAGTAGAGTTATTTTCTATTTTACAGTAGAGTAATTTTAAAGAGTAACGTCCTAGTGCAAAAATCTCACCTCACGCTCATAGTTTTGATTATAATGCATCCTATTATACATCCTAAACAGGTTTTGTGAGAATCAACCACTTAAGAAAATAAAATACACATTTGAATATACACTGGAATCAACTTGAAGATCTTTTTAGCCCAGTTTAATGTTTAGTTCAAAGTCTACTGTATTTGTAGGTTGGCTTCACTGTGCCATGCTTTAAAAAACATGCAACCTGTCAACTTCTACCTCAGCCAATGGTGTGATTTTGGGGTGGGACTGCCTGTTTGTGCAAACAAAAGCAGATGGGGGCAGAATGTAGAGTTTTTCCTAGTGGTGCAGCTGTGGCACACTTCTCCATTAAACTCTGACTAGATGTTTGCACTTGTTGATTCTACAGGCTTGACGATTTCTGTTTTTTTTTTTTATCAGCTTGATTGTGACAGGTTCCCGTTAACATCCTCCTCCACAGACCACAAGAGACAGAGTATTTCAGTTACGCTAAATAGCTAAACTTGACGGGTGCATTAGAACATTCTCTCTTGGTTGGTTTGCGTAAGCCACATCTTTGTACCCTGAATCATGACTAACAACGAAGCTATATTTAGTGTTTACGTCACACACCACATGAATGCCCGTTCGTTTCACAGGTTGTCATGTGTGAATGACAGTGATAGTCAGATTGCCATTGTTTCATGTTGAATGTGTGTGGGCATCAGTGTGTGCTGGAGCTGTGAGTCAGGACCTGTTTGTCTTGGAGACTGTGTGTCTGAGCATGAGAAGGTTGTGGTGTGTGAGAGAGGCCGTATCAGTGCACAGCATCTGCTCAATGAGAGCTCTGTGTGAATTCACCTTCCATGCTGTGGACGTCTGGCATGCTCTCTTTTACCCTGTTCTCTCCCTCGCTCGAAAATGCTGTGCTTATTTTGGAAATGCCTGGAGGAATAGAGAGGGAAGAGTAAGAAAGCAGGTGAAAGATGGAGAGAAAATGACAGTCTTTTAAAGCTGAAATGTCTCCGGTGTCCCATAGACTCTGCCCTCTTGATGGTAGACAGTTTGAGATTGTGCATTCCTAAAAAGAGGGGCTGAAAGTGATGGAACTGTTGCACTGCTAATTTCATGTGGGAAAGGGTCATTTGAAACACTGTGATAATTGTGGGCATAATATATACCATGATTGTTTCACATGCTAATTTGTAATTTAATTATTCCAGGCTAAGCCCTTGGTTAACATTCTCATTTGCATATTTACAAGGTTAATAACACTGATATGATAAGTACAGAACACAGTGAGCATGTGACCTGTTTTAATAACAGCTTGACGATCTGGGTAAACGATGACATTTAAATCTCCTCCGGTTGTCTTGTATTTTCTTAAAAATACTAGGGGGAAAAAATGAAGGAACCATGAACCATCGCTTTTAAAAAGTGCCCCTCTCTCAGACACTAAACGCAATGTAGAAAGTTGTAAAAGTGCTGTATGAATATTTTATAAAGCAAGCGCTGTAGAAGTTTATTATTGGTTGCTTGTTGTTAAAGGTTTTGAGGGAAAACAGTGTAAAAATGTTAAATACATAAAAAGAAATTTAAATAAAAAAAAAAACTAGGGCTGTCAAACGATTAATCGTGATTAATCGCATCCAAAATAAAAGTGCTCACATAATATATGTGGGTGCACTGAGTAGAATTATTTTGTATATAAATATACACACACATGCATGTATATTTAAGAAAAAAATATTATTTGTATATAAAATATTTATATATAATATAAATTATATATAAATATATATACAATATATACATGAAAATATTTCATAAATATATACAAGCATGTGTGTCTATTTATATATATATATATATATATATATATATATACATATATATATAAAATAATTATACACGTTGCAGCCCTATATATTATGTAAACAAAACAGCCCTAAAAAACATTAAAATAAATTAATGGGAAATATTTTTGTATTTAAATATTTTTTGTCACAATAATACAAAATAAATTCATTTCACATTTATAATACCACATTTTCCTCAGTATAAATTGGGTCTTTATACATGAAAATGTTTTACATTTTAGGATGGGGATCCCTCATACAAGGATGTTCACATTTGGGGGTCTGTGGCGTCTAAAAGATGAACAATAAATAAATAAAACTGCTTCTATACTTTTGGTACTGCAATTAGGCTTTAACATTAAAAAAGTATCAACACTGTTCTGGTGCAGGCACTAATAACCCAAAATTAAATTGAAAAGGCTCTCACCTTGTTATTGGAGGACCATCATAATAACGCCAGTTATGCCAAAATAACGTGATTACGTAATTACTCATGAATGAAAATGGAGAGTCTGAAACTGTAGAGATGCTCTTTCTATAGATTGTGTGTGTGTGTGTGGTGAGAGCGAGGGGGAGGGGGGCATGAATCAGCAGGGGGCAGTATTGGTGCAGACAGAAACGAAACGTTTGCTCCCACGTCCTGTTTAGAAAAACTAAAAGCACATGTACAGTCATGCATAAGCATGAAAATGATTTGATGATAAAATGTTTTTCTCACTACTTAACACCCGCTTCTCTTTTCTTTTCAGATCGCTTTCTCTCAACACAGTAACTTCATGGATTTGGTTCAGTTCTTTGTCACATTCTTCAGGTGAGACACTTTGCTTGTGTAATAAGCAACCACACAAATGACTGGTGAAGTCTTTGTAGTTCTGAAGTCACAGATATTCTGATATACTACAATCCAAATGCTGATGGAACTAGTTGGATTGCGGTGTGCTTGGGGTGTGATACAGCTCTAAGCTCTAATTCACCTCTTGAGGACCTGCTGTAATATGTTATTGATTTAGGAAGCAGGTGGTGTAGAGTAGACCATACAGCAAACTCCCCCTATGTTTCTGTCACGTACACACTTTCTCACACGCATTAAAATTTGTAGTTCATACTGGTTCACAAGAAGCAAAGGGGTCATCAAAATATAATAATCACTCGGATAAGGTCATGCATCATACCGAAGACACGTATGATACATACAGTGCACGTAACGTACTTACACCGAGCCTTGGCTGTGGTCGGCTGTGGTTCCTCATCATTAGTTATGTCAGCTCGGCCATGATAAATTACACCAACTCTTCATAGCCTTGGTCTGTGTGAGTGTGTGTGGGGGTGAGCTATTCCCAAGACCCAGAGCGAATGCATTTCAGCTCTGCACACACCTGCACTTTATAAGGTATAAACATGCACCTACGCAGTTATGATTCCCTCGCATACAGCCCTATACACGAGAGGCGCATTCATGAGCTCTGGCCCCGATGCCATGAGGATACCGACACTCCTGATCTTTAGCACACCTGCGGATGTGCAACCACCTCTAATCCATTAAACATGAACAGCCCCGTGTGTGTGTGCTTGAGATGTGGTCTTGGCGTGGCTCATTGGAACATGGCTGCCTCATTGTTTTCCATAATGGAACATCCAAAAACCTTAACAGTTGTCTTCTTCCTCTCCATGTCTTGTGTGTAGCTGTTTCCTGTCCTTGCTTCTGGTGGCAGCAGTTGTGTGGAAGATAAAGCAGAGCTGTTGGGCTTCGCGGCGCAGAGAGGTCAGTGCTGTAGCCTCTCCCTTGTTAGTGGATTCTCATTGACTTTCTCTGACACATGATTGTCTAGCCAGCTTTGAACCATCCTATCACTGTCACATCAGCATCTCTAGATAGATCCGTCCTCGAGGCTGTTGTTAAACATTTCTGCTTGTAGTTGGTTACTATGTGTTCATATAGTGACAGTATATAACATACTTTCGTAAATACAACTTGATGATGACTACTGAGATTACTGAATCCATTTACCGTTCACAGTTTTCCTCAGAATTCACAACAACATTATAATCACAATGTTTTTCTTTTGAATATACAGTCAAACCAAAATTTATTCAGACACCTTCAACATTTCTCACATTATCACAGTTTATTTCTCTATAGTTTAGAAAATGGTAATAGAAAAGAGCTCAAAATCAGTTGATATTTCACTGGTTTGCCATCCTTTTGTTAGACTGTCTCACAAACGAATTCGGTTGAAAAGCTGTCAGCTGTAACATTTAAGTACACAATTAGATAATAAAAATTTAGGTCAACCAATTACCAAGCAATGCTTAATTTTGCATTAGCAATGAAAGAAAAACAACTTCTATTATAAGGCTGCTGTCACTTTATGACCGAATGCACGGATCCAATACACTGTTACACATCCTACTTATTTCCCAATTGTTGGCCAGCGCCGAAGGGGGCAATCGTGCTCTAGTCATTTTGAGTCAAGTATAAACTTTATAAGATTATAAACTAATTTAACATTTTTATAGCAGCTCTCATTCCAGATTTTAAACTTGATATATCGTTAATGTTTCTTTAACTAATTGGTGACAATCAACAAATGAATTAATTTAGTACATTGTGGTCAGTTTTATTAAAAAGAAGAGAAAATGCTGGAATATGACCCTTGATTTTACGGCCCCAGCAGAGAATGAAGAGGTTTGGTTTTGAAAGGTTTCAAGAGGCCATTTTAAGCCACGCAGGGGTGTTTATAAGAGCTAATGTGAGTGTCTTTTTAAAGGATCCTCTTCACCATCTGGCTTTGTGAAGTGCTCTCATCCAATAAAAAGTGCTTATACTTTTTCCTCTCTTTCACGCAATAATCAGGCACGCATTTAAATGCGTACCTGCATATCACTCCCTATATCAGCTTTGCACGTTAAAGTTTTGCACTCTTCTGACCCTTTAGCTTCAAGTATGACTTTTACTAATGATCTCCTTGGCAACCAGACATAGAGGGCTGATTTAGGGCTAGCATAACCCAGCAGACAGACTAAAGTGTTCTTGAGTCAAAGACGAAGAGGAGTTTTCAAGCAAAAAAAAAAAAAAAAGAAGTGTAATACAGCTTTAAAACTTTTTTTTTTTTTCAAGAAAAGTGAAAGTCGTTTAAAATAGTCAACATTAGTATGATCACATATTCTATTATTATTTAAATAAATACAGGTCAGAATAAAAATATTTTTAAATAAATATATCTGTTACACTGAAGGACCATGATTTGTAACTCTTAATGACATTTTGTTAAAAAGACAGTGAATATTGTGATTGTTCCCATTATTGCAATGCTTTTAGTATTGCTAGTTTGTATCATTAGATTAATTTTAATAATATTCCTGACTAAATGAAGGCAGAAGCAGATGTTAAAAAATAAAAAGCTTTTTATTCTACTGTTCTGATGCTTCCTGCCATGCTTGCTAAGCTTGTCATTTTGTTTCTAAATTGCCCGACCCCAATAATGACTGCTTGTAGCTATATTTATGAATACTTTCTGTTTGCCGACATAAATGGCTTTGTCGGGATGGTTATTTTGGGTGGAAAATCCCTTTAATGGCCTCTCTTGAACTTGTGACTGCCAGAATAACAGCTTACCAATATTTCTGAACGTAATTGCAATCCTCAATACATTTCTCGTTTTCCTGCTAAGAAAGCCGCCCAAGATACTGGATCTGCATTTTCTTTTTTGGCTTTTTACAGCACCTAGCAACTCTCTCTGTTCGTGGGCATTTAAAATAAATCAATAACAAATCAAGCCATACAAAGATTCATTCAAATATTAATATTAAGTTCAACACATATTTGTCAGTGCTAAACATTTCTCATTCATCTGCAATATAAATAAGATGCTAAAATTATTATTTCTACATGTGATGAGACTGTCATTCAGTGTAATGGGTGAGACTGTGCTGTAACAGATTTTCATTACCCTGAATGACACAACTTCTACTTCAGCTTATATTGCAGGCTACCTGCTGGCCACCAATTTTAAATAGTGAGCTTTAGGCCTGTTAACTTTAGTCGTTTAGTCGACTAATCAGTCGATGCCGTCTTGGTCGACCAGTCAACCAGTCGCATTTTTTTTTTTTTACCAATAGAAATACATTTTCAATGATTTACTCCTTGATATTTATTCCTTTATCAAGCAGTTATTTATTACTGTGTTCTAAATATAATTAGCCTATGTTTTATCCCCAACTTTAAATGATTTAATTTAGACTATTTTTTGTAACTGCGCCACAGTTTAGCGCACACACATAATACACTCGGGATCCGCACCTGTGTCTGGCTGCGCCGCTGCTCGTGCTCAGTAAGGGATATACCGGTAGGTAGTTTTGCTGTATTCATTCAGTTCACGCTACTTGTTTAGTCGACAAAATGTCCAAGAAATCCAAATCTTTTGTCTGGCTACATTTTTTGTGAAGGTAGGCGACCGCGATCGCGTTGCTCCAATATGAGCGCGCACATCGCGTGCCTACATTTAAAATCGAACTTGAGCGCGCAAAAGACGTGAGCAGCCCTTTTAACGCTTTTATCATGCTGACTTAGATTGTGTTTACTAAATATGTTTTTGTTTTTATTTGTACACTTGACGCATTTGAAAATAGCCTAAATAATGTAACAAAACGAAAATAAACCTATATGCCTTCTTACAACACAGCCTATTTCAGATTGATTTTAAGGCTATTTTGTTTTTTTGTGTGTTGTTTTAAAACGCCTAGATGGCTTGATCGGCTGGACAAAAGTTAACCCATAGTTTTGTAAGTAAAGAAGAATACAGCCTGTATAAACGAGAGCTTTTGTTAAGATTTTTCATTATGTGCCAAATAGCAGTTATATTTTTTGTAGCGTTTGGTATAATCAGGTGCGCGATTGTGACTGTCACCATACCTAGGACAGAGCTCCTCACTTTTTGCAGTAATAAAAATCACTTAATTTTCAAAGAATTTCATTATTATTACAGTTTTATTTAGTTTTGATGTTTTTTTCGTTGTTGTTTTATAAATGCTCTGTGACAATTGTCTAAATGTTCAATCAAAACATCCGTTTTTTTTTTGTTTGTTTTTTTTTAGTCGACTAATCGTTGCGCAGGACAAGACCTTGGTCGACTAAGGAATTCTTTGGTTGACTACAGCCCTAGTGAGCTTGACCAGTAAAGGAAATCACAATTATATAATTACATTTACAATAATATTTACTAACAAATTATTATTTTTATTATTTGACATTAATACTGAATGGCATGTTGTTGTTTTTTTAACTTAGGGTAATACACCATGAAAAGGTGAAATGATCAAATATTTAGGATCAATAACCTCACTTTGCTGCAGCACCGCACTGTTTTCAGGGTGCTTTTTGATGATGTCAGACTGTTGAATGACTTTTGATATGATTTAAGAGTGGCTTCTTGTTCCTGTTACACTGAATGACCTCTAACACATACAGGACAAAAGTCCCCTGGTTATTTCATTACTTCACAGTAAGATATAATTCTTGTAATATAACACAGCCAACACTTATTTGAAAATGGCAAGAAAACAAATATATTTTTAACTTGGCATTTTATTATTATTTAGAGATGTAGTGGTAAAATCACAGTCTGCACAATTACACTGATTGACAGTTTTACAAATTGGAAAAATATTTCACCTATAATTTGAGTGTTTTATTTTCACAAAGGCTGTTTGAAAGATACAAGTACACACTTTATCTGCCTTTAATGATTTAATATGCATGTATGTGTATATATATATATATAAAATCACTTTTTAAAAAAAAATACATTTGATGCGGGCACCAAATGGGTGATGTCTCCACTTTGATTCACGCTTGCACCTGATGGTATGGGAGTTTTTCTGATTTCCAGGTCTAAATAATTATACACAATGGTTAAATTCAGACTTTATAGTTGCCTAAAACATAAAAGAAGCTAAACTATAAAATAGGCCACTTTCATAGTTTTAACACTACAGTAATTATGAGATTATATAGCAGTGTAAATACATTTACTTAAAAAAATTATATGATGTGTGAAAAATATATGTGTGTGCCCTCTGTTTGAACACCAACGTCGCGTTTGAAGGTTTGAAAAACCATCGGGAGTGTTGCTCAGATGTCGAAACTATAATTGCAAATCAGAAGTGACCTTTTCTCAAAGCGCTGTGTGTGTGTGTGTGTACTTCTCTCTGTGTGCAAGTGATTACACCGAATTCCTCCAGAGGTGCTCTGAAAGAGTTTCTAGGTAAATCTTTCAGTGATAAATATCACAAGCCTTGCAGGGAGAGAATGTATTGTGAACCAAAAATCAAAGATGTGGGTTATCAGTTTTTCAGGGACTATCCTTTGTAATTGTTAGATATGCAAATGAGGGCCACTCAGCCGAGATGAGCTGATGCTAACAGACTACTGATTATTTTCTTTAGTCTTGTGACTGTGCGTCATTCAAAGAATATTACACAAATGTTCCTTTGAAATTTTTATATAGTCCTATTTTAAAATGAGACAGCATGCCCCTACGAATGAATCATGGATCTGTTACGCAATACTGCTAAGAATGTTTGTGTTTTTGTGCGCATGGAGCATATTGAAGATCTGCCTTGAGAATAAGGTTAATTCATGAACTAATTAAATTAACCTTTTCCTGTTCCTAACACTGAACACAATATATTTTTTTGTACTCTCTCTCTCTCTCTCTCGCTCACACACACACACTCACACACAAAGGTAACAAGATTTGTGATGAACATGAGCTCCTCTTCAGTCATCTTCTTGGTCCTCACAAACACACACTCTTATAGACTAGCTATTGCACCTTTATTGATGAGGCCGTGAATTAAACTGACAGAGAGTGGCTTGTGAATTAGGCGTAGTGAGAATAGCTGTCGATATTCTCTGTCTGTCCGTGTGTGTGTGCTGTAATGAGGTGGCCTGATAGCTGGTGTCTCCTGTTTGTGTGTGCTCCTTTCACACTGAGAACCAATACATGTTACCATCTCTGTCCAGGGTTTTTTTCTTAAATAGCTGTGTAGTTTTGTTTGTTGTTTTTATATGAAGAATACATTTATTGTCATTATTATTTGATTTTATAGCAATCATATTATGAAAACCTGATGTAACTTTAAAAAAAAAAACATTCTCCCTCAGTGCAAAGTACCATTTATTTAGGGTCCCTGTGTACAACATGTGCTTTGTCGAATTAATGCATCACTCGTGTAGGTGTTTTTGTCATCGGTTAGCACTTTCTACGTTTTTCAAGTCGTTAAATGTCTGAGAAGTAACGATCTAATCTGTTGATAGTCCAGCATCCTTAAAACTCAAGCTTTTGAAAACTGGTATTAAGCAGATGAGCAGATAGGCTAGAAGATACTGTTGTTCCTAATCACCAGAAGAACTGATGCAATTAGTGAAACCTTGTGCTGTTCCTGTAGCAACATTGTAGCACTTCCAGCTCATCAAATCCTTCTAAAGAGTCCCAGAGAAACAAGTAGCTGATGTTTATTTTTATCAAGGTCTCTGATTATGGCAGTTGTAATTGTTCTGTGAACCTGTCACAATGAAGTGCAGACTTTTCAAAGAGTCTGTTATTGAAGGATGCCGCAATTAAAAAAGTATATTGTGCTCAAAAAGGAAATCCGCAACTCAAGTCCAACAAAGTTTCTCATATCATGTGGGAAGAGGGTGTTTACATTGACATAGAATATATTAAAGATGTCTTGTTTTAATTTTAAGGGTCAGTGAGAGAAAAAATCTCATATCCACTGTGCACTAAATTTGCACACAAAAAAAAGAAAGAAAGAAAGAAAGTGCTAAAACTGAACATTTCATAAAATTTCTCTAATATGACCTTTAACTGTTTTATCACACATTTTCATGGAGAGAATTTTTTTTTCCGTGATTAACTTTCTTATAAAGGGAGATCTGGGTAAAGACAGAGTGTTAGTGTGAAAGGGGTCAGTGATTAACCCCTCCTGGTCTTGAAGACAAGTGATTGCAAATATTCCTCTTTGCGTTCTTGATCATCTGCAGCTGGTCTTTGGAGTGGCAGATGCAGCCAAAATGAGAAAATAATTGATGTTGGCAAAATTAATTTTGTATTCTTTTTGAATACTTATCAGAATGAATTCTGTCAATACAAATTATTTCCTCATAATTTTGAGCAGAAAAAATATTGTTTTGTGTGAGGGAGGAGAGGAGGTTTAGACAGTGTTTTGAAGACAGTAGCTGGTCAAGACTGAAGGATTTTTCAGTTGAGATGTTATAGTTTTTGAGATTTTGATAGAATATTTCTTTCATTTTCAGCACAAAAACGGTAGTTTATTTTATTTATTCTTGAAAAAGCCGTGTCCACTGTGTTCTTTAACGTTGAATAAGCCATCCTGACCCTCCCAATGAAAAGGTTTGAGCAGAAACTGTAGTCCCAGCATGAATACCGCTTGTTTGGCAGCAGGGGGTTTCTGGCGCTTGGAGAAATGTCTTTTTTTTCTTCGTAATGTATGGCAGAGCCTTGCAAACAGTGCTCTTGTTTAGTTTCTTTGCACTGTCCGCTACACAGCCTCGTCTCCTTTCCCAAGACCCTTCTTCTCTGCAAAGCAATGTCCTCTGGATGTTTTTTTTAGTGGTGGTGGGGTTGGGTTACAATTTTTTTTTTTTTTTTTTCACCTGCTCAATATTTAACTGTCACTGCAGTCAGCTCTGTGGAGTTAAAACACTCCTCAGACTCTTCACCTCTGTGCTGATGTTTTATTTGTCTTGACACATTTTACATTTCGCCTTTCTGAGATGATTAAGAAAAGGATTGAATGATCAGAGCTCCTCAAGGGCAAACACCCCCTATCGTACTCAAGAAGTCTATATTTTGTTCCGTCTCTGTTTGAGATCATGAACAAAATGAATCTGTTTGTAATTAGGGAGATTGTGACTCAGGGTCGTATGATTAAATGTCATGATTATAGCAGACCATATTAGTAGTGATAACCTGCTAATGCAGATTATTCAGACAGCTGAATTTTTCTAGCCGATTTATGTTTTTCCTTTTTGTTTTGGTTTAATTTTAGTTGGCTGTTGTATTTTTTAATGATGCAAAAAATTGCCATTTTAAAGCTGTAGTCTGTAGTTTTTCCTCTTTGTCGCCATCTCTGTTAGAAATCTGCAATTGCAGTTATTCGCGTAATTATCAACTTTACGTGGGTTGTGCCTCAGCGCGGCACAGCGCGGATGAATCTAGGAGACTGCGGCTGTCAGTCACCGCGCAGTGTGGATACTGTCATTCTGAATCACAGATTCTACTGTTTGAAAGTTTAAGAAACATTCATTTTAACTGGAAAATGTCATCTGAACAAGTAACATCCACTTTTGTTCTGACCAACTAAAGGAAAAAAAGCATTGCAGTGAATCGCGCTGATTAAATCTAATGATCACATATCATATCATGTCAAACCGTGCAAATTGTTCTCAAATTGTTCTCAAATTGTTAATCCCGATTGGTAATTCCGATATTTATCCTTGTTTTTC
Organism: Pimephales promelas; assembly: GCF_988280905.1. Classification (NCBI taxonomy): domain Eukaryota; kingdom Metazoa; phylum Chordata; class Actinopteri; order Cypriniformes; family Leuciscidae; genus Pimephales; species Pimephales promelas. The sequence goes on along the minus strand of NC_142779.1, from coordinate 8,714,014 downwards.
CATGGACCTGGTTGGAGTCTGTCTTTTTTCTGTAGCCACTCCAAACCTCCACGTCCAAAGTCCTTTGCATTTGTCTGCGGCGATTGTCTGAATCTTTCTGGATCTGCCATCTAATTGAAAAGTTGAATTATGTGAAGTGCTGTGAGAAAAGGCTATACATCTCCACCTCCCTCATCCTCACAAGCAATATAGCCGAGGCACCTTCTTTATGTGTACAGATGTGACATAACAATTCAAAGACATGCTAGGATTTCCACCATTAAAAAATCCACCAGTACCACTGGAATTAAAAACATTATTACAAGCTTACCGTTTTAATTGAGCTAAGGCAAGCAGATAGTTTTGAACACTGGCTGGTTATGTACTTGCTCAAACATTTATTTTGGATCATTTTTAACCAAAAAAAGTAATGGACTGCAGCTTTAAATTTATATTTTTAGTTTTAAGTTTACATTTTAAATAGTCAACATAAGACAGCACACTGCATTACCATCTAACCCTGCCTTCACACTGGCAGTTGAAATCAGCTCCGTAAAAAGCAATACGTCCCCAACGGACGTCGTACTACACAGTGAAAAGCGTCGGACGCAGGTAGAACAAAAATGGCTTAAAGATTAGAAAGGTTGATTCTGTCAGTTCTGTATGATTTCTCTGATGAGGGTTCTAGAGATTTTAATAGGAAGGCTGCTGCTTGAGGAAAGTTGCTGAGGACGTTGACATGTCAGGTCGGCTAAAAAAAAAAGTGATTGTGGTCAATAGTTCAATGTCTGCCTACAATTTAATTGTATTAATTGCCCTAACAACGTTAGAAAGTCATGAAAATAAAAAATGGCATGATGACTTATTATAAAATCATTATTTATTTTATTAAAAGTTAAGAATTTAGGTTCGTTTATCAGTACCATAGCAACGCTCAACTTTTTGGAATTGTCCGATAGGAACGGTCCGTAGATTTTCGGAAGAGTTAAATTTTTTTGAACGCATTCAGATGACCAACGGACACGACTTTCTTTGCACCGCACACGGTCGGACCCATTTCGGACCCATTCGCATGCGGTCTGCGAATCTCCATAGGAAATGAAAGACTTCCGGTCGTATCGGAGAGGATTTCAACTGCCAGTTTGAAGGCGGCGTAATCTAGTGCATTTAGGCTACACTCCGGCACCCCCGGACCATTTATGGTTCAGCAGCATAAAATATCATCTTTTGTTTTCAATAGAAGAAAGAAACTCGTTGAGGTTTAGAACAACACGAGGGTGAGTAAATGATGACAAAATGTGTTCCTTTTAAATTATTCAAGTAGATTACAAAAAACCCAGCTTGTTTTAAGTGACTTCTCTGTGAGCTGTTTTCATACATCGCCACATTATTGACAATAGAAAATGGACCTTTTTTCCCTACATAATTTACACCCCTAAATGTATATCTCATACACAAAGGATAGTTAAAATATATATATTTTTGGTGTATCTTGCAGTCCTACCCCAGATCATAGCCAACTTGTGCCCATCACCAATGTTTTTCTAATGTTCATGCTTGAGACGTGGTGCGACGCTACAGCCAGGAAGTGCAATGATGTGATTTTAATTCACCGAATGTTCAGATTTTTGTGGTGCACATTTATAGTATCACCTTTTTTTGCTTACCTTTTTCAATAATTCGTCTTGGTAATAGTTTTAGTTGACGATAATAACCTTGGTGAGAAGGAGCTGGAATGATTATGATAGAGATTGTGATGAAAATGGAGAGTGGAAGAAGGGCATCATCTATTCTTTGCCACATTTTGACTCAGTCAGCACAGAGGTTGTCTCCACCTCTCCCTCAATCTCTCTCTCTCTCTCTCTAGCTTTCATTCCTTCAGTCTCTCTCCTTTCTCTATTCCTTCAGAGGATTGAGTGTAAAAGCTTGCATCAGCCTCCCCCCTTCTGTATGATGAAGGGATGCGGGTGTAGAGGAACTCGCCCGGTCCTGTATGTGTTTGTGTGTTTAAACCGTTGTATAGCCAAGTTCGTCAAGCTCTTAGCTCCTCTCGATTAGAGGTCAGATTCCCTCTGCAGTAATACGGCCTTGCTTTTTCACCCACACACAATCTCAAACAGTTGTTTAGTTGAGTTAAACACACATTTGTGTTTCACAAACACACACCAGAGAAAAACACACTCTCCCACCCAGTATGTGTAATGGATGACTCAACACTAAAAACACTGATTTCAGCATATGCTCCAAGTGAACTAATCTTAACAATCTGTTGCAGAAGAGAATTGGATTCCTTGAAATGGTGCTACCTTGGCATCAAAATAATTCTCTGCAAAAGATCCAGTCTTTACTGATCCCTGTGCCACCGTGAAAGCAACGGGTTATTACAGCAGAACAGTTCAGTAAATACCAGGGGGACTCGTTGGCACAAGCTTTCCTTATCCACTCGTGGCAATCAAGAACAGGCTGCGGCTTCAGACTGATTTAAGATGACAAGCAACGTGGGCATGCCTTCCTCCTTCAGAGCGCGCCACCCCTCAACCGCTGCACAGAAATGCCATGGTTAACGAGAACATTCTAGTCATAACAGGTCATGCAAGGCTCTCCTGTATTCCCTTATCTTATCACTCAATATCCCTCAGAGCATGATTTTGTTTTGCTTTGTTACAACAAATGAGCATTGGTTTATCTTGCCAGACTTTATAGAACTGTTGACCTGTTTCTTAAGTAAGTAAATACTAACTAGTGGCGTGAGGCAAATCCCCCCTCCCGCAGTAGCACGAATGGAGAGATGGGAATGCCTTAAAATATAGCTTGAATGTAACTCTAAACCCGTGGCTCATTTAGCATATGCGGTTCTATGAATATGCAAATTAGCCCCGCCTCCACTCACTCACAACAGCTCAGAGATCCACTTGTTGACGATCATGCATTGATTGATTGGTTACAGGGTAGTTTGTGACGTCAGAAACACCATGTTTTTGAGACTGTCTTTGGTTCACTGCGGTTGTAACGAGAATACTCCGCAAGGTGTTGACATGAATTTGCAGATGGTTTGTCTTAAAGCAAATCAAAAACACCACATAGACATATAAACAACATTAAAAACGTATTTTTCAACCTCATGGGGACGTTTGTGTTCAGGTTGTTCAGCCGAATTTGAGGATTGACAAGAAAAGCTGCTTGGTTAGAAAGTGACGTCTGTGAGTGGTCACTCTTGACAATTTTTGACAACTATTGGCAATTGACGATCCAAAAAAATGTCCGGACCTTAAGCCTACAGTGGGTTTTCACTTGAGAATTAAAGTGTTGGTTGCATGGTTTCAATTGGTTCATTGTTACTTGTTGCTTTAACAACTTGAATTGTAACAATTGAATATTTTTTTGGTTCTTCTTCATGAACTACATGCTAATTGAACTGATGGTTTTCATGTGTACTCTCACATTGTCATTGTGATTTGGTGTTCAGGGCAGATATAATTTTTGGAGGCATGATTTGTTTTTAAATGGTCATCTAAAAGTGAATTTCAGGTGAATATCTTTAGTTATCAGGGTCACACAATATCAGGCTACATATGGTCATGAAAAGCATGTCAGAGATTGTTAAAATAGCGGTTTTTAAACTTAAAAAGAAATGAATAGAAAGGGCATGGAAATCTTCAGTGAATATACATTCTATCTCTTAAATATTTAATTGACTAGACATTCTGGGAGTGTAATATTTATTTAATTTTAAATCCTTGTTCAGTAATTGTTCTTGGAGATTCATTGGTTAAAAAAAAACTGAAATGGGGGACCGACAGACCACAGATTTTCAGATTGCTTTTCTGTACAAAAAGAGGACAGATCAATTTTCTAGCTGTGAACCATATGTAGACGCTTTGCTATTTATATCCTTATTGAAAATGTGTTTGTCAAATGTAGTGTTTCAGATCAAACCCACCTCAAAAAGCATGTTGTAAATTATTGAAAAAACAAAATGCATACGTCTGTGCCTGAATTGTTTAACATGCGAGTTATGGCTAAAAGACACATCTCTATCTGCTGCAAGGCAGTGATATTAATTCCACTAATCTGTAGTCTCAGGGGCTTGTGGGAGTAATTAGGCAGTTGGATTACGGCTCATTTGGGGGATTATATTCCTGCATTAATCTCTCACAGTGGTCCAGGTTTATCTCTGGTTGGTTGGATGCCTCCCTCCTGTTCTCTGTCATGTTCCTCCCACTTGTAGCCTTTCTCTCTTGCACTTTCTCATCCTGTTGCTGAGACAATTCGATAAATCAGACATACAATGCCATTATTTTACTGGCAGTCTCATAGGCAACTAAATGATACTTTTTTTTTGTTGTTGCATGTTTTCTTTTCTCTTGACAATCATCCCATCGATCTATGGCTTTGTTCACAGTGCTTCCAATTCCAAGTCCAATCTTTAGGACCGACTGTCCCCACTGTCATTTTACAAGTGATGAAATCAATCTATTTCAGACAGTGTTGTGAATATTTGCTCTATCTATTCTAGACTAGTTGTCATACTAATGACTTTAGCGTCCCCTCGATGCCAAAAGACATGAGAGGAGCTGTCATTTCATCAGAGGATAGAAGACGATTTGATATTTCTCCGCATTGCTGAACTCATGAGACGCATCAGACATCATAAATGTCAAATGTTTTTAAACCATATGGATGGAGTTAAGATTAGGGCTATAACATATTATTTTGCTAATGGATTAATCTGTCATTAATGTCAAATTAATGGGATTTTATTACAACCTGCCCAATGTTCTCCTCAAAGAGTTAGAGAATCTTTATAGGCTATGCTATGCATTTTGCAAATAAGGGTTAAACTCTAAATTCGACTCTAAAACTTGCCCACCATAATAAAGTAAAACAAAACCACAGACTAAATGCATTCACTTACTTGAATATAGTCATTATATTACATTTATTGACTCTCATAAAAATGCAACTATACATGTAGCATTTTAAATATACAATTAATCTCCAACAAAATGCATATTTAACATGGTGTTATTCAGTATTGTAAAGTGAAGAGATGGATGGATGTTTTCCATGTCCATGATAGGCATCATAATCAAACTTGTTGTGAATGTTTTTATTTTATTTTTTTAATAGTTGTTGCGGAAGTATCACGCTCCTATTTAGAGTTCTTTCTGTGGAATCTGCCAAATTCAGCCAACAATCCTTGGAAATGACGTCTAAGGCCATGTTTACACTGAAACGATTCTGAAGAGAAAACGCAAAAGTCGCGTTGCGTTATCACTTTTTATTCTGCGTTTAGACGAGCGTTTGGGTGGGAAATCCGCGTACAAATCGTGACGCAAAAGTGTGTGAAATTCAATGTAGTATGCACTCCAGGTGGATAGGTGGCAATGTGGAGCACTGCCACACAACAACACCAAGTCCGCGTGCCTGCGTACAACCGTCACTGTCAAGCAGACTTTTGCGTTTTTACCCTTTACACGGGAACGTGGCGGTGGAGCGTTTTTAAGATTTTCACTCTGGAGGGTGGTTTCACTTTTTTGCGTTTTTAAGCCCCAAAAACGCCGTCGCCGTGTAACCGAAAGGCACATCCGATAATTTTTTTTTTATGTTTCACCCCCGAGCGTTTTCGTGTAAACAGGGCGTAAGGCACACAAAACTGGAGTTTCAAAGTCGTCATCTGATTAGTTGAGTTCTACTGTATTTCCTGGAGATGTGTTCCAGAAGAGAAAAAAAACTTTGAAACTCCAGTTTTGTGTGCTTTAGACGTCATTTCCAAGGATTTTTAGCTAAATGTCTGATGCGCGAGGTTTAAAGGTGCAATGTGTGATTTTTAGTGACATCTAGCGGTTCGGTTGCGAGTTGCACTAAGGGCTCAGCCCACTGCTCACCCCTCCCTTTCGAAAAAGCTACGGTGGCACAGTTAGGTCATGTTATTTGATATCTCGTTGCAGTGCCCTTATGTCTTATGCCAGTCTGTTATTGTAGGGACATTCACTTTACAATCGCACGCCCCTAAACATAACGCTAAACGAAAAATCTGTGATTGATGGCTTTACATGTCAGTCAGGCCTTGACCAATGAAAGCTTCCATGGAGTCCAGACCTTCTGCCATCAGTCTGAAGGTCTTGCTTAGCAAAACTAGCTGACAAGTGACCAAAACCACCATTCCAGACTAGCTGGGAGAAACACATTGAAGATTGAGATCAGAGCATCCTCTTGTTTCAGCATACAACCTGTCTCAGATCAGTATTCAGCATGGCTACACCACCATCTGATTCAGCACTGCTTCTCTCCTGAAGGTTGATTGAAAGATCTCTCTCTTTTCTCCCCTCTCCTCATCCATCTTTACCCCTCTGCTCTGTCTCTTTGGATATGCCTTATATTCCTGACAGTAGTTTAAAGCACACATCAGTAAATATGCACTTTGATGTGCTGCAATGGGACCGTGTGGGTATGTGTGTGACAGTTGCTGGGCTCCCTGGAGTGCTTGCTCTCTCTGTCTCTGTCTCTCTCTCCCTTTCACTCTCTCTGTCTTTATAAGAATTTCTGTTGTGTGTTGGGCTGAGACTTCAAACATGGACGGACAGTTAGACAACAAACACACACACGCACACCAATTAAATGACTTGTGGTTCCTGCTGAGAGAGATGGCAGTTGGACCATGGGGATTTCTAATTGAGTGGTTTGCTGGGAAGAAGCTTGTTTTGCTTTTATCCCTCTCTATCTGTCTTTTTCGCACACATACTGATTCAGATTACTATCGTCATCATTATTAACGTCAGAGACCATGGGAGCATTTGAGATGTTCAGAAACTTTCAATTTAAAATGTGTAATGTAGGAACCTAACCGTGAAAATGTAGTTTAAAGAATCATGTTTTAACAGTGTTTTCACTAGCATAAGAAAGAAAGAATGTTTCATATGCAAGTATGTAAACCATATTTGCATTTATGGATGGACAGGTAGATGGGAATGGATGGCAATGTAGGTAGATACCGTAGGTAGATTAGCTTTTATTTTCATTTTTTTATTTTGATACAGTAAGTGTTTATATTAATTATTTATATTTTCAGCTTAGTTAGAATTTTTTTAGTACTTCAACCTAAACCTTTTATTTCAATTAGCTACATGTACCAAGGCAACATTGGCATTTTTTGAGTTGACATAATTGTACCCTCATGGGGGCAAACTAGTTTTATAGCAGTTGAGAACAAGTAAATACAAAACACGTTAATACATTAAACATGACTAAATATTTAAACAGTGACCTAAAATATTAGCTTTTCATATTTAAATTGAGCAGGGTAATAGAACATTGAACAAATGAAAATTTGTTTTGTTCTTTAAATGTTTTTTTCAAAATGATATTTCAGCTTTTTCAACTAATGATTTAAAAAAAAAAGTTTTAGTGAACAATAACGACACTTGAGTATGTTTTTAGAAAATATTATTGTGATTTCTTCCGGAGATACGGTGCTCATATGAAGGTGAATCTGACATCACCAAGTACAACATGTTCCTGGAACAACATTGCAATCAACCAATTAGATTTGAGTGACATTTACAGTTAAGGCTTACAACGAGGGTTAGGTTCTACTTCAGTGTTATTCACCTTTCATTCCCCATTGATTTTAGGGTTGGGTTATGTTTAAGGGTGGGGATAGTGTTAAGACAAAATTTTCAGTCAGGAATGTCGTTTCAGCCAGGATCAACATATTATTTTCTCTTACTAGGCAAAATTACAGTGTACCTCTTGAATGATGCCGGTTCGACTCTGTCACAAGCCATTAGTCTACCCGTATTTGTTGACAGACATTCAAAGATGCATCATAAAATAAAATAAAAAACACTTGAGCAAAGCTCTTGAAATTGTAATATCTACACTTATCGGATGGTTTCATACCTGAATATAACCTTTTCATTTTCCCCCTTTATTGGATGATTTGTGCCAATTTATGTGTCTGCATCCTTTTTTCACTGAGATATAAGCATAGAGTGGCATCAATTATGATTTAGGTTTGATCTGTTCTCTCTACACTCGCTCTCGATCTGCATCCTTTTTTCACTGAGATATAAGCACAGAGTGGCATCAATTATGATTTGGGTTCGATCTGTTCTCTCTACACTAAAAAAAAAAAAGGCTGTGCAGATATGCATTAGAGTTCCCTTTTGTTTGACTTCCTCTTTATGGTCCTTTTTATGTGTTTATGTGTTCACAAGCTTTATTCAATCTGGCCTTCCCTCTTTTAAATTCAACCTGCATCTTTTTCAAGCCGTGTTGTTTCAACGCTCACCTTAATATTGATCTCGGCTTTAACGGCGCACAGATCCGTATGCGTGTTTGTGTGTGAATGTAACACTGTTGGATAATCTTCCTCTTCTCTTCCTCAGCAACTCCTGCGAGAAATGCAGCAGATGGCCAGCCGACCATTCGCCACCATCAACGTCGCCTTGGAAACGGACGAGGAGCCGCCAGACCTGATTGGTGGAAATGTGAAGGTTAGCGTGACCTTTCGGATGGTGACATCAGAGTTGGCTTTAAGAGAGCGAGTGCAGTTACTGCATATGTTAATGTTGGGAATGAATTGAAAGCTGAGTCACTGGCTCTGTTCCAAAACCTAGTGAGCTGCGTCGCTGTCTACATAAGCAACTGCCTTCTAAGATGGCAACTTAATAAAAACTCATTTGAACTCTTTCAGTCACGTGTGCTTCTAATGTGAAGCACCAATAGTTAATCCAATAGTTTCTCATTCACTGCTCAAATAAGCACAACAGTAAATAGAGTAGCGCGCAAATATTTGGTGCAATAGTCTGTTTTTTCATCAAATGGATTGGGCTTTTATCGTTATAGTTCTCCTGCTTTGATTGCAAATCACCAGCTCTTGATTTTATGGTTATAATGTCCAATTTGCGTCACTTTTAAAATTCTCTCTGCTAATGTTGTTAATTATAGAGGGAAGCGTTTCAGAAGGGCTTTTCACTCTTGAAATAGTTAACCCTGGATCATTCTAAACCCTGGGAAACGGAATCTTGGGTTATCTTGCTTTGCTTTTTCAATTATTTTTCTGGGTATTTTGGATCATTATAGCTGTGATTATAATGTTTCTAGCATGTTATATTTTTGGTTACAGTTATTTTAACCCTAATTGATAAAGTGGGAATCTTTTTATTTCATGCCCATATTCTAGGAAGACAATGTTAAGATGCATCTGGCTCAAATTGTGAAAGAAAAGTGGGAGGGAGCATGAAGAATCATTTTCACCGAGTCCAGACCTTAAATTCATTGGACGTCTTTGGGATGTGCTGGTGGAGACTTTACAGAGTGTTGGACTCTTGTATTGTCAATACAAGATCTTGACCAAAAATTTGTTGCACCTTTTGATGGAAATAACATCACGAAATTTGTTTCCGTCAAGTGGTGCAACTGTTGCCAAACATATAACATGCTAGAAACATAATAATCACTGCAAATATGATCCAGTTATAGGCTCTTATGCATTTGCCTAAATAATTTGATAAATATCTCGTATAAATTTCCTCGTTTTTTAACGACTTGTACTTAACGAATAGATAGAAATGCTTCTACAAATAAAACATGAAGCCAATAGATATACACTTACAACAATATATGGTTTGTATTTGCTTTTTGCAATTCACGCCCCTCTTCTAAGTTTGAAACGTTTCTTGTGTTCAGAAAGATAATCTGGGGTTAAGCAAAGTGTGAAAAGCCCTAGAGTGATTTTAAAATCACTAACTTGTCTTTTTGAACTTCATTTAAAGAGTTGTTTGTTTCAAGAATTGCACTACAGTGGTTGTGCTTTGTTTTTGATTCACTAAAAGGAACCGGTCATATGTTTGTGAATTGGACTACATTTGTCACGTTGTATGTTTGCGTCCATTTCATAGGACGGGCCGCGATAGGTTTCAACAGGGATACAGGGAACTTTCTTGGGACATTACGAAATTTTTCATCAAATTATATATTTATAACAGGACTTAAACTATGCAGTTGAGGGAGTTATTTTATCCGTGTAGGCTACATTTTTATACGCCTTCTGAAAATAAGCATAGAGTAAAAGATTGATCTTGGTTTTTTAAAAATTAATATCTGGATTGTTGAAATCAAGATTGCCATTAATTGGAAAATCTATGTTTATATCCAGCACTATAAATTAAATACTTGTATTGATTTTTTTTAGTAGTAAATAAAATATATTTCCCTGAACTAAATCCACAATCTCGGATGAAAATTTTCACAGAGCTTTCCATAGTGAATACTAGGATTGCCTGATCTTTGATGCCCCTGATGATACATTTGATGCCCCTGGATAAATTGGCTAAAACTGTGTACTATAAGGTGGTATAGATTTTCGGGAGTGTGCCGAGAATAGCAGCTCACTAGGTTCACTAGAACAGAACTTCTGTGTTTTATGTCGCAGACTAAACCTCTGTGTTTTCACACCTTGTTCATTTGGAGTGTAGTTAGTTTGGTCCCTTAGTTTGGTCCATTTATGCATAGATGAACATTGCAGACGTTCTTGGATTTGCACCCAAAACAAATATGGTCTGAGAACACCTGAACGAGGTGTGAAAACCAACTCTTAAGCAGTTTGCTTGTTGCGAGAAGCAATCCGACCCAACGGACCAGGCTGCATCATAATGTATTGATGGGGGAGCAGGCCATCGTCATCGAAAGCCAAATCACACCTTTTTATTTTTAAAATGATATGATTCGGAAATTATTCGAAATAGCTTCGTCTGGGAAACATTCTTACCATGTAGCTATGTATCCTGCTCAAAATTATATAATAAAGTACAATATTAAATCATATAATGACAAAGAACAAAGAAAGCCACTATAAGCCTGCAGAGCCGTTTTCTATCCTTCTGGAATCCCGGAAAATAAACCGATGCGCTCTAATCACTGAGAGGACAGTTTACTCGCCCATGACAAATTTGGGTTATTTTAGATATGTTGCTTTGTGAAAGCAATATGAAGTCTACATGTCTGAACACTCTTAGGGGCCATTCACCCTGAACACGTTTTTCTATTCCACTGTGCTGCCATATACTAGATAGACAGCTTTAACCATCATGCTTGCATCTTTTGCAGTGTCTTGCTGTCATTTTAAAAATGTGGTGCTCAAGTTCAAAAAAGTTTGACGCATCTCGACCGTGCTTCAACCATCCACTAACCTGTGCCTCATGTTTTTTAACGGCAAGAACACTTCCGGTGTTTAGTTAGATGAAGCTTTCTTTAATTGTTTACTTTAGTTTCAAGGCTTCTTGACGACTCTATGAGATTTGTAACTAATAACTGCATTCCATAGTATTACAGCTGGATTTGATTTCAAGAATTGCTGGTTTGTAATTATTGTTTCGTAGTGTTTGTTGTCCTAACACGATAATGACAACCCTAGAGTCAAGATCTGATTTAGATTTACCTGTTTGCTGAGTTCTCACTCCTGCTCCATCAATGTCCTATGCTCACTATCAAGGTCTAAACGTAATTACAATCCAGCCGTCCTTGATAGCAAAAAGCTATAAATGCAGTTATTTCTCACAAATCTCATAGAGGGCCCTGAGGGTGTGAAACTAAAGTAAACACGACTAAACAAGAATGAAGCGCATGAACTGAAGTGAACATCAGAGCATTCAGTGCTATAGTGTGTGGCCTCTGACACACTCAGTATACCTCTACCTTTTCACTCACTCGCTGTCGCTCTCGTTTTTTTTTTTTTTTTTAAATTATAAGAGTTAATTAAACAGAACCTGTCTTCTGCTTGCCTCAGATAATCACCTGAGCAGAAACGTAATAATCACATATACAAAAACATACACGTGTAAATATATATATACACACACACACACATACATATACAAAAACAGATAGAGATATACAGAAATAGATATATATATAGATATGTGTATCTATGTGCATGTGTTTTTGTATGTATAGATACACACACACATACATACATACATACATACAGCAATAACTCATGCCGTTGCTCTCAGCGGCTGTAATTGAATTTTTTAGGAGTTTCTTCTTTTTGTGTGCTTGAAAGAGTAGGTGTGTATGGTGTTAAAGATAAATGGTGTTCCCCCCTGCTCTGAATTGACAGTGGGAAAGTGCCAGGAGGAGAGAGGGAGATAGAGAGGAGTGAGGGGGTGAACTGGTCTCTGTAGGATAAGAAGTGGTTTAAAGAGAAGAATATATAAAGAAAAGGAGGAATGAATATGCAAGCGCGCTGTACAGAGGGGAGGATGTGTGAATGGGGGTAGAAGAGCCGCAGTAAGCACACAAACACTCAGTCATTGAACAGTCTTTTTGATGCATACACAGTAATACCACACATACACACTGCACACACTAGGGAAACTCGGCAGTTAAGCAAAAAGACCAAGTGTGTGTGTGTAAAAGTTTATGCAGGTCTTGGGACTAAGGGCAAAATGAGTGTGAAATGGGTCAAAGCTGGAATATGATTTGTGCATGTGTTCCAAAACAGAAGGTCATGTGCTTTCAGCCCTGCACCCGCACGTGTATTAACATACAATACTTACAGAAAAAAAACACCATGTTTTTTTTTGCGCAAGTTTAGTGCCTTGGAACACACCAGTCATTCCAATTCACTGGTATATGTAAAATTGACATGGTTTATCAAAGTATTTCCTACAAAATGCTATTTGGTGCAGTGATTTTACCACTGTTGAGATGTTAAGGGGATGAGTGTATAATGCAGCAATATAAGATACAAATGATTCATGAGTGAATATATCAGCTATTTTTGAATGTGACAAGATTTAGGGTACATTTACAATTTACATGACAACGATATGCTTAAAACTGAGAAGTTTTTCCTTTGAGTTTTCGACGTACAGACAAACAACATTGTCAGAACAATCTCCATTCACACGGATCTGCGAAAAACGCTGTTTTGCCGCCAGGCCATTAGATGGCGATGAAACAATATACACAGTTTTGCTGTTTACATGAATACCGCTATCAAAAACTTTCACTTTGAAACTCTTTTTCAAAAGTTTGCCTTTTCAGCCACCCAAAACGGCGCTTTTTGTTGAAAACGGTGTTGTGTAAACAGCCCGTTAGAATCAAGTTTTAGAAATTTGAAACTTAAATTTACAAATTTAGCTTTTCCATTAAAGGAATAAATGACTTTTCAAATATATTAAAATAGAAAAGTTACTTTAAATTGAAATATGTCTCTCTCGCTCTATACACCCCCTGACTTTTGAAAGATAGTTTTAAATTTGAAAAGTTTTCACTCATTTTACTATACTTATTATATAATGTGTAAGAACTTTTCTATTAAATGGGGCAAAATAACAAAATCAAAGCATTTCCTCAAACATTTTTGTAACCTTTTCCTCTCCTTTCTCACAGTCTGTGCCTAAGCCCATAGCCTTGGAGCCCTGTTTTGGGAACAAGGCAGCGGTGCTCTCCATCTTCGTTAGATTACCCAGAAGCCCCGGCGGCATTCCACCTCCAGGACAGTCGGGTGAGTTGGCGAGTCAATGCAATTTGCCCCCACACTGAACACTTCTACACCTTCTGCTCCCGAGGCCATTATAATGACGGTCAGAAACGCCTCTTTGTCCTCTCTCTTCTCAGGTATGGCAGTAGGTAGTGCATTGGTGGACGTCTCTCAGCAGATGTGTCTGGGATACAAGGAGAAGTCGGGAGGCATGCGTAGCCGCAAACAGCAGCCATTAGCACAACCCGCCACTTGCATCTGACATTTACCCCTCGTCCTCTGACCTCGGAGTCACAGGAACACGCGCTTATGGCTGGGTCACATTCATAGGAGCAGCCAACTGGACTCTGAATGGAGAAACTGGACCTCTTTTGGAACACTACAGGAAATGAACTCCTATGTGACCCTGAATGATAAGACTTATCCTGGGCCACTTTATGATATTTAACTTATTTCAGTTATTTTATTCCATTTTTGCAATCAGGAGGAGGAATCCTTGCACTGCTGCATCTCTGTTGAAGGCAACACACAAACACTTCCCTTCTAGAGAGGCTCTTTGGCTGCATGGCTATAACACAAACACACATACAGTACAGGGGGTGCTTTAGAGGCATATTCCACGTCTTTGTCTCTTAAATCATGGCGGTAGTAATTCTGTCAACTCAAATTGCTTTTATCTCTTAATAATAATTAATCATGTCTCTTATTTGGCGTGCGGTCGGTGCGCCACATCTCTGGAATAAAACACGACGACCCGGTATGTTTACAAGCGTTTGACTTTACAGGTCATCTGTGACGTCTCTCTACATTTGAGCTTTTTCACATCTTTCCATTCTCTTTTGAATCACCTCCTTTCCCGTATGATCCGAGACATGAGTGTTTATGTTTGCTGTAATGATAGTGCTGCTGCTTCTGCTTTTATCATTTACTTCCTCTCACTTCTCTCTTATCTGAAATCTCAGCCCATTTCTCATGCACTTTTCCAGGAAAGGAGAAATATAAGGAGACTGCAGGCAGGCAGCAGTGAGCAAGGACCTTGTTTGGGTTTCTCAAAATGTCATTTTGGGCTGGCGAAGGATTATCTGCATACACAAATGGACAAACCTGGACCTGCGTGGGATACCGGGGGTATTCTCCAGGATATGGAGTGCATTGCTTTGTGCAAAGGAAAGGTCAGAGATAGAGTGAGCAAATGTGACATTATGAAATCTAAACCGGTGTAAGTGTGTGTAACGGCGCAGTCATTACATCTTTCATTATCCTGTTTCGAGACTGCACAGATGACCTGCTTGCCGGTTCTTGGTGCACCAAGAACTGAAAAAAGGGACACAGGTCGCTAGACCAGAACAAAACTTCTAGTTCCGACAGCCTAAACAGGATGTCATTAATCTGTCCGTGATCTCAATGGAAAGCTCGTGTCCTGCGACAGCCATTTCTCGATCTTTTAGGGCCCAAAAGGGAAAACCGCACTCACACCTACACGCAAAGTGGTCTAATGAAAGGAGCTGGTCTCTCTTCCTTCAGATGGAAGCTAATTCTCACAATGCTTTTCTCTGTAAGCCTCAAACAGTACTCCTCGCACACCGACTGCACCATCTATATACAGTGATACTGTAGATATGGAGTCTGTAGTTTGTTAATATGTATAATGTAGCAGCAAGTGCACTCAAGTTTTTTTTTTGTACATAGTGATGGACGGTGATGTGAATGCCGTCTCTGTTAAGCAACTTACTGCACTTGGAGGGAAGAGTGTCCCAGGCTTTTGAAATGTGACTGCATTGCAGCTTCTTTTGTATGTAAGATGGCGAATGTCATGAACAAACTTTAATCTAGCTGCCTACTTTAAAGAAAAAACCTGAAAATTTAAACTGACCTTGTAATTATGTGTACATACAAGAATGACATAGAACATTTTGTCTATAATTAAATGGTAAAATGACAATGACTACCTGTAAATCAGTTGTTGAGTGAAATGGTAGTGTTTTTTGTTAAAAACCCATCGTTTTTTTTTTACATTTGAGTTATTTGTGTATCCTAGTACTGTTGGCATAACACTTTAGCAATATAATGTACATTTGTTTTATCATAGCATAGTGTGCTATTGTAAAACATTTCAACGTGTTTGACAACGGGCCAGATTAAATACATTATGTCCTTATCAGCAAGCGGATAAAGATATACAACATCGTGACAACTTCCTCAGCTCGGCGAGAGCTTTGATCCAGAGCCTCTTCAGAACAGACGCAGTCGAAAATGGGATTACGAGTGAGCTGTCAAAGTCTCGCTGCTTCAGATATATTAGAGATGATACTTTGCTGCTCCATAATTGAATGGAAATTCTCAGCATTAGCTTTACATTTGCATTTGATCAAATACACTGGCAGGGATTGTAAATATTCAAAGAGGCTGTGGAACTGTCCCCAAATCCCCTCCTTTAAATGGTCGTTTTGCCCTGTGCCCTCTCGGAGATCTTGACCTCAACTATAGGCAACCAGTTCAAATCATACATCAATTTTCTGTTCTTTGTAGTACAAATGTTTTAATTATCATGAGTTATTTAGCTGTCCCACATTTTGCAGGCATCTGTTACTGTATGTTTGTCCATTTAAAAAAAAGGAGCATTCTTTAAAATTACATAACCATAAAAGTCATCAACTTTTCAACATCATGGCATCACGTGAGGTGAGTACAAGCAAATCCTCGCATTCCAGTTTCTCAATTTATACATAAATGATAGTGTTGGCTACATTCTCAGCCTTTCAACCCTGTTAGCAAATTACTACAAACTAGCCGTCCTTTGCTAAGTGACATCCATTTTCAACCCTTTCAGGCTAGATTTGCACTATAAGTTAAAGGACCCCCTGCGGTGAAAATCAAGATTTTAATGTTGTTTATGTATGTTTAAAGGGATAGTTAGGGCCCGAGCACTAACAGTGCGAGGACCCTATTGAAACTGTAAGGATTATTTTTTTTTTTTTTCTGCAAAGTAAGCGCCATTTTCAGGGCCGCAACATGCTCAAAAACTCTCCAAATTTGGCACGCATGTCAGGACTGGTGAAAAATTTTGTATTTTGTGGGTTTCGCGGATGGGCGTGGCAAAATGGCACGCTAGCGCCACCTAGAAAATTGGAAAAAATTAGCCCCTCGTCCACGTGCAACCTACATGCACGAAATTTGGTGGGGACGTGTATCATATCAAGACGCACAAAAAAGCCTCAAGAACCCATACCATAAACTCGACAGGAAGTTCGCCATTTTGAATTTGGCGGCCATTTTTGGACGATTTACACACTCCGTACTTTAACGAACTCCTCCTAGGGATTTAGTCGGATCGACTTCAAATTTCTGCAGTGCCTTCTAAAGGCATTGACGATGTAAAGTTGTGCTATCTGCGCGTTTTCGTCGATGGGCGTGTCCGTGGCGTCGATGATTCGCCATGAAACAGGAAGTTGTAGTAACTTGGCTGTAAATGCCCAGATCTGCACCAAATTTTACACATTTGACAAGAGTCCCACCCTGAACAAATCTACATGCTGACATTCACCCACAGTCATAGCGCCACCTGCTGGCAACAGGAAGTGACCTTAAACGAAGCAGCCCACGCCGCTTGTTTGACCAACATGTACAAAACTTCTGTGGTACATCTACTATGACCAGACGCACAAAAAAGCCTCTTGGAGCGATGCCCTAAACTTGACAGGAAGTCCGCCATTTTGAATTTGGAGGCCATTTTGGGACGATTTACACACTCCGTACTTTAACGAACTCCTCCTAGGGATTTAGTCGGATCAACTTCAAATTTCTGCTGTACCTTCTAAAGGCATTGACGATGTAAAGTTGTGCTATCTGTGCATTTTCGTCGATGGGCGTGTCCGTGGCGTCGATGATTCGCCATGAAACAGGAAGTTGTAGTAACTTGGCTGTAAATGCCCAGATCTGCACGAAATTTAACACATTTGACAAGAGTCCCGCCCTGAACAAATCTACATACCGACATTCACCCACAGTCATAGCGCCACCTGCTGGCAACAGGAAGTGACCTTTAATGAAGCGTAGCAAATTCACAGCCGCACCGGCTGAGCTCCAGAATTTGCAATGCGGCCGCCTCACACCCCGACGCGCTACAGGTGCGAGGGCCCGCCCATCGCTGCTTGCAGCTTTAATTCACTTTGAAATTATTTTTTGATATGTTTTAGCTTACCTCAAGGGCATCCAAAATTTAGGTGTCTTTGTTCCCACAGTATTTTCAATTTTGATTTTATTTTGGTCAAACCGTTGTTGTCTATCAGTCATACACTGGAGGTTAACCCATTCAGACCCTGTTTCCATTACAATGGACATCACATGTCAGCCCCCCTTTTTTCACTTCTGGAGCATTTCACCTAGTTTAAAGCCTGCAGTCCATGAGATTGGATGTTTGTCATCCAATCAAATGCCAGTAAAGCTCTGCATCTAGTAATTATATAAAAAAAAACCTCAGTAACACTTTATTTCGATAGTCCACTTTAGACATTCTACTAACTATAAGTAACTTTTAAACTACAGCCTCCATTTTTGCACTCAGGTCTAAGTCTCATGGCCCTCTATCAGAATCCAGAGTTTCAAGAAGATTGGAGAAACTTATTTTTTCACACAAAAAAAAAAAAAAAAAAAACGACAGGGGTAACACTCTTTTTTTTTATTTTGAGTTTCTCTGATCTTCTTGAAACTCTGGATTCTGATAGAGGACCATGGGACTTAGACCTGAGTGCAAAAATGGAGGCTCTAAACCCTTCCAGAGCTGAGATATTGAGATGCATCGTAGCATTTATGCCATTATAAATATCTCAATATCCTAGCTCTGGAAGGGTCTAGAGCCTCAATTTTTGCACTCAGGTCTAAGTCCCATGGTCCTCTATCAGAATCCAGAGTTTTGAGAAGATTGGAGAAACTTCATTTTTCGCCCGAAAAAAAAACTAAACGAAAGGGGTACTACTGTCGGGGTTTTTTTGGGGGTCGAAATTTTGAGTTTCGATATCTCAGCTCTGGAAGGGTCTAGTGCCTCCATTTTGCACTCAGGTTTAAGTCTCATGGCCCTCTATCAGAATCCAGAGTTTTGAGAAGATTGGAGAAACTTAATTTTTCAACCGAAAAAAAGAAAAAAAAAGAAAGGGGTACCACTGTCGTTTTTTTTTTCGGGTCGAAATTTTGAGTTTCGAAATCTCAGCTTTGGAAGGGTCTAGAGCCTCCATTTTTGCACTCGGGTTTAAGTGTCATGGCCCTCTATCAGAATCGAGAGTTTTAAAAAGATTGGAGAAACTTTATTTTTCGCCCAAAAAAAAAAAACGAAAGGGGTAACACTGTCGGTTTTTTTTTTTTGGGGTCGAATTTTTGAGTTTCGATATCTCAGCTCTGGAAGGGTCTAGAGCCTCCATTTTTGCACTCAGGTTTAAGTCTCATGGCCCTCTATCAGAATCCAGAGTTTTGAGTAGATTGGAGAAACTTAATTTTTCGCCCGAAAATGAAAAAAAACGAAAGGGGTAACACTGTCGGTTTTTTTTTTGTGGGTCGAAATTTTGAGTTTCGATATCTCAGCTCTGGAAGGGTCTAGAGCCTCCGTTTTTGCACTCAGGTTTAAGTCTCATGGCCCTCTATCAGAATCCAGAGTTTTGAGAAGATTGGAGAAACTTTATTTTTCGCCCAAAAAAAAAAAACGAAAGGGGTAACACTGTCGGTTTTTTTTTTTTGGGGTCGAATTTTTGAGTTTCGATATCTCAGCTCTGGAAGGGTCTAGAGCCTCCATTTTTGCACTCAGGTTTAAGTCTCATGGCCCTCTATCAGAATCCAGAGTTTTGAGTAGATTGGAGAAACTTAATTTTTCGCCCGAAAATGAAAAAAAACGAAAGGGGTAACACTGTCGGTTTTTTTTTTGTGGGTCGAAATTTTGAGTTTCGATATCTCAGCTCTGGAAGGGTCTAGAGCCTCCATTTTTGCACTCAGGTCAAAGTCTCACAGCCCTCTATCATAATCCAGAGTTTTGAGAAGATTGGAGAAACTTAATTTTTCGCCCGAAAATGAAAAAAAACAAAAGGGGTAACACTGTCGTTTTTTTTTTTTCGGGTCGAAATTTTGAATTTTGATATCTCAGCTCTGGAAGGGTGTAGAGCCTCCATTTTTGCACTCAGGTCAAAGTCTCACAGCCCTCTATCATAATCCAGAGTTTTGAGTAGATTGGAGAAACTTAATTTTTTGCCCGAAAATGAAAAAAAACAAAAGGGGTAACACTGTCGTTTTTTTTTCGGGTCGAAATTTTAAATTTTGATATCTCAGCTCTGGAAGGGTGTAGAGCCTCCATTTTTGCACTCAGGTCAAAGTCTCACAGCCCTCTATCATAAACCAGAGTTTTGAGAAGATTGGAGAAACTTAATATTTTGCCCGAAAATGAAAAAAAACAAAAGGGGTAACACTGTCGTTTTTTTTTTTTCGGGTCGAAAATTTGACTTTCGATATCTCAGCTCTGGAAGGGTCTAGAGCCTCCATTTTTGCACTCAGGTCAAAGTCTCACAGCCCTCTATCATAATCCAGAGTTTTGAGAAGATTGGAGAAACTTAATTTTTTGCCCGAAAATGAAAAAAAACTAAAGGGGTAACACTGTCGTTTTTTTTTCGGGTCGAAATTTTGAGTTTCGATATCTCAGCTCTGGAAGGGTCTAGAGCCTCCATTTTTGCACTCAGGTCAAAGTCTCACAACCCTCTATCATAATCCAGAGTTTTGAGAAGATTGGAGAAACTTAATTTTTTGCCCGAAAATGAAAAAAAACAAAAGGGGTAACACTGTCGTTTTTTTTTTTCGGGTCGAAATTTTGAATTTTGATATCTCAGCTCTGGAAGGGTGTAGAGCCTCCATTTTTGCACTCAGGTCAAAGTCTCACAGCCCTCTATCATAATCCAGAGTTTTGAGTAGATTGGAGAAACTTAATTTTTTGCCCGAAAATGAAAAAAAAAACAAAATGGGTAACACTGTCGTTTTTTTTTCGGGTCGAAATTTTG
Organism: Pimephales promelas; assembly: GCF_988280905.1. Taxonomy (NCBI): domain Eukaryota; kingdom Metazoa; phylum Chordata; class Actinopteri; order Cypriniformes; family Leuciscidae; genus Pimephales; species Pimephales promelas. The sequence continues at coordinate 8,693,515 of NC_142779.1, read as the reverse complement.
AATTTTGATATCTCAGCTCTGGAAGGGTGTAGAGCCTCCATTTTTGCACTCAGGTCAAAGTCTCACAGCCCTCTATCATAATCCAGAGTTTTGAGAAGATTGGAGAAACTTAATTTTTTGCCCGAAAATGAAAAAAATACAAAATGGGTAACACTGTCGTTTTTTTTTTCGGGTCGAAAATTTGACTTTCGATATCTCAGCTCTGGAAGGGTCTAGAGCCTCCATTTTTGCACTCAGGTCAAAGTCTCACAGCCCTCTATCATAATCCAGAGTTTTGAGAAGATTGGAGAAACTTAATTTTTTGCCCGAAAATGAAAAAAAAACAAAAGGGGTAACACTGTCGTTTTTTTTTTTCGGGTCGAAATTTTGACTTTCGATATCTCAGCTCTGGAAGGGTGTAGAGCCTCCATTTTTGCACTCAGGTCAAAGTCTCACAGCCCTCTATCATAATCCAGAGTTTTGAGTAGATTGGAGAAACTTAATTTTTTGCCCGAAAATGAAAAAAAAAACAAAAGGGGTAACACTGTCGTTTTTTTTTCGGGTCGAAATTTTGAATTTTGATATCTCAGCTCTGGAAGGGTGTAGAACCTCCATTTTTGCACTCAGGTCAAAGTCTCACAGCCCTCTATCATAATCCAGAGTTTTGAGAAGATTGGAGAAACTTAATTTTTCGCCCGAAAATGAAAAAAAACAAAAGGGGTAACACTGTCGTTTTTTTTTTTCGGGTCGAAATTTTGACTTTCGATATCTCAGCTCTGGAAGGGTCTAGAGCCTCCATTTTTGCACTCAGGTCAAAGTCTCACAGCCCTCTATCATAATCCAGAGTTTTGAGAAGATTGGAGAAACTTAATTTTTTGCCCGAAAATGAAAAAAAAACAAAAGGGGTAACACTGTCGTTTTTTTTTTCGGGTCGAAATTTTGACTTTCGATATCTCAGCTCTGGAAGGGTCTAGAGCCTCCATTTTTGCACTCAGGTCAAAGTCTCACAGCCCTCTATCATAATCCAGAGTTTTGAGTAGATTGGAGAAACTTAATTTTTTGCCCGAAAATGAAAAAAAAAACAAAAGGGGTAACACTGTCGTTTTTTTTTCGGGTCGAAATTTTGAATTTTGATATCTCAGCTCTGGAAGGGTGTAGAGCCTCCATTTTTGCACTCAGGTCAAAGTCTCACAGCCCTCTATCATAATCCAGAGTTTTGAGAAGATTGGAGAAACTTAATTTTTCGCCCGAAAATGAAAAAAAACAAAAGGGGTAACACTGTCTTTTTTTTTTTCGGGTCGAAATTTTGACTTTCGATATCTCAGCTCTGGAAGGGTCTAGAGCCTCCATTTTTGCACTCAGGTCAAAGTCTCACAGCCCTCTATCATAATCCAGAGTTTTGAGAAGATTGGAGAAACTTAATTTTTTGCCCGAAAATTAAAAAAAATGAAAGGGGTAACACTGTCGTTTTTTTTTTCGGGTCGAAATTTTGACTTTCAATTTCTCAGCTCTGGAAGGGTCTAGAGCCTCCATTTTTGCACTCAGATCAAAGTCTCACAGCCCTCTATTATAATCCAGAGTTTTGAGAAGATTGGAGAAACTTAATTTTTCGCCCGAAAATGAAAAAAAACGAAAGGGGTAACACTGTCGTTTTTTTTTCGGGTCGAAATTTTGAGTTTCGATATCTCAGCTCTGGAAGGGTCTAGAGCCTCCATTTTTGCACTCAGATCAAAGTCTCACAGCCCTCTATCATAATCCAGAGTTTTGAGAAGATTGGAGAAACTTAATTTTTTGCCCGAAAATGAAAAAAAAACAAAAGGGGTAACACTGTCGTTTTTTTTTTCGGGTCGAAATTTTGAATTTTGATATCTCAGCTCTGGAAGGGTGTAGAGCCTCCATTTTTGCACTCAGGTCAAAGTCTCACAGCCCTCTATCATAATCCAGAGTTTTGAGTAGATTGGAGAAACTTAATTTTTTGCCCGAAAATGAAAAAAAACAAAAGGGGTAACACTGTCGTTTTTTTTTCGGGTCGAAATTTTGAATTTTGATATCTCAGCTCTGGAAGGGTGTAGAGCCTCCATTTTTGCACTCAGGTCAAAGTCTCACAGCCCTCTATCATAATCCAGAGTTTTGAGAAGATTGGAGAAACTTAATTTTTCGCCCGAAAATGAAAAAAAACAAAAGGGGTAACACTGTCGTTTTTTTTTCGAGTCGAAATTTTGAGTTTCGATATCTCAGCTCTGGAAGGGTCTAGAGCCTCCGTTTTTGCACTCAGGTTTAAGTCTCATGGCCCTCTATCAGAATCCAGAGTTTTGAGAAGATTGGAGAAACTTTATTTTTCGCCCAAAAAAAAAAACGAAAGGGGTAACACTGTCGGTTTTTTTTTTTTGGGGTCGAATTTTTGAGTTTCGATATCTCAGCTCTGGAAGGGTCTAGAGCCTCCATTTTTGCACTCAGGTTTAAGTCTCATGGCCCTCTATCAGAATCCAGAGTTTTGAGTAGATTGGAGAAACTTAATTTTTCGCCCGAAAATGAAAAAAAACGAAAGGGGTAACACTGTCGGTTTTTTTTTTGTGGGTCGAAATTTTGAGTTTCGATATCTCAGCTCTGGAAGGGTCTAGAGCCTCCATTTTTGCACTCAGGTCAAAGTCTCACAGCCCTCTATCATAATCCAGAGTTTTGAGAAGATTGGAGAAACTTAATTTTTCGCCCGAAAATGAAAAAAAACAAAAGGGGTAACACTGTCGTTTTTTTTTTTTCGGGTCGAAATTTTGAATTTTGATATCTCAGCTCTGGAAGGGTGTAGAGCCTCCATTTTTGCACTCAGGTCAAAGTCTCACAGCCCTCTATCATAATCCAGAGTTTTGAGTAGATTGGAGAAACTTAATTTTTTGCCCGAAAATGAAAAAAAACAAAAGGGGTAACACTGTCGTTTTTTTTTCGGGTCGAAATTTTAAATGTTGATATCTCAGCTCTGGAAGGGTGTAGAGCCTCCATTTTTGCACTCAGGTCAAAGTCTCACAGCCCTCTATCATAAACCAGAGTTTTGAGAAGATTGGAGAAACTTAATATTTTGCCCGAAAATGAAAAAAAACAAAAGGGGTAACACTGTCGTTTTTTTTTTTTCGGGTCGAAAATTTGACTTTCGATATCTCAGCTCTGGAAGGGTCTAGAGCCTCCATTTTTGCACTCAGGTCAAAGTCTCACAGCCCTCTATCATAATCCAGAGTTTTGAGAAGATTGGAGAAACTTAATTTTTTGCCCGAAAATGAAAAAAAACTAAAGGGGTAACACTGTCGTTTTTTTTTCGGGTCGAAATTTTGAGTTTCGATATCTCAGCTCTGGAAGGGTCTAGAGCCTCCATTTTTGCACTCAGGTCAAAGTCTCACAACCCTCTATCATAATCCAGAGTTTTGAGAAGATTGGAGAAACTTAATTTTTTGCCCGAAAATGAAAAAAAACAAAAGGGGTAACACTGTCGTTTTTTTTTTTCGGGTCGAAATTTTGAATTTTGATATCTCAGCTCTGGAAGGGTGTAGAGCCTCCATTTTTGCACTCAGGTCAAAGTCTCACAGCCCTCTATCATAATCCAGAGTTTTGAGTAGATTGGAGAAACTTAATTTTTTGCCCGAAAATGAAAAAAAAAACAAAATGGGTAACACTGTCGTTTTTTTTTCGGGTCGAAATTTTGAATTTTGATATCTCAGCTCTGGAAGGGTGTAGAGCCTCCATTTTTGCACTCAGGTCAAAGTCTCACAGCCCTCTATCATAATCCAGAGTTTTGAGAAGATTGGAGAAACTTAATTTTTTGCCCGAAAATGAAAAAAATACAAAATGGGTAACACTGTCGTTTTTTTTTTCGGGTCGAAAATTTGACTTTCGATATCTCAGCTCTGGAAGGGTCTAGAGCCTCCATTTTTGCACTCAGGTCAAAGTCTCACAGCCCTCTATCATAATCCAGAGTTTTGAGAAGATTGGAGAAACTTAATTTTTTGCCCGAAAATGAAAAAAAAACAAAAGGGGTAACACTGTCGTTTTTTTTTTTCGGGTCGAAATTTTGACTTTCGATATCTCAGCTCTGGAAGGGTGTAGAGCCTCCATTTTTGCACTCAGGTCAAAGTCTCACAGCCCTCTATCATAATCCAGAGTTTTGAGTAGATTGGAGAAACTTAATTTTTTGCCCGAAAATGAAAAAAAAAACAAAAGGGGTAACACTGTCGTTTTTTTTTCGGGTCGAAATTTTGAATTTTGATATCTCAGCTCTGGAAGGGTGTAGAACCTCCATTTTTGCACTCAGGTCAAAGTCTCACAGCCCTCTATCATAATCCAGAGTTTTGAGAAGATTGGAGAAACTTAATTTTTCGCCCGAAAATGAAAAAAAACAAAAGGGGTAACACTGTCGTTTTTTTTTTTCGGGTCGAAATTTTGACTTTCGATATCTCAGCTCTGGAAGGGTCTAGAGCCTCCATTTTTGCACTCAGGTCAAAGTCTCACAGCCCTCTATCATAATCCAGAGTTTTGAGAAGATTGGAGAAACTTAATTTTTTGCCCGAAAATGAAAAAAAAACAAAAGGGGTAACACTGTCGTTTTTTTTTTCGGGTCGAAATTTTGACTTTCGATATCTCAGCTCTGGAAGGGTCTAGAGCCTCCATTTTTGCACTCAGGTCAAAGTCTCACAGCCCTCTATCATAATCCAGAGTTTTGAGTAGATTGGAGAAACTTAATTTTTTGCCCGAAAATGAAAAAAAAAACAAAAGGGGTAACACTGTCGTTTTTTTTTCGGGTCGAAATTTTGAATTTTGATATCTCAGCTCTGGAAGGGTGTAGAGCCTCCATTTTTGCACTCAGGTCAAAGTCTCACAGCCCTCTATCATAATCCAGAGTTTTGAGAAGATTGGAGAAACTTAATTTTTCGCCCGAAAATGAAAAAAAACAAAAGGGGTAACACTGTCTTTTTTTTTTTCGGGTCGAAATTTTGACTTTCGATATCTCAGCTCTGGAAGGGTCTAGAGCCTCCATTTTTGCACTCAGGTCAAAGTCTCACAGCCCTCTATCATAATCCAGAGTTTTGAGAAGATTGGAGAAACTTAATTTTTTGCCCGAAAATTAAAAAAAATGAAAGGGGTAACACTGTCGTTTTTTTTTTCGGGTCGAAATTTTGACTTTCAATTTCTCAGCTCTGGAAGGGTCTAGAGCCTCCATTTTTGCACTCAGATCAAAGTCTCACAGCCCTCTATTATAATCCAGAGTTTTGAGAAGATTGGAGAAACTTAATTTTTCGCCCGAAAATGAAAAAAAACGAAAGGGGTAACACTGTCGTTTTTTTTTCGGGTCGAAATTTTGAGTTTCGATATCTCAGCTCTGGAAGGGTCTAGAGCCTCCATTTTTGCACTCAGATCAAAGTCTCACAGCCCTCTATCATAATCCAGAGTTTTGAGAAGATTGGAGAAACTTAATTTTTTGCCCGAAAATGAAAAAAAAACAAAAGGGGTAACACTGTCGTTTTTTTTTTCGGGTCGAAATTTTGAATTTTGATATCTCAGCTCTGGAAGGGTGTAGAGCCTCCATTTTTGCACTCAGGTCAAAGTCTCACAGCCCTCTATCATAATCCAGAGTTTTGAGTAGATTGGAGAAACTTAATTTTTTGCCCGAAAATGAAAAAAAACAAAAGGGGTAACACTGTCGTTTTTTTTTCGGGTCGAAATTTTGAATTTTGATATCTCAGCTCTGGAAGGGTGTAGAGCCTCCATTTTTGCACTCAGGTCAAAGTCTCACAGCCCTCTATCATAATCCAGAGTTTTGAGAAGATTGGAGAAACTTAATTTTTCGCCCGAAAATGAAAAAAAACAAAAGGGGTAACACTGTCGTTTTTTTTTTCGAGTCGAAATTTTGAGTTTCGATATCTCAGCTCTGGAAGGGTCTAGAGCCTCCATTTTTGCACTCAGGTCAAAGTCTCACAGCCCTCTATCATAATCCAGAGTTTTGAGAAGATTGGAGAAACTTAATTTTTTGCCCGAAAATGAAAAAAAACAAAAGGGGTAACACTGTCGTTTTTTTTTTTGGGTCGAAAATTTGACTTTCGATATCTCAGCTCTGGAAGGGTCTAGAGCCTCCATTTTTGCACTCAGGTCAAAGTCTCACAGCCCTCTATCATAATCCAGAGTGTTGAGAAGATTGGAGAAACTTAATTTTTCGCCCGAAAATGAAAAAAAACGAAAGGGGTAACACTGTGGTTTTTTTTTCGGGTCGAAATTTTGAGTTTCGATATCTCAGCTCTGGAAGGGTCTAGAGCCTCCATTTTTGCACTCAGGTCAAAGTCTCACAGCCCTCTATCATAATTCAGAGTTTTGAGAAGATTGGAGAAACTTAATTTTTTGCCCGAAAATGAAAAAAAACAAAAGGGGTAACACTGTCGTTTTTTTTTTTCGGGTCGAAATTTTGAATTTTGATATCTCAGCTCTGGAAGGGTGTAGAGCCTCCATTTTTGCACTCAGGTCAAAGTCTCACAGCCCTCTATCATAATCCAGAGTTTTGAGTAGATTGGAGAAACTTAATTTTTTGCCCGAAAATGAAAAAAAACAAAAAGGGTAACACTGTCGTTTTTTTTTCGGGTCGAAATTTTGAATTTTGATATCTCAGCTCTGGAAGGGTGTAGAGCCTCCATTTTTGCACTCAGGTCAAAGTCTCACAGCCCTCTATCATAATCCAGAGTTTTGAGAAGATTGGAGAAACTTAATTTTTCGCCCGAAAATGAAAAAAAACAAAAGGGGTAACACTGTCGTTTTTTTTTTCGAGTCGAAATTTTGAGTTTCGATATCTCAGCTCTGGAAGGGTCTAGAGCCTCCATTTTTGCACTCAGGTCAAAGTCTCACAGCCCTCTATCATAATCCAGAGTTTTGAGTAGATTGGAGAAACTTAATTTTTTGCCCGAAAATGAAAAAAAACAAAAGGGGTAACACTGTCGGTTTTTTTTCGGGTCGAAATTTTGAATTTTGATATCTCAGCTCTGGAAGGGTGTAGAGCCTCCATTTTTGCACTCAGGTCAAAGTCTCACAGCCCTCTATCATAATCCAGAGTTTTGAGAAGATTGGAGAAACTTAATTTTTCGCCCGAAAATGAAAAAAAACAAAAGGGGTAACACTGTCGTTTTTTTTTCGAGTCGAAATTTTGAGTTTCGATATCTCAGCTCTGGAAGGGTGTAGAGCCTCCATTTTTGCACTCAGGTCAAAGTCTCACAACCCTCTATCATAATCCAGAGTTTTGAGAAGATTGGAGAAACTTAATTTTTCGCCCGAAAATGAAAAAAAAACAAAAGGGGTAACACTGTCGTTTTTTTTTCGGGTCGAAATTTTGAATTTTGATATCTCAGCTCTGGAAGGGTGTAGAGCCTCCATTTTTGCACTCAGGTCAAAGTCTCACAGCCCTCTATCATAATCCAGAGTTTTGAGTAGATTGGAGAAACTTAATTTTTTGCCCGAAAATGAAAAAAAACAAAAGGGGTAACACTGTCGTTTTTTTTTCGGGTCGAAATTTTGAATTTTGATATCTCAGCTCTGGAAGGGTGTAGAGCCTCCATTTTTGCACTCAGGTCAAAGTCTCACAGCCCTCTATCATAATCCAGAGTTTTGAGAAGATTGGAGAAACTTAATTTTTCGCCCGAAAATGAAAAAAAACAAAAGGGGTAACACTGTCGTTTTTTTTTCGAGTCGAAATTTTGAGTTTCGATATCTCAGCTCTGGAAGGGTCTAGAGCCTCCATTTTTGCACTCAGGTCAAAGTCTCACAACCCTCTATCATAATCCAGAGTTTTGAGAAGATTGGAGAAACTTAATTTTTCGCCCGAAAATGAAAAAAAACAAAAGGGGTAACACTGTCGTTTTTTTTTCGGGTCGAAATTTTGAATTTTGATATCTCAGCTCTGGAAGGGTGTAGAGCCTCCATTTTTGCACTCAGGTCAAAGTCTCACAGCCCTCTATCATAATCCAGAGTTTTGAGAAGATTGGAGAAACTTAATTTTTTGCCCGAAAATGAAAAAAAACAAAAGGGGTAACACTGTCGTTTTTTTTTTCGGGTCGAAATTTTGACTTTCGATATCTCAGCTCTGGAAGGGTCTAGAGCCTCCATTTTTGCACTCAGGTCAAAGTCTCACAGCCCTCTATCATAATCCAGAGTTTTGAGAAGATTGGAGAAACTTAATTTTTTGCCCGAAAATGAAAAAAAACAAAAGGGGTAACACTGTCGTTTTTTTTTTTTGGGTCGAAAATTTGACTTTCGATATCTCAGCTCTGGAAGGGTCTAGAGCCTCCATTTTTGCACTCAGGTCAAAGTCTCACAGCCCTCTATCATAATCCAGAGTGTTGAGAAGATTGGAGAAACTTAATTTTTCGCCCGAAAATGAAAAAAAACGAAAGGGGTAACACTGTGGGTTTTTTTTCGGGTCGAAATTTTGAGTTTCGATATCTCAGCTCTGGAAGGGTCTAGAGCCTCCATTTTTGCACTCAGGTCAAAGTCTCACAGCCCTCTATCATAATCCAGAGTTTTGAGAAGATTGGAGAAACTTAATTTTTCGCCCGAAAATGAAAAAAAACAAAAGGGGTAACACTGTCGTTTTTTTTTCGAGTCGAAATTTTGAGTTTCGATATCTCAGCTCTGGAAGGGTGTAGAGCCTCCATTTTTGCACTCAGGTCAAAGTCTCACAACCCTCTATCATAATCCAGAGTTTTGAGAAGATTGGAGAAACTTAATTTTTCGCCCGAAAATGAAAAAAAACAAAAGGGGTAACACTGTCGTTTTTTTTTCGGGTCGAAATTTTGAATTTTGATATCTCAGCTCTGGAAGGGTGTAGAGCCTCCATTTTTGCACTCAGGTCAAAGTCTCACAGCCCTCTATCACAATCCAGAGTTTTGAGTAGATTGGAGAAACTTAATTTTTTGCCCGAAAATGAAAAAAAACAAAAGGGGTAACACTGTCGTTTTTTTTTCGGGTCGAAATTTTGAATTTTGATATCTCAGCTCTGGAAGGGTGTAGAGCCTCCATTTTTGCACTCAGGTCAAAGTCTCACAGCCCTCTATCATAATCCAGAGTTTTGAGAAGATTGGAGAAACTTAATTTTTTGCCCGAAAATGAAAAAAAACAAAAGGGGTAACACTGTCGTTTTTTTTTCGGGTCGAAATTTTGAATTTTGATATCTCAGCTCTGGAAGGGTGTAGAGCCTCCATTTTTGCACTCAGGTCAAAGTCTCACAGCCCTCTATCATAATCCAGAGTTTTGAGAAGATTGGAGAAACTTAATTTTTCGCCCGAAAATGAAAAAAAACAAAAGGGGTAACACTGTCGTTTTTTTTTTCGAGTCGAAATTTTGAGTTTCGATATCTCAGCTCTGGAAGGGTCTAGAGCCTCCATTTTTGCACTCAGGTCAAAGTCTCACAGCCCTCTATCATAATCCAGAGTTTTGAGAAGATTGGAGAAACTTAATTTTTTGCCCGAAAATGAAAAAAAACAAAAGGGGTAACACTGTCGTTTTTTTTTTTGGGTCGAAAATTTGACTTTCGATATCTCAGCTCTGGAAGGGTCTAGAGCCTCCATTTTTGCACTCAGGTCAAAGTCTCACAGCCCTCTATCATAATCCAGAGTGTTGAGAAGATTGGAGAAACTTAATTTTTCGCCCGAAAATGAAAAAAAACGAAAGGGGTAACACTGTGGTTTTTTTTTCGGGTCGAAATTTTGAGTTTCGATATCTCAGCTCTGGAAGGGTCTAGAGCCTCCATTTTTGCACTCAGGTCAAAGTCTCACAGCCCTCTATCATAATTCAGAGTTTTGAGAAGATTGGAGAAACTTAATTTTTTGCCCGAAAATGAAAAAAAACAAAAGGGGTAACACTGTCGTTTTTTTTTTTCGGGTCGAAATTTTGAATTTTGATATCTCAGCTCTGGAAGGGTGTAGAGCCTCCATTTTTGCACTCAGGTCAAAGTCTCACAGCCCTCTATCATAATCCAGAGTTTTGAGTAGATTGGAGAAACTTAATTTTTTGCCCGAAAATGAAAAAAAACAAAAAGGGTAACACTGTCGTTTTTTTTTTCGGGTCGAAATTTTGAATTTTGATATCTCAGCTCTGGAAGGGTGTAGAGCCTCCATTTTTGCACTCAGGTCAAAGTCTCACAGCCCTCTATCATAATCCAGAGTTTTGAGAAGATTGGAGAAACTTAATTTTTCGCCCGAAAATGAAAAAAAACAAAAGGGGTAACACTGTCGTTTTTTTTTTCGAGTCGAAATTTTGAGTTTCGATATCTCAGCTCTGGAAGGGTCTAGAGCCTCCATTTTTGCACTCAGGTCAAAGTCTCACAGCCCTCTATCATAATCCAGAGTTTTGAGTAGATTGGAGAAACTTAATTTTTTGCCCGAAAATGAAAAAAAACAAAAGGGGTAACACTGTCGTTTTTTTTTCGGGTCGAAATTTTGAATTTTGATATCTCAGCTCTGGAAGGGTGTAGAGCCTCCATTTTTGCACTCAGGTCAAAGTCTCACAGCCCTCTATCATAATCCAGAGTTTTGAGAAGATTGGAGAAACTTAATTTTTCGCCCGAAAATGAAAAAAAACAAAAGGGGTAACACTGTCGTTTTTTTTTCGAGTCGAAATTTTGAGTTTCGATATCTCAGCTCTGGAAGGGTGTAGAGCCTCCATTTTTGCACTCAGGTCAAAGTCTCACAACCCTCTATCATAATCCAGAGTTTTGAGAAGATTGGAGAAACTTAATTTTTCGCCCGAAAATGAAAAAAAACAAAAGGGGTAACACTGTCGTTTTTTTTTCGGGTCGAAATTTTGAATTTTGATATCTCAGCTCTGGAAGGGTGTAGAGCCTCCATTTTTGCACTCAGGTCAAAGTCTCACAGCCCTCTATCATAATCCAGAGTTTTGAGTAGATTGGAGAAACTTAATTTTTTGCCCGAAAATGAAAAAAAACAAAAGGGGTAACACTGTCGTTTTTTTTTCGGGTCGAAATTTTGAATTTTGATATCTCAGCTCTGGAAGGGTGTAGAGCCTCCATTTTTGCACTCAGGTCAAAGTCTCACAGCCCTCTATCATAATCCAGAGTTTTGAGAAGATTGGAGAAACTTAATTTTTCGCCCGAAAATGAAAAAAAACAAAAGGGGTAACACTGTCGTTTTTTTTTCGAGTCGAAATTTTGAGTTTCGATATCTCAGCTCTGGAAGGGTCTAGAGCCTCCATTTTTGCACTCAGGTCAAAGTCTCACAACCCTCTATCATAATCCAGAGTTTTGAGAAGATTGGAGAAACTTAATTTTTCGCCCGAAAATGAAAAAAAACAAAAGGGGTAACACTGTCGTTTTTTTTTCGGGTCGAAATTTTGAATTTTGATATCTCAGCTCTGGAAGGGTGTAGAGCCTCCATTTTTGCACTCAGGTCAAAGTCTCACAGCCCTCTATCATAATCCAGAGTTTTGAGAAGATTGGAGAAACTTAATTTTTTGCCCGAAAATGAAAAAAAACAAAAGGGGTAACACTGTCGTTTTTTTTTTCGGGTCGAAATTTTGACTTTCGATATCTCAGCTCTGGAAGGGTCTAGAGCCTCCATTTTTGCACTCAGGTCAAAGTCTCACAGCCCTCTATCATAATCCAGAGTTTTGAGAAGATTGGAGAAACTTAATTTTTTGCCCGAAAATGAAAAAAAACAAAAGGGGTAACACTGTCGTTTTTTTTTTTGGGTCGAAAATTTGACTTTCGATATCTCAGCTCTGGAAGGGTCTAGAGCCTCCATTTTTGCACTCAGGTCAAAGTCTCACAGCCCTCTATCATAATCCAGAGTGTTGAGAAGATTGGAGAAACTTAATTTTTCGCCCGAAAATGAAAAAAAACGAAAGGGGTAACACTGTGGTTTTTTTTTCGGGTCGAAATTTTGAGTTTCGATATCTCAGCTCTGGAAGGGTCTAGAGCCTCCATTTTTGCACTCAGGTCAAAGTCTCACAGCCCTCTATCATAATCCAGAGTTTTGAGAAGATTGGAGAAACTTAATTTTTCGCCCGAAAATGAAAAAAAACAAAAGGGGTAACACTGTCGTTTTTTTTTCGAGTCGAAATTTTGAGTTTCGATATCTCAGCTCTGGAAGGGTGTAGAGCCTCCATTTTTGCACTCAGGTCAAAGTCTCACAACCCTCTATCATAATCCAGAGTTTTGAGAAGATTGGAGAAACTTAATTTTTCGCCCGAAAATGAAAAAAAACAAAAGGGGTAACACTGTCGTTTTTTTTTCGGGTCGAAATTTTGAATTTTGATATCTCAGCTCTGGAAGGGTGTAGAGCCTCCATTTTTGCACTCAGGTCAAAGTCTCACAGCCCTCTATCATAATCCAGAGTTTTGAGTAGATTGGAGAAACTTAATTTTTTGCCCGAAAATGAAAAAAAACAAAAGGGGTAACACTGTCGTTTTTTTTTCGGGTCGAAATTTTGAATTTTGATATCTCAGCTCTGGAAGGGTGTAGAGCCTCCATTTTTGCACTCAGGTCAAAGTCTCACAGCCCTCTATCATAATCCAGAGTTTTGAGAAGATTGGAGAAACTTAATTTTTCGCCCGAAAATGAAAAAAAACAAAAGGGGTAACACTGTCGTTTTTTTTTCGAGTCGAAATTTTGAGTTTCGATATCTCAGCTCTGGAAGGGTCTAGAGCCTCCATTTTTGCACTCAGGTCAAAGTCTCACAACCCTCTATCATAATCCAGAGTTTTGAGAAGATTGGAGAAACTTAATTTTTCGCCCGAAAATGAAAAAAAAACAAAAGGGGTAACACTGTCGTTTTTTTTTCGGGTCGAAATTTTGAATTTTGATATCTCAGCTCTGGAAGGGTGTAGAGCCTCCATTTTTGCACTCAGGTCAAAGTCTCACAGCCCTCTATCATAATCCAGAGTTTTGAGAAGATTGGAGAAACTTAATTTTTTGCCCGAAAATGAAAAAAAACAAAAGGGGTAACACTGTCGTTTTTTTTTTCGGGTCGAAATTTTGACTTTCGATATCTCAGCTCTGGAAGGGTCTAGAGCCTCCATTTTTGCACTCAGGTCAGTCTCACAGCCCTCTATCATAATCCAGAGTTTTGAGAAGATTGGAGAAACTTAATTTTTTGCCCGAAAATGAAAAAAAACAAAAGGGGTAACACTGTCGTTTTTTTTTTTGGGTCGAAAATTTGACTTTCGATATCTCAGCTCTGGAAGGGTCTAGAGCCTCCATTTTTGCACTCAGGTCAAAGTCTCACAGCCCTCTATCATAATCCAGAGTGTTGAGAAGATTGGAGAAACTTAATTTTTCGCCCGAAAATGAAAAAAAACGAAAGGGGTAACACTGTGGTTTTTTTTTCGGGTCGAAATTTTGAGTTTCGATATCTCAGCTCTGGAAGGGTCTAGAGCCTCCATTTTTGCACTCAGGTCAAAGTCTCACAGCCCTCTATCATAATTCAGAGTTTTGAGAAGATTGGAGAAACTTAATTTTTTGCCCGAAAATGAAAAAAAACAAAAGGGGTAACACTGTCGTTTTTTTTTTTGGGTCGAAAATTTGACTTTCGATATCTCAGCTCTGGAAGGGTCTAGAGCCTCCATTTTTGCACTCAGGTCAAAGTCTCACAGCCCTCTATCATAATCCAGAGTGTTGAGAAGATTGGAGAAACTTAATTTTTCGCCCGAAAATGAAAAAAAACGAAAGGGGTAACACTGTGGTTTTTTTTTCGGGTCGAAATTTTGAGTTTCGATATCTCAGCTCTGGAAGGGTCTAGAGCCTCCATTTTTGCACTCAGGTCAAAGTCTCACAGCCCTCTATCATAATTCAGAGTTTTGAGAAGATTGGAGAAACTTAATTTTTTGCCCGAAAATGAAAAAAAACAAAAGGGGTAACACTGTCGTTTTTTTTTTCGGGTCGAAATTTTGAATTTTGATATCTCAGCTCTGGAAGGGTGTAGAGCCTCCATTTTTGCACTCAGGTCAAAGTCTCACAGCCCTCTATCATAATCCAGAGTTTTGAGTAGATTGGAGAAACTTAATTTTTTGCCCGAAAATGAAAAAAAACAAAAAGGGTAACACTGTCGTTTTTTTTTCGGGTCGAAATTTTGAATTTTGATATCTCAGCTCTGGAAGGGTGTAGAGCCTCCATTTTTGCACTCAGGTCAAAGTCTCACAGCCCTCTATCATAATCCAGAGTTTTGAGAAGATTGGAGAAACTTAATTTTTCGCCCGAAAATGAAAAAAAACAAAAGGGGTAACACTGTCGTTTTTTTTTTCGAGTCGAAATTTTGAGTTTCGATATCTCAGCTCTGGAAGGGTCTAGAGCCTCCATTTTTGCACTCAGGTCAAAGTCTCACAGCCCTCTATCATAATCCAGAGTTTTGAGTAGATTGGAGAAACTTAATTTTTTGCCCGAAAATGAAAAAAAACAAAAGGGGTAACACTGTCGTTTTTTTTTCGGGTCGAAATTTTGAATTTTGATATCTCAGCTCTGGAAGGGTGTAGAGCCTCCATTTTTGCACTCAGGTCAAAGTCTCACAGCCCTCTATCATAATCCAGAGTTTTGAGAAGATTGGAGAAACTTAATTTTTCGCCCGAAAATGAAAAAAAACAAAAGGGGTAACACTGTCGTTTTTTTTTCGAGTCGAAATTTTGAGTTTCGATATCTCAGCTCTGGAAGGGTGTAGAGCCTCCATTTTTGCACTCAGGTCAAAGTCTCACAACCCTCTATCATAATCCAGAGTTTTGAGAAGATTGGAGAAACTTAATTTTTCGCCCGAAAATGAAAAAAAACAAAAGGGGTAACACTGTCGTTTTTTTTTCGGGTCGAAATTTTGAATTTTGATATCTCAGCTCTGGAAGGGTGTAGAGCCTCTATTTTTGCACTCAGGTCAAAGTCTCACAGCCCTCTATCATAATCCAGAGTTTTGAGTAGATTGGAGAAACTTAATTTTTTGCCCGAAAATGAAAAAAAACAAAAGGGGTAACACTGTCGTTTTTTTTTCGGGTCGAAATTTTGAATTTTGATATCTCAGCTCTGGAAGGGTGTAGAGCCTCCATTTTTGCACTCAGGTCAAAGTCTCACAGCCCTCTATCATAATCCAGAGTTTTGAGAAGATTGGAGAAACTTAATTTTTCGCCCGAAAATGAAAAAAAACAAAAGGGGTAACACTGTCGTTTTTTTTTCGAGTCGAAATTTTGAGTTTCGATATCTCAGCTCTGGAAGGGTCTAGAGCCTCCATTTTTGCACTCAGGTCAAAGTCTCACAACCCTCTATCATAATCCAGAGTTTTGAGAAGATTGGAGAAACTTAATTTTTCGCCCGAAAATGAAAAAAAACAAAAGGGGTAACACTGTCGTTTTTTTTTCGGGTCGAAATTTTGAATTTTGATATCTCAGCTCTGGAAGGGTGTAGAGCCTCCATTTTTGCACTCAGGTCAAAGTCTCACAGCTCTCTATCATAATCCAGAGTTTTGAGAAGATTGGAGAAACTTAATTTTTTGCCCGAAAATGAAAAAAAACAAAAGGGGTAACACTGTCGTTTTTTTTTCGGGTCGAAATTTTGAATTTTGATATCTCAGCTCTGGAAGGGTGTAGAGCCTCCATTTTTGCACTCAGGTCAAAGTCTCACAGCCCTCTATCATAATCCAGAGTTTTGAGAAGATTGGAGAAACTTAATTTTTCGCCCGAAAATGAAAAAAAACAAAAGGGGTAACACTGTCGTTTTTTTTTCGAGTCGAAATTTTGAGTTTCGATATCTCAGCTCTGGAAGGGTCTAGAGCCTCCATTTTTGCACTCAGGTCAAAGTCTCACAACCCTCTATCATAATCCAGAGTTTTGAGAAGATTGGAGAAACTAAATTTTTCGCCCGAAAATGAAAAAAAACAAAAGGGGTAACACTGTCGTTTTTTTTTCGGGTCGAAATTTTGAATTTTGATATCTCAGCTCTGGAAGGGTGTAGAGCCTCCATTTTTGCACTCAGGTCAAAGTCTCACAGCCCTCTATCATAATCCAGAGTTTTGAGAAGATTGGAGAAACTTAATTTTTCGCCCGAAAATGAAAAAAAACGAAAGGGGTAACACTGTCGTTTTTTTTTCGGGTCGAAATTTTGAGTTTCGATATCTCAGCTCTGGAAGGGTCTAGAGCCTCCATTTTTGCACTCAGGTCAAAGTCTCACAGCCCTCTATCATAATCCAGAGTTTTGAGAAGATTGGAGAAACTTAATTTTTTACCCGAAAATGAAAAAAAACAAAAGGGGTTACACTGTCGTTTTTTTTTTCGGGTCGAAATTTTGAATTTTGATATCTCAGCTCTGGAAGGGTGTAGAGCCTCCATTTTTGCACTCAGGTCAAAGTCTCACAGCCCTCTATCATAATCCAGAGTTTTGAGTAGATTGGAGAAACTTAATTTTTTGCCCGAAAATGAAAAAAAACAAAAGGGGTAACACTGTCGTTTTTTTTTCGGGTCGAAATTTTGAATTTTGATATCTCAGCTCTGGAAGGGTGTAGAGCCTCCATTTTTGCACTCAGGTCAAAGTCTCACAGCCCTCTATCATAATCCAGAGTTTTGAGAAGATTGGAGAAACTTAATTTTTCGCCCGAAAATGAAAAAAAACAAAAGGGGTAACACTGTTGTTTTTTTTTTCGAGTCGAAATTTTGAGTTTCGATATCTCAGCTCTGGAAGGGTCTAGAGCCTCCATTTTTGCACTCAGGTCAAAGTCTCACAACCCTCTATCATAATCCAGAGTTTTGAGAAGATTGGAGAAACTTAATTTTTTGCCCGAAAATGAAAAAAAACAAAAGGGGTAACACTGTCGTTTTTTTTTTCGGGTCGAAAATTTGACTTTCGATATCTCAGCTCTGGAAGGGTCTAGAGCCTCCATTTTTGCACTCAGGTCAAAGTCTCACAGCCCTCTATCATAATCCAGAGTTTTGAGAAGATTGGAGAAACTTAATTTTTTGCCCGAAAATGAAAAAAAACAAAAGGGGTAACACTGTCGTTTTTTTTTTTGGGTCGAAAATTTGACTTTCGATATCTCAGCTCTGGAAGGGTCTAGAGCCTCCATTTTTGCACTCAGGTCAAAGTCTCACAGCCCTCTATCATAATCCAGAGTTTTGAGTAGATTGGAGAAACTTAATTTTTCGCCCGAAAATGAAAAAAAATGAAAGGGGTAACACTGTCGTTTTTTTTTCGGGTCGAAATTTTGACTTTCAATATCTCAGCTCTGGAAGGGTCTAGAGCCTCCATTTTTGCACTCAGGTCAAAGTCTCACAGCCCTCTATCATAATCCAGAGTTTTGAGAAGATTGGAGAAACGTAATTTTTCGCCCGAAAATGAAAAAAAACAAAAGGGGTAACACTGTCGTTTTTTTTTTCGGGTCGAAATTTAGAATTTTGATATCTCAGCTCTGGAAGGGTGTAGAGCCTCCATTTTTGCACTCAGGTCAAAGTCTCACAGCCCTCTATCACAATCCAGAGTTTTGAGTAGATTGGAGAAACTTAATTTTTTGCCCGAAAATGAAAAAAAACAAAAGGGGTAACACTGTCGGTTTTTTTTCGGGTCGAAATTTTGAATTTTGATATCTCAGCTCTGGAAGGGTGTAGAGCCTCCATTTTTGCACTCAGGTCAAAGTCTCACAGCCCTCTATCATAATCCAGAGTTTTGAGAAGATTGGAGAAACTTAATTTTTCGCCCGAAAATGAAAAAAAACAAAAGGGGTAACACTGTCGTTTTTTTTTCGAGTCGAAATTTTGAGTTTCGATATCTCAGCTCTGGAAGGGTCTAGAGCCTCCATTTTTGCACTCAGGTCAAAGTCTCACAACCCTCTATCATAATCCAGAGTTTTGAGAAGATTGGAGAAACTTAATTTTTCGCCCGAAAATGAAAAAAAACAAAAGGGGTAACACTGTCGTTTTTTTTTCGGGTCGAAATTTTGAATTTTGATATCTCAGCTCTGGAAGGGTGTAGAGCCTCCATTTTTGCACTCAGGTCAAAGTCTCACAGCCCTCTATCATAATCCAGAGTTTTGAGTAGATTGGAGAAACTTAATTTTTTGCCCGAAAATGAAAAAAAACAAAAGGGGTAACACTGTCGTTTTTTTTTTCAGGTCGAAATTTTGAATTTTGATATCTCAGCTCTGGAAGGGTGTAGAGCCTCCATTTTTGCACTCAGGTCAAAGTCTCACAGCCCTCTATCATAATCCAGAGTTTTGAGAAGATTGGAGAAACTAAATTTTTCGCCCGAAAATGAAAAAAAACAAAAGGGGTAACACTGTCGTTTTTTTTTCGGGTCGAAATTTTGAATTTTGATATCTCAGCTCTGGAAGGGTGTAGAGCCTCCATTTTTGCACTCAGGTCAAAGTCTCACAGCCCTCTATCATAATCCAGAGTTTTGAGAAGATTGGAGAAACTTAATTTTTCGCCCGAAAATGAAAAAAAACGAAAGGGGTAACACTGTCGTTTTTTTTTCGGGTCGAAATTTTGAGTTTCGATATCTCAGCTCTGGAAGGGTCTAGAGCCTCCATTTTTGCACTCAGGTCAAAGTCTCACAGCCCTCTATCATAATCCAGAGTTTTGAGAAGATTGGAGAAACTTAATTTTTTACCCGAAAATGAAAAAAAACAAAAGGGGTTACACTGTCGTTTTTTTTTTCGGGTCGAAATTTTGAATTTTGATATCTCAGCTCTGGAAGGGTGTAGAGCCTCCATTTTTGCACTCAGGTCAAAGTCTCACAGCCCTCTATCATAATCCAGAGTTTTGAGTAGATTGGAGAAACTTAATTTTTTGCCCGAAAATGAAAAAAAACAAAAGGGGTAACACTGTCGTTTTTTTTTCGGGTCGAAATTTTGAATTTTGATATCTCAGCTCTGGAAGGGTGTAGAGCCTCCATTTTTGCACTCAGGTCAAAGTCTCACAGCCCTCTATCATAATCCAGAGTTTTGAGAAGATTGGAGAAACTTAATTTTTCGCCCGAAAATGAAAAAAAACAAAAGGGGTAACACTGTTGTTTTTTTTTTCGAGTCGAAATTTTGAGTTTCGATATCTCAGCTCTGGAAGGGTCTAGAGCCTCCATTTTTGCACTCAGGTCAAAGTCTCACAACCCTCTATCATAATCCAGAGTTTTGAGAAGATTGGAGAAACTTAATTTTTTGCCCGAAAATGAAAAAAAACAAAAGGGGTAACACTGTCGTTTTTTTTTTCGGGTCGAAAATTTGACTTTCGATATCTCAGCTCTGGAAGGGTCTAGAGCCTCCATTTTTGCACTCAGGTCAAAGTCTCACAGCCCTCTATCATAATCCAGAGTTTTGAGAAGATTGGAGAAACTTAATTTTTTGCCCGAAAATGAAAAAAAACAAAAGGGGTAACACTGTCGTTTTTTTTTTTGGGTCGAAAATTTGACTTTCGATATCTCAGCTCTGGAAGGGTCTAGAGCCTCCATTTTTGCACTCAGGTCAAAGTCTCACAGCCCTCTATCATAATCCAGAGTTTTGAGTAGATTGGAGAAACTTAATTTTTCGCCCGAAAATGAAAAAAAATGAAAGGGGTAACACTGTCGTTTTTTTTTCGGGTCGAAATTTTGACTTTCAATATCTCAGCTCTGGAAGGGTCTAGAGCCTCCATTTTTGCACTCAGGTCAAAGTCTCACAGCCCTCTATCATAATCCAGAGTTTTGAGAAGATTGGAGAAACGTAATTTTTCGCCCGAAAATGAAAAAAAACAAAAGGGGTAACACTGTCGTTTTTTTTTTCGGGTCGAAATTTAGAATTTTGATATCTCAGCTCTGGAAGGGTGTAGAGCCTCCATTTTTGCACTCAGGTCAAAGTCTCACAGCCCTCTATCACAATCCAGAGTTTTGAGTAGATTGGAGAAACTTAATTTTTTGCCCGAAAATGAAAAAAAACAAAAGGGGTAACACTGTCGGTTTTTTTTCGGGTCGAAATTTTGAATTTTGATATCTCAGCTCTGGAAGGGTGTAGAGCCTCCATTTTTGCACTCAGGTCAAAGTCTCACAGCCCTCTATCATAATCCAGAGTTTTGAGAAGATTGGAGAAACTTAATTTTTCGCCCGAAAATGAAAAAAAACAAAAGGGGTAACACTGTCGTTTTTTTTTCGAGTCGAAATTTTGAGTTTCGATATCTCAGCTCTGGAAGGGTCTAGAGCCTCCATTTTTGCACTCAGGTCAAAGTCTCACAACCCTCTATCATAATCCAGAGTTTTGAGAAGATTGGAGAAACTTAATTTTTCGCCCGAAAATGAAAAAAAACAAAAGGGGTAACACTGTCGTTTTTTTTTCGGGTCGAAATTTTGAATTTTGATATCTCAGCTCTGGAAGGGTGTAGAGCCTCCATTTTTGCACTCAGGTCAAAGTCTCACAGCCCTCTATCATAATCCAGAGTTTTGAGTAGATTGGAGAAACTTAATTTTTTGCCCGAAAATGAAAAAAAACAAAAGGGGTAACACTGTCGTTTTTTTTTTCAGGTCGAAATTTTGAATTTTGATATCTCAGCTCTGGAAGGGTGTAGAGCCTCCATTTTTGCACTCAGGTCAAAGTCTCACAGCCCTCTATCATAATCCAGAGTTTTGAGAAGATTGGAGAAACTTAATTTTTCGCCCGAAAATGAAAAAAAACGAAAGGGGTAACACTGTCGTTTTTTTTTCGGGTCGAAATTTTGAGTTTCGATATCTCAGCTCTGGAAGGGTCTAGAACCTCCATTTTTGCACTCAGGTCAAAGTCTCACAGCCCTCTATCATAATCCAGAGTTTTGAGAAGATTGGAGAAACTTAATTTTTTGCCCGAAAATGAAAAAAAACAAAAGGGGTAACACTGTCGTTTTTTTTTTCGGGTCGAAATTTAGAATTTTGATATCTCAGCTCTGGAAGGGTGTAGAGCCTCCATTTTTGCACTCAGGTCAAAGTCTCACAGCCCTCTATCATAATCCAGAGTTTTGAGTAGATTGGAGAAACTTAATTTTTTGCCCAAAAATGAAAAAAAACAAAAGGGGTAACACTGTCGTTTTTTTTTCGGGTCGAAATTTTGAATTTTGATATCTCAGCTCTGGAAGGGTGTAGAGCCTCCATTTTTGCACTCAGGTCAAAGTCTCACAGCCCTCTATCATAATCCAGAGTTTTGAGAAGATTGGAGAAACTTAATTTTTCGCCCGAAAATGAAAAAAAACAAAAGGGGTAACACTGTCGTTTTTTTTTCGAGTCGAAATTTTGAGTTTCGATATCTCAGCTCTGGAAGGGTCTAGAGCCTCCATTTTTGCACTCAGGTCAAAGTCTCACAACCCTCTATCATAATCCAGAGTTTTGAGAAGATTGGAGAAACTTAATTTTTCGCCCGAAAATGAAAAAAAAAACAAAAGGGGTAACACTGTCGTTTTTTTTTCCGGTCGAAATTTTGAATTTTGATATCTCAGCTCTGGAAGGGTGTAGAGCCTCCATTTTTGCACTCAGGTCAAAGTCTCACAGCCCTCTATCATAATCCAGAGTTTTGAGTAGATTGGAGAAACTTAATTTTTTGCCCGAAAATGAAAAAAAACAAAAGGGGTAACACTGTCGTTTTTTTTTCGGGTCGAAATTTTGAATTTTGATATCTCAGCTCTGGAAGGGTGTAGAGCCTCCATTTTTGCACTCAGGTCAAAGTCTCACAGCCCTCTATCATAATCCAGAGTTTTGAGAAGATTGGAGAAACTTAATTTTTTGCCCGAAAATGAAAAAAAACAAAAGGGGTATCACTGTCGTTTTTTTTTCGGGTCGAAATTTTGAATTTTGATATCTCAGCTCTGGAAGGGTGTAGAGCCTCCATTTTTGCACTCAGGTCAAAGTCTCACAGCCCTCTATCATAATCCAGAGTTTTGAGAAGATTGGAGAAACTTAATTTTTCGCCCGAAAATGAAAAAAAACAAAAGGGGTAACACTGTCGTTTTTTTTTCGAGTCGAAATTTTGAGTTTCGATATCTCAGCTCTGGAAGGGTCTAGAGCCTCCATTTTTGCACTCAGGTCAAAGTCTCACAACCCTCTATCATAATCCAGAGTTTTGAGAAGATTGGAGAAACTAAATTTTTCGCCCGAAAATGAAAAAAAACAAAAGGGGTAACACTGTCGTTTTTTTTTCGGGTCGAAATTTTGAATTTTGATATCTCAGCTCTGGAAGGGTGTAGAGCCTCCATTTTTGCACTCAGGTCAAAGTCTCACAGCCCTCTATCATAATCCAGAGTTTTGAGAAGATTGGAGAAACTTAATTTTTCGCCCGAAAATGAAAAAAAACGAAAGGGGTAACACTGTCGTTTTTTTTTCGGGTCGAAATTTTGAGTTTCGATATCTCAGCTCTGGAAGGGTCTAGAGCCTCCATTTTTGCACTCAGGTCAAAGTCTCACAGCCCTCTATAATAATCCAGA
Source organism: Pimephales promelas (assembly GCF_988280905.1). Taxonomy (NCBI): domain Eukaryota; kingdom Metazoa; phylum Chordata; class Actinopteri; order Cypriniformes; family Leuciscidae; genus Pimephales; species Pimephales promelas. The sequence continues at coordinate 8,671,141 of NC_142779.1, read as the reverse complement.
GTTTTGAGAAGATTGGAGAAACTTAATTTTTTGCCCGAAATTGAAAAAAAACAAAAGGGGTTACACTGTCGTTTTTTTTTTCGGGTCGAAATTTTGAATTTTGATATCTCAGCTCTGGAAGGGTGTAGAGCCTCCATTTTTGCACTCAGGTCAAAGTCTCACAGCCCTCTATCATAATCCAGAGTTTTGAGTAGATTGGAGAAACTTAATTTTTTGCCCGAAAATGAAAAAAAACAAAAGGGGTAACACTGTCGTTTTTTTTTCGGGTCGAAATTTTGAATTTTGATATCTCAGCTCTGGAAGGGTGTAGAGCCTCCATTTTTGCACTCAGGTCAAAGTCTCACAGCCCTCTATCATAATCCAGAGTTTTGAGAAGATTGGAGAAACTTAATTTTTCGCCCGAAAATGAAAAAAAACAAAAGGGGTAACACTGTCGTTTTTTTTTTCGGGTCGAAATTTTGAATTTTGATATCTCAGCTCTGGAAGGGTGTAGAGCCTCCATTTTTGCACTCAGGTCAAAGTCTCACAGCCCTCTATCATAATCCAGAGTTTTGAGTAGATTGGAGAAACTTAATTTTTTGCCCGAAAATGAAAAAAAACAAAAAGGGTAACACTGTCGTTTTTTTTTCGGGTCGAAATTTTGAATTGTGATATCTCAGCTCTGGAAGGGTGTAGAGCCTCCATTTTTGCACTCAGGTCAAAGTCTCACAGCCCTCTATCATAATCCAGAGTTTTGAGAAGATTGGAGAAACTTAATTTTTCGCCCGAAAATGAAAAAAAACAAAAGGGGTAACACTGTCGTTTTTTTTTTCGAGTCGAAATTTTGAGTTTCGATATCTCAGCTCTGGAAGGGTGTAGAGCCTCCATTTTTGCACTCAGGTCAAAGTCTCACAGCCCTCTATCATAATCCAGAGTTTTGAGAAGATTGGAGAAACTTAATTTTTCGCCCGAAAATGAAAAAAAACAAAAGGGGTAACACTGTCGTTTTTTTTTCGAGTCGAAATTTTGAGTTTCGATATCTCAGCTCTGGAAGGGTGTAGAGCCTCCATTTTTGCACTCAGGTCAAAGTCTCACAGCCCTCTATCATAATCCAGAGTTTTGAGTAGATTGGAGAAACTTAATTTTTTGCCCGAAAATGAAAAAAAACAAAAAGGGTAACACTGTCGTTTTTTTTTCGGGTCGAAATTTTGAATTTTGATATCTCAGCTCTGGAAGGGTGTAGAGCCTCCATTTTTGCACTCAGGTCAAAGTCTCACAGCCCTCTATCATAATCCAGAGTTTTGAGAAGATTGGAGAAACTTAATTTTTCGCCCGAAAATGAAAAAAAACAAAAGGGGTAACACTGTCGTTTTTTTTTTCGAGTCGAAATTTTGAGTTTCGATATCTCAGCTCTGGAAGGGTCTAGAGCCTCCATTTTTGCACTCAGGTCAAAGTCTCACAGCCCTCTATCATAATCCAGAGTTTTGAGAAGATTGGAGAAACTTAATTTTTCGCCCGAAAATGAAAAAAAACAAAAGGGGTAACACTGTCGTTTTTTTTTCGAGTCGAAATTTTGAGTTTCGATATCTCAGCTCTGGAAGGGTCTAGAGCCTCCATTTTTGCACTCAGGTCAAAGTCTCACAACCCTCTATCATAATCCAGAGTTTTGAGAAGATTGGAGAAACTAAATTTTTCGCCCGAAAATGAAAAAAAACAAAAGGGGTAACACTGTCGTTTTTTTTTCGGGTCGAAATTTTGAATTTTGATATCTCAGCTCTGGAAGGGTGTAGAGCCTCCATTTTTGCACTCAGGTCAAAGTCTCACAGCCCTCTATCATAATCCAGAGTTTTGAGAAGATTGGAGAAACTTAATTTTTCGCCCGAAAATGAAAAAAAACGAAAGGGGTAACACTGTCGTTTTTTTTTCGGGTCGAAATTTTGAGTTTCGATATCTCAGCTCTGGAAGGGTGTAGAGCCTCCATTTTTGCACTCAGGTCAAAGTCTCACAGCCCTCTATCATAATCCAGAGTTTTGAGTAGATTGGAGAAACTTAATTTTTTGCCCGAAAATGAAAAAAAACAAAAAGGGTAACACTGTCGTTTTTTTTTCGGGTCGAAATTTTGAATTTTGATATCTCAGCTCTGGAAGGGTGTAGAGCCTCCATTTTTGCACTCAGGTCAAAGTCTCACAGCCCTCTATCATAATCCAGAGTTTTGAGAAGATTGGAGAAACTTAATTTTTCGCCCGAAAATGAAAAAAAACAAAAGGGGTAACACTGTCGTTTTTTTTTTCGAGTCGAAATTTTGAGTTTCGATATCTCAGCTCTGGAAGGGTCTAGAGCCTCCATTTTTGCACTCAGGTCAAAGTCTCACAGCCCTCTATCATAATCCAGAGTTTTGAGTAGATTGGAGAAACTTAATTTTTTGCCCGAAAATGAAAAAAAACAAAAGGGGTAACACTGTCGTTTTTTTTTCGGGTCGAAATTTTGAATTTTGATATCTCAGCTCTGGAAGGGTGTAGAGCCTCCATTTTTGCACTCAGGTCAAAGTCTCACAGCCCTCTATCATAATCCAGAGTTTTGAGAAGATTGGAGAAACTTAATTTTTCGCCCGAAAATGAAAAAAAACAAAAGGGGTAACACTGTCGTTTTTTTTTCGAGTCGAAATTTTGAGTTTCGATATCTCAGCTCTGGAAGGGTGTAGAGCCTCCATTTTTGCACGCAGGTCAAAGTCTCACAACCCTCTATCATAATCCAGAGTTTTGAGAAGATTGGAGAAACTTAATTTTTCGCCCGAAAATGAAAAAAAACAAAAGGGGTAACACTGTCGTTTTTTTTTCGGGTCGAAATTTTGAATTTTGATATCTCAGCTCTGGAAGGGTGTAGAGCCTCCATTTTTGCACTCAGGTCAAAGTCTCACAGCCCTCTATCATAATCCAGAGTTTTGAGTAGATTGGAGAAACTTAATTTTTTGCCCGAAAATGAAAAAAAACAAAAGGGGTAACACTGTCGTTTTTTTTTCGGGTCGAAATTTTGAATTTTGATATCTCAGCTCTGGAAGGGTGTAGAGCCTCCATTTTTGCACTCAGGTCAAAGTCTCACAGCCCTCTATCATAATCCAGAGTTTTGAGTAGATTGGAGAAACTTAATTTTTTGCCCGAAAATGAAAAAAAACAAAAGGGGTAACACTGTCGTTTTTTTTTTCGGGTCGAAATTTTGAATTTTGATATCTCAGCTCTGGAAGGGTGTAGAGCCTCCATTTTTGCACTCAGGTCAAAGTCTCACAGCCCTCTATCATAATCCAGAGTTTTGAGTAGATTGGAGAAACTTAATTTTTTGCCCGAAAATGAAAAAAAACAAAAGGGGTTACACTGTCGTTTTTTTTTTCGGGTCGAAATTTTGAATTTTGATATCTCAGCTCTGGAAGGGTGTAGAGCCTCCATTTTTGCACTCAGGTCAAAGTCTCACAGCCCTCTATCATAATCCAGAGTTTTGAGTAGATTGGAGAAACTTAATTTTTTGCCCGAAAATGAAAAAAAACAAAAGGGGTAACACTGTCGTTTTTTTTTCGGGTCGAAATTTTGAATTTTGATATCTCAGCTCTGGAAGGGTGTAGAGCCTCCATTTTTGCACTCAGGTCAAAGTCTCACAGCCCTCTATCATAATCCAGAGTTTTGAGAAGATTGGAGAAACTTAATTTTTCGCCCGAAAATGAAAAAAAAACAAAAGGGGTAACACTGTCGTTTTTTTTTTCGGGTCGAAATTTTGAATTTTGATATCTCAGCTCTGGAAGGGTGTAGAGCCTCCATTTTTGCACTCAGGTCAAAGTCTCACAACCCTCTATCATAATCCAGAGTTTTGAGTAGATTGGAGAAACTTAATTTTTTGCCCGAAAATGAAAAAAAACAAAAGGGGTAACACTGTCGTTTTTTTTTTCGGGTCGAAATTTTGAATTTTGATATCTCAGCTCTGGAAGGGTGTAGAGCCTCCATTTTTGCACTCAGGTCAAAGTCTCACAGCCCTCTATCATAATCCAGAGTTTTGAGAAGATTGGAGAAACTTAATTTTTCGCCCGAAAATGAAAAAAAACAAAAGGGGTAACACTGTCGTTTTTTTTTCGAGTCGAAATTTTGAGTTTCGATATCTCAGCTCTGGAAGGGTCTAGAGCCTCCATTTTTGCACTCAGGTCAAAGTCTCACAACCCTCTATCATAATCCAGAGTTTTGAGAAGATTGGAGAAACTTAATTTTTCGCCCGAAAATGAAAAAAAACAAAAGGGGTAACACTGTCGTTTTTTTTTCGGGTCGAAATTTTGAATTTTGATATCTCAGCTCTGGAAGGGTGTAGAGCCTCCATTTTTGCACTCAGGTCAAAGTCTCACAGCCCTCTATCATAATCCAGAGTTTTGAGAAGATTGGAGAAACTTAATTTTTTGCCCGAAAATGAAAAAAAACAAAAGGGGTAACACTGTCGTTTTTTTTTCGGGTCGAAATTTTGAATTTTGATATCTCAGCTCTGGAAGGGTGTAGAGCCTCCATTTTTGCACTCAGGTCAAAGTCTCACAGCCCTCTATCATAATCCAGAGTTTTGAGAAGATTGGAGAAACTTAATTTTTCGCCCGAAAATGAAAAAAAACAAAAGGGGTAACACTGTCGTTTTTTTTTCGAGTCGAAATTTTGAGTTTCGATATCTCAGCTCTGGAAGGGTCTAGAGCCTCCATTTTTGCACTCAGGTCAAAGTCTCACAACCCTCTATCATAATCCAGAGTTTTGAGAAGATTGGAGAAACTAAATTTTTCGCCCGAAAATGAAAAAAAACAAAAGGGGTAACACTGTCGTTTTTTTTTCGGGTCGAAATTTTGAATTTTGATATCTCAGCTCTGGAAGGGTGTAGAGCCTCCATTTTTGCACTCAGGTCAAAGTCTCACAGCCCTCTATCATAATCCAGAGTTTTGAGAAGATTGGAGAAACTTAATTTTTCGCCCGAAAATGAAAAAAAACGAAAGGGGTAACACTGTCGTTTTTTTTTCGGGTCGAAATTTTGAGTTTCGATATCTCAGCTCTGGAAGGGTCTAGAGCCTCCATTTTTGCACTCAGGTCAAAGTCTCACAGCCCTCTATCATAATCCAGAGTTTTGAGAAGATTGGAGAAACTTAATTTTTTGCCCGAAAATGAAAAAAAACAAAAGGGGTTACACTGTCGTTTTTTTTTTCGGGTCGAAATTTTGAATTTTGATATCTCAGCTCTGGAAGGGTGTAGAGCCTCCATTTTTGCACTCAGGTCAAAGTCTCACAGCCCTCTATCATAATCCAGAGTTTTGAGTAGATTGGAGAAACTTAATTTTTTGCCCGAAAATGAAAAAAAACAAAAGGGGTAACACTGTCGTTTTTTTTTCGGGTCGAAATTTTGAATTTTGATATCTCAGCTCTGGAAGGGTGTAGAGCCTCCATTTTTGCACTCAGGTCAAAGTCTCACAGCCCTCTATCATAATCCAGAGTTTTGAGAAGATTGGAGAAACTTAATTTTTCGCCCGAAAATGAAAAAAAACGAAAGGGGTAACACTGTCGTTTTTTTTTCGGGTCGAAATTTTGAGTTTCGATATCTCAGCTCTGGAAGGGTCTAGAGCCTCCATTTTTGCACTCAGGTCAAAGTCTCACAGCCCTCTATCATAATCCAGAGTTTTGAGAAGATTGGAGAAACTTAATTTTTTGCCCGAAAATGAAAAAAAACAAAAGGGGTTACACTGTCGTTTTTTTTTTCGGGTCGAAATTTTGAATTTTGATATCTCAGCTCTGGAAGGGTGTAGAGCCTCCATTTTTGCACTCAGGTCAAAGTCTCACAGCCCTCTATCATAATCCAGAGTTTTGAGTAGATTGGAGAAACTTAATTTTTTGCCCGAAAATGAAAAAAAACAAAAGGGGTAACACTGTCGTTTTTTTTTCGGGTCGAAATTTTGAATTTTGATATCTCAGCTCTGGAAGGGTGTAGAGCCTCCATTTTTGCACTCAGGTCAAAGTCTCACAGCCCTCTATCATAATCCAGAGTTTTGAGAAGATTGGAGAAACTTAATTTTTCGCCCGAAAATGAAAAAAAAACAAAAGGGGTAACACTGTCGTTTTTTTTTTCGGGTCGAAATTTTGAATTTTGATATCTCAGCTCTGGAAGGGTGTAGAGCCTCCATTTTTGCACTCAGGTCAAAGTCTCACAGCCCTCTATCATAATCCAGAGTTTTGAGTAGATTGGAGAAACTTAATTTTTTGCCCGAAAATGAAAAAAAACAAAAAGGGTAACACTGTCGTTTTTTTTTCGGGTCGAAATTTTGAATTTTGATATCTCAGCTCTGGAAGGGTGTAGAGCCTCCATTTTTGCACTCAGGTCAAAGTCTCACAGCCCTCTATCATAATCCAGAGTTTTGAGAAGATTGGAGAAACTTAATTTTTCGCCCGAAAATGAAAAAAAACAAAAGGGGTAACACTGTCGTTTTTTTTTTCGAGTCGAAATTTTGAGTTTCGATATCTCAGCTCTGGAAGGGTCTAGAGCCTCCATTTTTGCACTCAGGTCAAAGTCTCACAGCCCTCTATCATAATCCAGAGTTTTGAGTAGATTGGAGAAACTTAATTTTTTGCCCGAAAATGAAAAAAAACAAAAGGGGTAACACTGTCGTTTTTTTTTCGGGTCGAAATTTTGAATTTTGATATCTCAGCTCTGGAAGGGTGTAGAGCCTCCATTTTTGCACTCAGGTCAAAGTCTCACAGCCCTCTATCATAATCCAGAGTTTTGAGAAGATTGGAGAAACTTAATTTTTCGCCCGAAAATGAAAAAAAACAAAAGGGGTAACACTGTCGTTTTTTTTTCGAGTCGAAATTTTGAGTTTCGATATCTCAGCTCTGGAACGGTGTAGAGCCTCCATTTTTGCACTCAGGTCAAAGTCTCACAACCCTCTATCATAATCCAGAGTTTTGAGAAGATTGGAGAAACTTAATTTTTCGCCCGAAAATGAAAAAAAACAAAAGGGGTAACACTGTCGTTTTTTTTTCGGGTCGAAATTTTGAATTTTGATATCTCAGCTCTGGAAGGGTGTAGAGCCTCCATTTTTGCACTCAGGTCAAAGTCTCACAGCCCTCTATCATAATCCAGAGTTTTGAGAAGATTGGAGAAACTTAATTTTTTGCCCGAAAATGAAAAAAAACAAAAGGGGTAACACTGTCGTTTTTTTTTTTCGGGTCGAAATTTTGAATTTTGATATCTCAGCTCTGGAAGGGTGTAGAGCCTCCATTTTTGCACTCAGGTCAAAGTCTCACAGCCCTCTATCATAATCCAGAGTTTTGAGTAGATTGGAGAAACTTAATTTTTCGCCCGAAAATGAAAAAAAATGAAAGGGGTAACACTGTCGTTTTTTTTTCGGGTCGAAATTTTGAGTTTCGATATCTCAGCTCTGGAAGGGTCTAGAGCCTCCATTTTTGCACTCAGGTCAAAGTCTCACAGCCCTCTATCATAATCCAGAGTTTTGAGAAGATTGGAGAAACTTAATTTTTTGCCCGAAAATGAAAAAAAACAAAAGGGGTAACACTGTCGTTTTTTTTTCGGGTCGAAATTTTGAATTTTGATATCTCAGCTCTGGAAGGGTGTAGAGCCTCCATTTTTGCACTCAGGTCAAAGTCTCACAGCCCTCTATCATAATCCAGAGTTTTGAGAAGATTGGAGAAACTTAATTTTTCGCCCGAAAATGAAAAAAAACAAAAGGGGTAACACTGTCGTTTTTTTTTTCGGGTCGAAATTTTGACTTTCGATATCTCAGCTCTGGAAGGGTCTAGAGCCTCCATTTTTGCACTCAGGTCAAAGTCTCACAGCCCTCTATCATAATCCAGAGTTTTGAGAAGATTGGAGAAACTTAATTTTTTGCCCGAAAATGAAAAAAAAACAAAAGGGGTAACACTGTCGTTTTTTTTTTTCGGGTCGAAATTTTGACTTTCGATATCTCAGCTCTGGAAGGGTCTAGAGCCTCCATTTTTGCACTCAGGTCAAAGTCTCACAACCCTCTATCATAATCCAGAGTTTTGAGAAGATTGGAGAAACTTAATTTTTCGCCCGAAAATGAAAAAAAAACGAAAGGGGTAACACTGTCGTTTTTTTTTTGGGTCGAAAAATTTGACTTTCGATATCTCAGCTCTGGAAGGGTCTAGAGCCTCCATTTTTGCACTCAGGTCACAGTCTCACAGCCCTCTATCATAATCCAGAGTTTTGAGTAGATTGGAGAAACTTAATTTTTCGCCCGAAAATGAAAAAAAATGAAAGGGGTAACACTGTCGTTTTTTTTTCGGGTCGAAATTTTGACTTTCAATATCTCAGCTCTGGAAGGGTCTAGAGCCTCCATTTTTGCACTCAGGTCAAAGTCTCACAGCCCTCTATCATAATCCAGAGTTTTGAGAAGATTGGAGAAACTTAATTTTTCGCCCGAAAATGAAAAAAAACGAAAGGGGTAACACTGTCGTTTTTTTTTCGGGTCGAAATTTTGAGTTTCGATATCTCAGCTCTGGAAGGGTCTAGAGCCTCCATTTTTGCACTCAGGTCAAAGTCTCACAACCCTCTATCATAATCCAGAGTTTTGAGAAGATTGGAGAAACTTAATTTTTCGCCCGAAAATGAAAAAAAACAAAAGGGGTAACACTGTCGTTTTTTTTTCGGGTCGAATTTTTGAATTTTGATATCTCAGCTCTGGAAGTGTGTAGAGCCTCCATTTTTGCACTCAGGTCAAAGTCTCACAGCCCTCTATCATAATCCAGAGTTTTGAGTAGATTGGAGAAACTTAATTTTTTGCCCGAAAATGAAAAAAAACAAAAGGGGTAACACTGTCGTTTTTTTTTCGGGTCGAAATTTTGAATTTTGATATCTCAGCTCTGGAAGGGTGTAGAGCCTCCATTTTTGCACTCAGGTCAAAGTCTCACAGCCCTCTATCATAATCCAGAGTTTTGAGAAGATTGGAGAAACTTAATTTTTCGCCCGAAAATGAAAAAAAACAAAAGGGGTAACACTGTCGTTTTTTTTTCGAGTCGAAATTTTGAGTTTCGATATCTCAGCTCTGGAAGGGTCTAGAGCCTCCATTTTTGCACTCAGGTCAAAGTCTCACAACCCTCTATCATAATCCAGAGTTTTGAGAAGATTGGAGAAACTTAATTTTTCGCCCGAAAATGAAAAAAAACAAAAGGGGTAACACTGTCGTTTTTTTTTCGGGTCGAAATTTTGAATTTTGATATCTCAGCTCTGGAAGGGTGTAGAGCCTCCATTTTTGCACTCAGGTCAAAGTCTCACAGCCCTCTATCATAATCCAGAGTTTTGAGAAGATTGGAGAAACTTAATTTTTCGCCCGAAAATGAAAAAAAACGAAAGGGGTAACACTGTGGGTTTTTTTTCGGGTCGAAATTTTGAGTTTCGATATCTCAGCTCTGGAAGGGTCTAGAGCCTCCATTTTTGCACTCAGGTCAAAGTCTCACAGCCCTCTATCATAATCCAGAGTTTTGAGAAGATTGGAGAAACTTAATTTTTTGCCCGAAAATGAAAAAAAACAAAAGGGGTAACACTGTCGTTTTTTTTTTCGGGTCGAAATTTTGAATTTTGATATCTCAGCTCTGGAAGGGTGTAGAGCCTCCATTTTTGCACTCAGGTCAAAGTCTCACAGCCCTCTATCATAATCCAGAGTTTTGAGTAGATTGGAGAAACTTAATTTTTTGCCCGAAAATGAAAAAAAAACAAAAGGGGTAACACTGTCGTTTTTTTTTCGGGTCGAAATTTTGAATTTTGATATCTCAGCTCTGGAAGGGTGTAGAGCCTCCATTTTTGCACTCAGGTCAAAGTCTCACAGCCCTCTATCATAATCCAGAAATTTGAGAAGATTGGAGAAACTTAATTTTTCGCCCGAAAATGAAAAAAAACAAAAGGGGTAACACTGTCGTTTTTTTTTTTCGAGTCGAAATTTTGAGTTTCGATATCTCAGCTCTGGAAGGGTCTAGAGCCTCCATTTTTGCACTCAGGTCAAAGTCTCACAACCCTCTATCATAATCCAGAGTTTTGAGAAGATTGGAGAAACTTAATTTTTCGCCCGAAAATGAAAAAAACAAAAGGGGTAACACTGTCGTTTTTTTTTCGGGTCGAAATTTTGAATTTTGATATCTCAGCTCTGGAAGGGTGTAGAGCCTCCATTTTTGCACTCAGGTCAAAGTCTCACAGCCCTCTATCATAATCCAGAGTTTTGAGTAGATTGGAGAAACTTAATTTTTTGCCCGAAAATGAAAAAAAACAAAAGGGGTAACACTGTCGTTTTTTTTTTTCGGGTCGAAATTTTGAATTTTGATATCTCAGCTCTGGAAGGGTGTAGAGCCTCCATTTTTGCACTCAGGTCAAAGTCTCACAGCCCTCTATCATAATCCAGAGTTTTGAGTAGATTGGAGAAACTTAATTTTTCGCCCGAAAATGAAAAAAAATGAAAGGGGTAACACTGTCGTTTTTTTTTTTCGGGTCGAAATTTTGACTTTCAATATCTCAGCTCTGGAAGGGTCTAGAGCCTCCATTTTTGCACTCAGGTCAAAGTCTCACAGCCCTCTATCATAATCCAGAGTTTTGAGAAGATTGGAGAAACTTAATTTTTCGCCCGAAAATGAAAAAAAACGAAAGGGGTAACACTGTCGTTTTTTTTTCGGGTCGAAATTTTGAGTTTCGATATCTCAGCTCTGGAAGGGTCTAGAGCCTCCATTTTTGCACTCAGATCAAAGTCTCACAGCCCTCTATCATAATCCAGAGTTTTGAGAAGATTGGAGAAACTTAATTTTTTGCCCGAAAATGAAAAAAAAACAAAAGGGGTAACACTGTCGTTTTTTTTTTCGGGTCGAAATTTTGAATTTTGATAATCTCAGCTCTGGAAGGGTGTAGAGCCTCCATTTTTGCACTCAGGTCAAAGTCTCACAGCCCTCTATCATAATCCAGAGTTTTGAGTAGATTGGAGAAACTTAATTTTTTGCCCGAAAATGAAAAAAAACAAAAGGGGTAACACTGTCGTTTTTTTTTCGGGTCGAAATTTTGAATTTTGATATCTCAGCTCTGGAAGGGTGTAGAGCCTCCATTTTTGCACTCAGGTCAAAGTCTCACAGCCCTCTATCATAATCCAGAGTTTTGAGAAGATTGGAGAAACTTAATTTTTCGCCCGAAAATGAAAAAAAACAAAAGGGGTAACACTGTCGTTTTTTTTTCGAGTCGAAATTTTGAGTTTCGATATCTCAGCTCTGGAAGGGTCTAGAGCCTCCATTTTTGCACTCAGGTCAAAGTCTCACAACCCTCTATCATAATCCAGAGTTTTGAGAAGATTGGAGAAACTAAATTTTTCGCCCGAAAATGAAAAAAAACAAAAGGGGTAACACTGTCGTTTTTTTTTCGGGTCGAAATTTTGAATTTTGATATCTCAGCTCTGGAAGGGTGTATAGCCTCCATTTTTGCACTCAGGTCAAAGTCTCACAGCCCTCTATCATAATCCAGAGTTTTGAGAAGATTGGAGAAACTTAATTTTTCGCCCGAAAATGAAAAAAAACGAAAGGGGTAACACTGTCGTTTTTTTTTTCGGGTCGAAATTTTGAATTTTGATATCTCAGCTCTGGAAGGGTGTAGAGCCTCCATTTTTGCACTCAGGTCAAAGTCTCACAGCCCTCTATCATAATCCAGAGTTTTGAGTAGATTGGAGAAACTTAATTTTTTGCCCGAAAATGAAAAAAAACAAAAGGGGTTACACTGTCGTTTTTTTTTTCGGGTCGAAATTTTGAATTTTGATATCTCAGCTCTGGAAGGGTGTAGAGCCTCCATTTTTGCACTCAGGTCAAAGTCTCACAGCCCTCTATCATAATCCAGAGTTTTGAGTAGATTGGAGAAACTTAATTTTTTGCCCGAAAATGAAAAAAAACAAAAGGGGTAACACTGTCGTTTTTTTTTCGGGTCGAAATTTTGAATTTTGATATCTCAGCTCTGGAAGGGTGTAGAGCCTCCATTTTTGCACTCAGGTCAAAGTCTCACAGCCCTCTATCATAATCCAGAGTTTTGAGAAGATTGGAGAAACTTAATTTTTCGCCCGAAAATGAAAAAAAAACAAAAGGGGTAACACTGTCGTTTTTTTTTTCGGGTCGAAATTTTGAATTTTGATATCTCAGCTCTGGAAGGGTGTAGAGCCTCCATTTTTGCACTCAGGTCAAAGTCTCACAGCCCTCTATCATAATCCAGAGTTTTGAGTAGATTGGAGAAACTTAATTTTTTGCCCGAAAATGAAAAAAAACAAAAAGGGTAACACTCTCGTTTTTTTTTGGGGTCGAAATTTTGAATTTTGATATCTCAGCTCTGGAAGGGTGTAGAGCCTCCATTTTTGCACTCAGGTCAAAGTCTCACAGCCCTCTATCATAATCCAGAGTTTTGAGAAGATTGGAGAAACTTAATTTTTCGCCCGAAAATGAAAAAAAACAAAAGGGGTAACACTGTCGTTTTTTTTTTCGAGTCGAAATTTTGAGTTTCGATATCTCAGCTCTGGAAGGGTCTAGAGCCTCCATTTTTGCACTCAGGTCAAAGTCTCACAGCCCTCTATCATAATCCAGAGTTTTGAGTAGATTGGAGAAACTTAATTTTTTGCCCGAAAATGAAAAAAAACAAAAGGGGTAACACTGTCGTTTTTTTTTCGGGTCGAAATTTTGAATTTTGATATCTCAGCTCTGGAAGGGTGTAGAGCCTCCATTTTTGCACTCAGGTCAAAGTCTCACAGCCCTCTATCATAATCCAGAGTTTTGAGAAGATTGGAGAAACTTAATTTTTCGCCCGAAAATGAAAAAAAACAAAAGGGGTAACACTGTCGTTTTTTTTTCGAGTCGAAATTTTGAGTTTCGATATCTCAGCTCTGGAAGGGTGTAGAGCCTCCATTTTTGCACTCAGGTCAAAGTCTCACAACCCTCTATCATAATCCAGAGTTTTGAGAAGATTGGAGAAACTTAATTTTTCGCCCGAAAATGAAAAAAAACAAAAGGGGTAACACTGTCGTTTTTTTTTCGGGTCGAAATTTTGAATTTTGATATCTCAGCTCTGGAAGGGTGTAGAGCCTCCATTTTTGCACTCAGGTCAAAGTCTCACAGCCCTCTATCATAATCCAGAGTTTTGAGTAGATTGGAGAAACTTAATTTTTTGCCCGAAAATGAAAAAAAACAAAAGGGGTAACACTGTCGTTTTTTTTTCGGGTCGAAATTTTGAATTTTGATATCTCAGCTCTGGAAGGGTGTAGAGCCTCCATTTTTGCACTCAGGTCAAAGTCTCACAGCCCTCTATCATAATCCAGAGTTTTGAGAAGATTGGAGAAACTTAATTTTTCGCCCGAAAATGAAAAAAAACAAAAGGGGTAACACTGTCGTTTTTTTTTCGAGTCGAAATTTTGAGTTTCGATATCTCAGCTCTGGAAGGGTCTAGAGCCTCCATTTTTGCACTCAGGTCAAAGTCTCACAACCCTCTATCATAATCCAGAGTTTTGAGAAGATTGGAGAAACTTAATTTTTCGCCCGAAAATGAAAAAAAACAAAAGGGGTAACACTGTCGTTTTTTTTTCGGGTCGAAATTTTGAATTTTGATATCTCAGCTCTGGAAGGGTGTAGAGCCTCCATTTTTGCACTCAGGTCAAAGTCTCACAGCCCTCTATCATAATCCAGAGTTTTGAGAAGATTGGAGAAACTTAATTTTTTGCCCGAAAATGAAAAAAAAACAAAAGGGGTAACACTGTCGTTTTTTTTTCGGGTCGAAATTTTGAATTTTGATATCTCAGCTCTGGAAGGGTGTAGAGCCTCCATTTTTGCACTCAGGTCAAAGTCTCACAGCCCTCTATCATAATCCAGAGTTTTGAGAAGATTGGAGAAACTTAATTTTTCGCCCGAAAATGAAAAAAAACAAAAGGGGTAACACTGTCGTTTTTTTTTCGAGTCGAAATTTTGAGTTTCGATATCTCAGCTCTGGAAGGGTCTAGAGCCTCCATTTTTGCACTCAGGTCAAAGTCTCACAACCCTCTATCATAATCCAGAGTTTTGAGAAGATTGGAGAAACTAAATTTTTCGCCCGAAAATGAAAAAAAACAAAAGGGGTAACACTGTCGTTTTTTTTTCGGGTCGAAATTTTGAATTTTGATATCTCAGCTCTGGAAGGGTGTAGAGCCTCCATTTTTGCACTCAGGTCAAAGTCTCACAGCCCTCTATCATAATCCAGAGTTTTGAGAAGATTGGAGAAACTTAATTTTTCGCCCGAAAATGAAAAAAAACGAAAGGGGTAACACTGTCGTTTTTTTTTCGGGTCGAAATTTTGAGTTTCGATATCTCAGCTCTGGAAGGGTCTAGAGCCTCCATTTTTGCACTCAGGTCAAAGTCTCACAGCCCTCTATCATAATCCAGAGTTTTGAGAAGATTGGAGAAACTTAATTTTTTGCCCGAAAATGAAAAAAAACAAAAGGGGTTACACTGTCGTTTTTTTTTCGGGTCGAAATTTTGAATTTTGATATCTCAGCTCTGGAAGGGTGTAGAGCCTCCATTTTTGCACTCAGGTCAAAGTCTCACAGCCCTCTATCATAATCCAGAGTTTTGAGTAGATTGGAGAAACTTAATTTTTTGCCCGAAAATGAAAAAAAACAAAAGGGGTAACACTGTCGTTTTTTTTTCGGGTCGAAATTTTGAATTTTGATATCTCAGCTCTGGAAGGGTGTAGAGCCTCCATTTTTGCACTCAGGTCAAAGTCTCACAGCCCTCTATCATAATCCAGAGTTTTGAGAAGATTGGAGAAACTTAATTTTTCGCCCGAAAATGAAAAAAAACAAAAGGGGTAACACTGTCGTTTTTTTTTTCGAGTCGAAATTTTGAGTTTCGATATCTCAGCTCTGGAAGGGTCTAGAGCCTCCATTTTTGCACTCAGGTCAAAGTCTCACAACCCTCTATCATAATCCAGAGTTTTGAGAAGATTGGAGAAACTTAATTTTTCGCCCGAAAATGAAAAAAAACTAAAGGGGTAACACTGTCGTTTTTTTTTTTCGGGTCGAAATTTTGAATTTTGATATCTCAGCTCTGGAAGGGTGTAGAGCCTCCATTTTTGCACTCAGGTCAAAGTCTCACAGCCCTCTATCATAATCCAGAGTTTTGAGTAGATTGGAGAAACTTAATTTTTTGCCCGAAAATGAAAAAAAACAAAAGGGGTAACACTGTCGTTTTTTTTTTCGGGTCGAAAATTTGACTTTCGATATCTCAGCTCTGGAAGGGTCTAGAGCCTCCATTTTTGCACTCAGGTCAAAGTCTCACAGCCCTCTATCATAATCCAGAGTTTTGAGAAGATTGGAGAAACTTAATTTTTTGCCCGAAAATGAAAAAAAACAAAAG
The DNA here is from genome assembly GCF_988280905.1 of Pimephales promelas. Lineage (NCBI taxonomy): Eukaryota > Metazoa > Chordata > Actinopteri > Cypriniformes > Leuciscidae > Pimephales > Pimephales promelas. Next base: position 8,655,753 of record NC_142779.1, on the reverse strand, counting down.
GGGTAACACTGTCGTTTTTTTTTTTGGGTCGAAAATTTGACTTTCGATATCTCAGCTCTGGAAGGGTCTAGAGCCTCCATTTTTGCACTCAGGTCAAAGTCTCACAGCCCTCTATCATAATCCAGAGTTTTGAGTAGATTGGAGAAACTTAATTTTTCGCCCGAAAATGAAAAAAAATGAAAGGGGTAACACTGTCGTTTTTTTTTCGGGTCGAAATTTTGACTTTCAATATCTCAGCTCTGGAAGGGTCTAGAGCCTCCATTTTTGCACTCAGGTCAAAGTCTCACAGCCCTCTATCATAATCCAGAGTTTTGAGAAGATTGGAGAAACTTAATTTTTCGCCCGAAAATGAAAAAAAACAAAAGGGGTAACACTGTCGTTTTTTTTTCGGGTCGAAATTTTGAATTTTGATATCTCAGCTCTGGAAGGGTGTAGAGCCTCCATTTTTGCACTCAGGTCAAAGTCTCACAGCCCTCTATCATAATCCAGAGTTTTGAGAAGATTGGAGAAACTTAATTTTTTGCCCGAAAATGAAAAAAAACAAAAGGGGTAACACTGTCGTTTTTTTTTCGGGTCGAAATTTTGAATTTTGATATCTCAGCTCTGGAAGGGTGTAGAGCCTCCATTGTTGCACTCAGGTCAAAGTCTCACAGCCCTCTATCATAATCCAGAGTTTTGAGAAGATTGGAGAAACTTAATTTTTCGCCCGAAAATGAAAAAAAACAAAAGGGGTAACACTGTCGTTTTTTTTTCGAGTCGAAATTTTGAGTTTCGATATCTCAGCTCTGGAAGGGTCTAGAGCCTCCATTTTTGCACTCAGGTCAAAGTCTCACAACCCTCTATCATAATCCAGAGTTTTGAGAAGATTGGAGAAACTAAATTTTTCGCCCGAAAATGAAAAAAAACAAAAGGGGTAACACTGTCGTTTTTTTTTCGGGTCGAAATTTTGAATTTTGATATCTCAGCTCTGGAAGGGTGTAGAGCCTCCATTTTTGCACTCAGGTCAAAGTCTCACAGCCCTCTATCATAATCCAGAGTTTTGAGAAGATTGGAGAAACTTAATTTTTCGCCCGAAAATGAAAAAAAACGAAAGGGGTAACACTGTCGTTTTTTTTTCGGGTCGAAATTTTGAGTTTCGATATCTCAGCTCTGGAAGGGTCTAGAGCCTCCATTTTTGCACTCAGGTCAAAGTCTCACAGCCCTCTATCATAATCCAGAGTTTTGAGAAGATTGGAGAAACTTAATTTTTTGCCCGAAAATGAAAAAAAACAAAAGGGGTTACACTGTCGTTTTTTTTTCGGGTCGAAATTTTGAATTTTGATATCTCAGCTCTGGAAGGGTGTAGAGCCTCCATTTTTGCACTCAGGTCAAAGTCTCACAGCCCTCTATCATAATCCAGAGTTTTGAGTAGATTGGAGAAACTTAATTTTTTGCCCGAAAATGAAAAAAAACAAAAGGGGTAACACTGTCGTTTTTTTTTCGGGTCGAAATTTTGAATTTTGATATCTCAGCTCTGGAAGGGTGTAGAGCCTCCATTTTTGCACTCAGGTCAAAGTCTCACAGCCCTCTATCATAATCCAGAGTTTTGAGAAGATTGGAGAAACTTAATTTTTCGCCCGAAAATGAAAAAAAACAAAAGGGGTAACACTGTCGTTTTTTTTTTCGAGTCGAAATTTTGAGTTTCGATATCTCAGCTCTGGAAGGGTCTAGAGCCTCCATTTTTGCACTCAGGTCAAAGTCTCACAACCCTCTATCATAATCCAGAGTTTTGAGAAGATTGGAGAAACTTAATTTTTCGCCCGAAAATGAAAAAAAACTAAAGGGGTAACACTGTCGTTTTTTTTTTTCGGGTCGAAATTTTGAATTTTGATATCTCAGCTCTGGAAGGGTGTAGAGCCTCCATTTTTGCACTCAGGTCAAAGTCTCACAGCCCTCTATCATAATCCAGAGTTTTGAGTAGATTGGAGAAACTTAATTTTTTGCCCGAAAATGAAAAAAAACAAAAGGGGTAACACTGTCGTTTTTTTTTTCGGGTCGAAAATTTGACTTTCGATATCTCAGCTCTGGAAGGGTCTAGAGCCTCCATTTTTGCACTCAGGTCAAAGTCTCACAGCCCTCTATCATAATCCAGAGTTTTGAGAAGATTGGAGAAACTTAATTTTTTGCCCGAAAATGAAAAAAAACAAAAGGGGTAACACTGTCGTTTTTTTTTTTGGGTCGAAAATTTGACTTTCGATATCTCAGCTCTGGAAGGGTCTAGAGCCTCCATTTTTGCACTCAGGTCAAAGTCTCACAGCCCTCTATCATAATCCAGAGTTTTGAGTAGATTGGAGAAACTTAATTTTTCGCCCGAAAATGAAAAAAAATGAAAGGGGTAACACTGTCGTTTTTTTTTCGGGTCGAAATTTTGACTTTCAATATCTCAGCTCTGGAAGGGTCTAGAGCCTCCATTTTTGCACTCAGGTCAAAGTCTCACAGCCCTCTATCATAATCCAGAGTTTTGAGAAGATTGGAGAAACTTAATTTTTCGCCCGAAAATGAAAAAAAACAAAAGGGGTAACACTGTCGTTTTTTTTTTCGGGTCGAAATTTAGAATTTTGATATCTCAGCTCTGGAAGGGTGTAGAGCCTCCATTTTTGCACTCAGGTCAAAGTCTCACAGCCCTCTATCACAATCCAGAGTTTTGAGTAGATTGGAGAAACTTAATTTTTTGCCCGAAAATGAAAAAAAACAAAAGGGGTAACACTGTCGGTTTTTTTTCGGGTCGAAATTTTGAATTTTGATATCTCAGCTCTGGAAGGGTGTAGAGCCTCCATTTTTGCACTCAGGTCAAAGTCTCACAGCCCTCTATCATAATCCAGAGTTTTGAGAAGATTGGAGAAACTTAATTTTTCGCCCGAAAATGAAAAAAAACAAAAGGGGTAACACTGTCGTTTTTTTTTCGAGTCGAAATTTTGAGTTTCGATATCTCAGCTCTGGAAGGGTCTAGAGCCTCCATTTTTGCACTCAGGTCAAAGTCTCACAACCCTCTATCATAATCCAGAGTTTTGAGAAGATTGGAGAAACTTAATTTTTCGCCCGAAAATGAAAAAAAACAAAAGGGGTAACACTGTCGTTTTTTTTTCGGGTCGAAATTTTGAATTTTGATATCTCAGCTCTGGAAGGGTGTAGAGCCTCCATTTTTGCACTCAGGTCAAAGTCTCACAGCCCTCTATCATAATCCAGAGTTTTGAGTAGATTGGAGAAACTTAATTTTTTGCCCGAAAATGAAAAAAAACAAAAGGGGTAACACTGTCGTTTTTTTTTTCAGGTCGAAATTTTGAATTTTGATATCTCAGCTCTGGAAGGGTGTAGAGCCTCCATTTTTGCACTCAGGTCAAAGTCTCACAGCCCTCTATCATAATCCAGAGTTTTGAGAAGATTGGAGAAACTTAATTTTTCGCCCAAAAATGAAAAAAAACGAAAGGGGTAACACTGTCGTTTTTTTTTTCGGGTCGAAATTTTGAGTTTCGATATCTCAGCTCTGGAAGGGTCTAGAACCTCCATTTTTGCACTCAGGTCAAAGTCTCACAGCCCTCTATCATAATCCAGAGTTTTGAGAAGATTGGAGAAACTTAATTTTTTGCCCGAAAATGAAAAAAAACAAAAGGGGTAACACTGTCGTTTTTTTTTTCGGGTCGAAATTTAGAATTTTGATATCTCAGCTCTGGAAGGGTGTAGAGCCTCCATTTTTGCACTCAGGTCAAAGTCTCACAGCCCTCTATCATAATCCAGAGTTTTGAGTAGATTGGAGAAACTTAATTTTTTGCCCGAAAATGAAAAAAAAACAAAAGGGGTAACACTGTCGTTTTTTTTTTCGGGTCGAAATTTTGAATTTTGATATCTCAGCTCTGGAAGGGTGTAGAGCCTCCATTTTTGCACTCAGGTCAAAGTCTCACAGCCCTCTATCATAATCCAGAGTTTTGAGAAGATTGGAGAAACTTAATTTTTCGCCCGAAAATGAAAAAAAACAAAAGGGGTAACACTGTCGTTTTTTTTTCGAGTCGAAATTTTGAGTTTCGATATCTCAGCTCTGGAAGGGTCTAGAGCCTCCATTTTTGCACTCAGGTCAAAGTCTCACAACCCTCTATCATAATCCAGAGTTTTGAGAAGATTGGAGAAACTTAATTTTTTGCCCGAAAATGAAAAAAAACAAAAGGGGTAACACTGTCGTTTTTTTTTCGGGTCGAAAATTTGACTTTCGATATCTCAGCTCTGGAAGGGTCTAGAGCCTCCATTTTTGCACTCAGGTCAAAGTCTCACAACCCTCTATCATAATCCAGAGTTTTGAGAAGATTGGAGAAACTTAATTTTTTGCCCGAAAATGAAAAAAAACAAAAGGGGTAACACTGTCGTTTTTTTTTCGGGTCGAAAATTTGACTTTCGATATCTCAGCTCTGGAAGGGTCTAGAGCCTCCGTTTTTGCACTCAGGTCAAAGTCTCACAGCCCTCTATCATAATCCAGAGTTTTGAGAAGATTGGAGAAACTTAATTTTTCGCCCGAAAATGAAAAAAAAACAAAAGGGGTAACACTGTCGTTTTTTTTTCGGGTCGAAATTTTGAATTTTGATATCTCAGCTCTGGAAGGGTGTAGAGCCTCCATTTTTGCACTCAGGTCAAAGTCTCACAGCCCTCTATCATAATCCAGAGTTTTGAGTAGATTGGAGAAACTTAATTTTTTGCCCGAAAATGAAAAAAAACAAAAGGGGTAACACTGTCGTTTTTTTTTTCGGGTCGAAATTTTGAATTTTGATATCTCAGCTCTGGAAGGGTGTAGAGCCTCCATTTTTGCACTCAGGTCAAAGTCTCACAGCCCTCTATCATAATCCAGAGTTTTGAGTAGATTGGAGAAACTTAATTTTTTGCCCGAAAATGAAAAAAAACAAAAAGGGTAACACTGTCGTTTTTTTTCGGGTCGAAATTTTGAATTTTGATATCTCAGCTCTGGAAGGGTGTAGAGCCTCCATTTTTGCACTCAGGTCAAAGTCTCACAGCCCTCTATCATAATCCAGAGTTTTGAGAAGATTGGAGAAACTTAATTTTTCGCCCGAAAATGAAAAAAAACAAAAGGGGTAACACTGTCGTTTTTTTTTTCGAGTCGAAATTTTGAGTTTCGATATCTCAGCTCTGGAAGGGTCTAGAGCCTCCATTTTTGCACTCAGGTCAAAGTCTCACAGCCCTCTATCATAATCCAGAGTTTTGAGTAGATTGGAGAAACTTAATTTTTTGCCCGAAAATGAAAAAAAACAAAAGGGGTAACACTGTCGTTTTTTTTTCGGGTCGAAATTTTGAATTTTGATATCTCAGCTCTGGAAGGGTGTAGAGCCTCCATTTTTGCACTCAGGTCAAAGTCTCACAGCCCTCTATCATAATCCAGAGTTTTGAGAAGATTGGAGAAACTTAATTTTTCGCCCGAAAATGAAAAAAAACGAAAGGGGTAACACTGTCGTTTTTTTTTCGAGTCGAAATTTTGAGTTTCGATATCTCAGCTCTGGAAGGGTGTAGAGCCTCCATTTTTGCACTCAGGTCAAAGTCTCACAACCCTCTATCATAATCCAGAGTTTTGAGAAGATTGGAGAAACTTAATTTTTCGCCCGAAAATGAAAAAAAACAAAAGGGGTAACACTGTCGTTTTTTTTTCGGGTCGAAATTTTGAATTTTGATATCTCAGCTCTGGAAGGGTGTAGAGCCTCCATTTTTGCACTCAGGTCAAAGTCTCACAGCCCTCTATCATAATCCAGAGTTTTGAGAAGATTGGAGAAACTTAATTTTTTGCCCGAAAATGAAAAAAAACAAAAGGGGTAACACTGTCGTTTTTTTTTTTCGGGTCGAAATTTTGAATTTTGATATCTCAGCTCTGGAAGGGTGTAGAGCCTCCATTTTTGCACTCAGGTCAAAGTCTCACAGCCCTCTATCATAATCCAGAGTTTTGAGTAGATTGGAGAAACTTAATTTTTCGCCCGAAAATGAAAAAAAATGAAAGGGGTAACACTGTCGTTTTTTTTTCGGGTCGAAATTTTGAGTTTCGATATCTCAGCTCTGGAAGGGTCTAGAGCCTCCATTTTTGCACTCAGGTCAAAGTCTCACAGCCCTCTATCATAATCCAGAGTTTTGAGAAGATTGGAGAAACTTAATTTTTCGCCCTAAAATGAAAAAAAAAACGAAAGGGGTAACACTGTCGTTTTTTTTTCGGGTCGAAATTTTGAGTTTCGATATCTCAGCTCTGGAAGGGTCTAGAGCCTCCATTTTTGCACTCAGGTCAAAGTCTCACAGCCCTCTATCATAATCCAGAGTTTTGAGAAGATTGGAGAAACTTAATTTTTTGCCCGAAAATGAAAAAAAACAAAAGGGGTAACACTGTCGTTTTTTTTTCGGGTCGAAATTTTGAATTTTGATATCTCAGCTCTGGAAGGGTGTAGAGCCTCCATTTTTGCACTCAGGTCAAAGTCTCACAGCCCTCTATCATAATCCAGAGTTTTGAGAAGATTGGAGAAACTTAATTTTTCGCCCGAAAATGAAAAAAAACAAAAGGGGTAACACTGTCGTTTTTTTTTTCGGGTCGAAATTTTGACTTTCGATATCTCAGCTCTGGAAGGGTCTAGAGCCTCCATTTTTGCACTCAGGTCAAAGTCTCACAGCCCTCTATCATAATCCAGAGTTTTGAGAAGATTGGAGAAACTTAATTTTTTGCCCGAAAATGAAAAAAAAAACAAAAGGGGTAACACTGTCGTTTTTTTTTTTCGGGTCGAAATTTTGACTTTCGATATCTCAGCTCTGGAAGGGTCTAGAGCCTCCATTTTTGCACTCAGGTCAAAGTCTCACAACCCTCTATCATAATCCAGAGTTTTGAGAAGATTGGAGAAACTTAATTTTTCGCCCGAAAATGAAAAAAAACGAAAGGGGTAACACTGTCGTTTTTTTTTTTGGGTCGAAAATTTGACTTTCGATATCTCAGCTCTGGAAGGGTCTAGAGCCTCCATTTTTGCACTCAGGTCACAGTCTCACAGCCCTCTATCATAATCCAGAGTTTTGAGTAGATTGGAGAAACTTAATTTTTCGCCCGAAAATGAAAAAAAATGAAAGGGGTAACACTGTCGTTTTTTTTTCGGGTCGAAATTTTGACTTTCAATATCTCAGCTCTGGAAGGGTCTAGAGCCTCCATTTTTGCACTCAGGTCAAAGTCTCACAGCCCTCTATCATAATCCAGAGTTTTGAGAAGATTGGAGAAACTTAATTTTTCGCCCGAAAATGAAAAAAAACGAAAGGGGTAACACTGTCGTTTTTTTTTCGGGTCGAAATTTTGAGTTTCGATATCTCAGCTCTGGAAGGGTCTAGAGCCTCCATTTTTGCACTCAGGTCAAAGTCTCACAACCCTCTATCATAATCCAGAGTTTTGAGAAGATTGGAGAAACTTAATTTTTCGCCCGAAAATGAAAAAAAACAAAAGGGGTAACACTGTCGTTTTTTTTTCGGGTCGAAATTTTGAATTTTGATATCTCAGCTCTGGAAGTGTGTAGAGCCTCCATTTTTGCACTCAGGTCAAAGTCTCACAGCCCTCTATCATAATCCAGAGTTTTGAGTAGATTGGAGAAACTTAATTTTTTGCCCGAAAATGAAAAAAAACAAAAGGGGTAACACTGTCGTTTTTTTTTCGGGTCGAAATTTTGAATTTTGATATCTCAGCTCTGGAAGGGTGTAGAGCCTCCATTTTTGCACTCAGGTCAAAGTCTCACAGCCCTCTATCATAATCCAGAGTTTTGAGAAGATTGGAGAAACTTAATTTTTCGCCCGAAAATGAAAAAAAACAAAAGGGGTAACACTGTCGTTTTTTTTTCGAGTCGAAATTTTGAGTTTCGATATCTCAGCTCTGGAAGGGTCTAGAGCCTCCATTTTTGCACTCAGGTCAAAGTCTCACAACCCTCTATCATAATCCAGAGTTTTGAGAAGATTGGAGAAACTTAATTTTTCGCCCGAAAATGAAAAAAAACAAAAGGGGTAACACTGTCGTTTTTTTTTCGGGTCGAAATTTTGAATTTTGATATCTCAGCTCTGGAAGGGTGTAGAGCCTCCATTTTTGCACTCAGGTCAAAGTCTCACAGCCCTCTATCATAATCCAGAGTTTTGAGAAGATTGGAGAAACTTAATTTTTCGCCCGAAAATGAAAAAAAACGAAAGGGGTAACACTGTGGGTTTTTTTTCGGGTCGAAATTTTGAGTTTCGATATCTCAGCTCTGGAAGGGTCTAGAGCCTCCATTTTTGCACTCAGGTCAAAGTCTCACAGCCCTCTATCATAATCCAGAGTTTTGAGAAGATTGGAGAAACTTAATTTTTTGCCCGAAAATGAAAAAAAACAAAAGGGGTAACACTGTCGTTTTTTTTTTCGGGTCGAAATTTTGAATTTTGATATCTCAGCTCTGGAAGGGTGTAGAGCCTCCATTTTTGCACTCAGGTCAAAGTCTCACAGCCCTCTATCATAATCCAGAGTTTTGAGTAGATTGGAGAAACTTAATTTTTTGCCCGAAAATGAAAAAAAAACAAAAGGGGTAACACTGTCGTTTTTTTTTCGGGTCGAAATTTTGAATTTTGATATCTCAGCTCTGGAAGGGTGTAGAGCCTCCATTTTTGCACTCAGGTCAAAGTCTCACAGCCCTCTATCATAATCCAGAGTTTTGAGAAGATTGGAGAAACTTAATTTTTCGCCCGAAAATGAAAAAAAACAAAAGGGGTAACACTGTCGTTTTTTTTTTTCGAGTCGAAATTTTGAGTTTCGATATCTCAGCTCTGGAAGGGTCTAGAGCCTCCATTTTTGCACTCAGGTCAAAGTCTCACAACCCTCTATCATAATCCAGAGTTTTGAGAAGATTGGAGAAACTTAATTTTTCGCCCGAAAATGAAAAAAACAAAAGGGGTAACACTGTCGTTTTTTTTTCGGGTCGAAATTTTGAATTTTGATATCTCAGCTCTGGAAGGGTGTAGAGCCTCCATTTTTGCACTCAGGTCAAAGTCTCACAGCCCTCTATCATAATCCAGAGTTTTGAGTAGATTGGAGAAACTTAATTTTTTGCCCGAAAATGAAAAAAAACAAAAGGGGTAACACTGTCGTTTTTTTTTCGGGTCGAAATTTTGAATTTTGATATCTCAGCTCTGGAAGGGTGTAGAGCCTCCATTTTTGCACTCAGGTCAAAGTCTCACAGCCCTCTATCATAATCCAGAGTTTTGAGTAGATTGGAGAAACTTAATTTTTCGCCCGAAAATGAAAAAAAATGAAAGGGGTAACACTGTCGTTTTTTTTTTTCGGGTCGAAATTTTGACTTTCAATATCTCAGCTCTGGAAGGGTGTAGAGCCTCCATTTTTGCACTCAGGTCAAAGTCTCACAGCCCTCTATCATAATCCAGAGTTTTGAGAAGATTGGAGAAACTTAATTTTTCGCCCGAAAATGAAAAAAAACGAAAGGGGTAACACTGTCGTTTTTTTTTCGGGTCGAAATTTTGAGTTTCGATATCTCAGCTCTGGAAGGGTCTAGAGCCTCCATTTTTGCACTCAGATCAAAGTCTCACAGCCCTCTATCATAATCCAGAGTTTTGAGAAGATTGGAGAAACTTAATTTTTTGCCCGAAAATGAAAAAAAAACAAAAGGGGTAACACTGTCGTTTTTTTTTTCGGGTCGAAATTTTGAATTTTGATAATCTCAGCTCTGGAAGGGTGTAGAGCCTCCATTTTTGCACTCAGGTCAAAGTCTCACAGCCCTCTATCATAATCCAGAGTTTTGAGTAGATTGGAGAAACTTAATTTTTTGCCCGAAAATGAAAAAAAACAAAAGGGGTAACACTGTCGTTTTTTTTTCGGGTCGAAATTTTGAATTTTGATATCTCAGCTCTGGAAGGGTGTAGAGCCTCCATTTTTGCACTCAGGTCAAAGTCTCACAGCCCTCTATCATAATCCAGAGTTTTGAGAAGATTGGAGAAACTTAATTTTTCGCCCGAAAATGAAAAAAAACAAAAGGGGTAACACTGTCGTTTTTTTTTCGAGTCGAAATTTTGAGTTTCGATATCTCAGCTCTGGAAGGGTCTAGAGCCTCCATTTTTGCACTCAGGTCAAAGTCTCACAACCCTCTATCATAATCCAGAGTTTTGAGAAGATTGGAGAAACTAAATTTTTCGCCCGAAAATGAAAAAAAACAAAAGGGGTAACACTGTCGTTTTTTTTTCGGGTCGAAATTTTGAATTTTGATATCTCAGCTCTGGAAGGGTGTATAGCCTCCATTTTTGCACTCAGGTCAAAGTCTCACAGCCCTCTATCATAATCCAGAGTTTTGAGAAGATTGGAGAAACTTAATTTTTCGCCCGAAAATGAAAAAAAACGAAAGGGGTAACACTGTCGTTTTTTTTTCGGGTCGAAATTTTGAGTTTCGATATCTCAGCTCTGGAAGGGTCTAGAGCCTCCATTTTTGCACTCAGGTCAAAGTCTCACAGCCCTCTATCATAATCCAGAGTTTTGAGAAGATTGGAGAAACTTAATTTTTTGCCCGAAAATGAAAAAAAACAAAAGGGGTAACACTGTCGTTTTTTTTTTTCGGGTCGAAATTTTGAATTTTGATATCTCAGCTCTGGAAGGGTGTAGAGCCTCCATTTTTGCACTCAGGTCAAAGTCTCACAGCCCTCTATCATAATCCAGAGTTTTGAGTAGATTGGAGAAACTTAATTTTTTGCCCGAAAATGAAAAAAAACAAAAGGGGTAACACTGTCGTTTTTTTTTCGGGTCGAAATTTTGAATTTTGATATCTCAGCTCTGGAAGGGTGTAGAGCCTCCATTTTTGCACTCAGGTCAAAGTCTCACAGCCCTCTATCATAATCCAGAGTTTTGAGAAGATTGGAGAAACTTAATTTTTCGCCCGAAAATGAAAAAAAACAAAAGGGGTAACACTGTCGTTTTTTTTTTCGAGTCGAAATTTTGAGTTTCGATATCTCAGCTCTGGAAGGGTCTAGAGCCTCCATTTTTGCACTCAGGTCAAAGTCTCACAACCCTCTATCATAATCCAGAGTTTTGAGAAGATTGGAGAAACTTAATTTTTCGCCCGAAAATGAAAAAAAAACAAAAGGGGTAACACTGTCGTTTTTTTTTCGGGTCGAAATTTTGAATTTTGATATCTCAGCTCTGGAAGGGTGTAGAGCCTCCATTTTTGCACTCAGGTCAAAGTCTCACAGCCCTCTATCATAATCCAGAGTTTTGAGTAGATTGGAGAAACTTAATTTTTTGCCCGAAAATGAAAAAAAACAAAAGGGGTAACACTGTCGTTTTTTTTTTCGGGTCGAAATTTTGAATTTTGATATCTCAGCTCTGGAAGGGTGTAGAGCCTCCATTTTTGCACTCAGGTCAAAGTCTCACAGCCCTCTATCATAATCCAGAGTTTTGAGTAGATTGGAGAAACTTAATTTTTCGCCCGAAAATGAAAAAAAACGAAAGGGGTAACACTGTCGTTTTTTTTTCGAGTCGAAATTTTGACTTTCGATATCTCAGCTCTGGAAGGGTCTAGAGCCTCCATTTTTGCACTCAGGTCAAAGTCTCACAGCCCTCTATCATAATCCAGAGTTTTGAGAAGATTGGAGAAACTTAATTTTTCGCCCGAAAATGAAAAAAAAAACGAAAGGGGTAACACTGTCGTTTTTTTTTCGGGTCGAAATTTTGAATTTCGATATCTCAGCTCTGGAAGGGTCTAGAGCCTCCATTTTTGCACTCAGGTCAAAGTCTCACAGCCCTCTATCATAATCCAGAGTTTTGAGAAGATTGGAGAAACTTAATTTTTTGCCCGAAAATGAAAAAAAACAAAAGGGGTAACACTGTCGTTTTTTTTTCGGGTCGAAATTTTGAATTTTGATATCTCAGCTCTGGAAGGGTGTAGAGCCTCCATTTTTGCACTCAGGTCAAAGTCTCACAGCCCTCTATCATAATCCAGAGTTTTGAGAAGATTGGAGAAACTTAATTTTTCGCCCGAAAATGAAAAAAAACAAAAGGGGTAACACTGTCGTTTTTTTTTTCGGGTCGAAATTTTGACTTTCGATATCTCAGCTCTGGAAGGGTCTAGAGCCTCCATTTTTGCACTCAGGTCAAAGTCTCACAGCCCTCTATCATAATCCAGAGTTTTGAGAAGATTGGAGAAACTTAATTTTTTGCCCGAAAATGAAAAAAAAACAAAAGGGGTAACACTGTCGTTTTTTTTTTCGGGTCGAAATTTTGACTTTCGATATCTCAGCTCTGGAAGGGTCTAGAGCCTCCATTTTTGCACTCAGGTCAAAGTCTCACAACCCTCTATCATAATCCAGAGTTTTGAGAAGATTGGAGAAACTTAATTTTTCGCCCGAAAATGAAAAAAAACGAAAGGGGTAACACTGTCGTTTTTTTTTCGGGTCGAAATTTTGAGTTTCTTTATCTCAGCTCTGGAAGGGTGTAGAGCCTCCATTTTTGCACTCAGGTCAAAGTCTCACAGCCCTCTATCATAATCCAGAGTTTTGAGAAGATTGGAGAAACTTAATTTTTTGCCCGAAAATGAAAAAAAACAAAAGGGGTAACACTGTCGTTTTTTTTTTCGGGTCGAAAATTTGACTTTCGATATCTCAGCTCTGGAAGGGTCTAGAGCCTCCATTTTTGCACTCAGGTCAAAGTCTCACAGCCCTCTATCATAATCCAGAGTTTTGAGAAGATTGGAGAAACTTAATTTTTTGCCCGAAAATGAAAAAAAACAAAAGGGGTAACACTGTCGTTTTTTTTTTTGGGTCGAAAATTTGACTTTCGATATCTCAGCTCTGGAAGGGTCTAGAGCCTCCATTTTTGCACTCAGGTCAAAGTCTCACAGCCCTCTATCATAATCCAGAGTTTTGAGTAGATTGGAGAAACTTAATTTTTCGCCCGAAAATGAAAAAAAATGAAAGGGGTAACACTGTCGTTTTTTTTTCGGGTCGAAATTTTGACTTTCAATATCTCAGCTCTGGAAGGGTCTAGAGCCTCCATTTTTGCACTCAGGTCAAAGTCTCACAGCCCTCTATCATAATCCAGAGTTTTGAGAAGATTGGAGAAACTTAATTTTTCGCCCGAAAATGAAAAAAAACGAAAGGGGTAACACTGTCGTTTTTTTTTCGGGTCGAAATTTTGAGTTTCGATATCTCAGCTCTGGAAGGGTCTAGAGCCTCCATTTTTGCACTCAGGTCAAAGTCTCACAGCCCTCTATCATAATCCAGAGTTTTGAGAAGATTGGAGAAACTTAATTTTTTGCCCGAAAATGAAAAAAAACAAAAGGGGTAACACTGTCGTTTTTTTTTTCGGGTCGAAATTTAGAATTTTGATATCTCAGCTCTGGAAGGGTGTAGAGCCTCCATTTTTGCACTCAGGTCAAAGTCTCACAGCCCTCTATCATAATCCAGAGTTTTGAGTAGATTGGAGAAACTTAATTTTTTGCCCGAAAATGAAAAAAAACAAAAGGGGTAACACTGTCGTTTTTTTTTCGGGTCGAAATTTTGAATTTTGATATCTCAGCTCTGGAAGGGTGTAGAGCCTCCATTTTTGCACTCAGGTCAAAGTCTCACAGCCCTCTATCATAATCCAGAGTTTTGAGAAGATTGGAGAAACTTAATTTTTCGCCCGAAAATGAAAAAAAACAAAAGGGGTAACACTGTCGTTTTTTTTTCGAGTCGAAATTTTGAGTTTCGATATCTCAGCTCTGGAAGGGTCTAGAGCCTCCATTTTTGCACTCAGGTCAAAGTCTCACAACCCTCTATCATAATCCAGAGTTTTGAGAAGATTGGAGAAACTTAATTTTTCGCCCGAAAATGAAAAAAAACAAAAGGGGTAACACTGTCGTTTTTTTTTCGGGTCGAAATTTTGAATTTTGATATCTCAGCTCTGGAAGGGTGTAGAGCCTCCATTTTTGCACTCAGGTCAAAGTCTCACAGCCCTCTATCATAATCCAGAGTTTTGAGAAGATTGGAGAAACTTAATTTTTCGCCCGAAAATGAAAAAAAACAAAAGGGGTAACACTGTCGTTTTTTTTTCGAGTCGAAATTTTGAGTTTCGATATCTCAGCTCTGGAAGGGTCTAGAGCCTCCATTTTTGCACTCAGGTCAAAGTCTCACAACCCTCTATCATAATCCAGAGTTTTGAGAAGATTGGAGAAACTTAATTTTTCGCCCGAAAATGAAAAAAAACAAAAGGGGTAACACTGTCGTTTTTTTTTCGGGTCGAAATTTTGAATTTTGATATCTCAGCTCTGGAAGGGTGTAGAGCCTCCATTTTTGCACTCAGGTCAAAGTCTCACAGCCCTCTATCATAATCCAGAGTTTTGAGAAGATTGGAGAAACTTAATTTTTTGCCCGAAAATGAAAAAAAACAAAAGGGGTAACACTGTCGTTTTTTTTTCGGGTCGAAATTTTGAATTTTGATATCTCAGCTCTGGAAGGGTGTAGAGCCTCCATTTTTGCACTCAGGTCAAAGTCTCACAACCCTCTATCATAATCCAGAGTTTTGAGAAGATTGGAGAAACTTAATTTTTCGCCCGAAAATGAAAAAAAACAAAAGGGGTAACACTGTCGTTTTTTTTTCGAGTCGAAATTTTGAGTTTCGATATCTCAGCTCTGGAAGGGTCTAGAGCCTCCATTTTTGCACTCAGGTCAAAGTCTCACAACCCTCTATCATAATCCAGAGTTTTGAGAAGATTGGAGAAACTTAATTTTTCGCCCGAAAATGAAAAAAAATGAAAGGGGTAACACTGTCGTTTTTTTTTTCGGGTCGAAATTTTGAATTTTGATATCTCAGCTCTGGAAGGGTGTAGAGCCTCCATTTTTGCACTCAGGTCAAAGTCTCACAGCCCTCTATCATAATCCAGAGTTTTGAGAAGATTGGAGAAACTTAATTTTTCGCCCGAAAATGAAAAAAAAACGAAAGGGGTAACACTATCGTTCTTTTTTCGGGTCGAAATTTTGAGTTTCAATATCTCAGGTCTGGAAGGGTCTAGAGCCTCCATTTTTGCACTCAGGTCAAAGTCTCACAGCCCTCTATCATAATCCAGAGTTTTGAGAAGATTGGAGAAACTTAATTTTTTGCCCGAAAATGAAAAAAAACAAAAGGGGTAACACTGTCGTTTTTTTTTCGGGTCGAAATTTTGAATTTTGATATCTCAGCTCTGGAAGGGTGTAGAGCCTCCATTTTTGCACTCAGGTCAAAGTCTCACAGCCCTCTATCATAATCCAGAGTTTTGAGAAGATTGGAGAAACTTAATTTTTCACCCGAAAATGAAAAAAAACAAAAGGGGTAACACTGTCGTTTTTTTTTTTCGGGTCGAAATTTTGAATTTTGATATCTCAGCTCTGGAAGGGTGTAGAGCCTCCATTTTTGCACTCAGGTCAAAGTCTCACAGCCCTCTATCATAATCCAGAGTTTTGAGTAGATTGGAGAAACTTAATTTTTTGCCCGAAAATGAAAAAAAACAAAAGGGGTAACACTGTCATTTTTTTTTCGGGTCGAAATTTTGAATTTTGATATCTCAGCTCTGGAAGGGTGTAGAGCCTCCATTTTTGCACTTAGTTCAAAGTCTCACAGCCCTCTATCATAATCCAGAGTTTTGAGAAGATTGGAGAAACTTAATTTTTTGCCCGAAAATGAAAAAAAACAAAAGGGGTAACACTGTCGTTTTTTTTTCGGGTCGAAAATTTGACTTTCGATATCTCAGCTCTGGAAGGGTGTAGAGCCTCCATTTTTGCACTCAGGTCAAAGTCTCACAGCCCTCTATCATAATCCAGAGTTTTGAGAAGATTGGAGAAACTTAATTTTTCGCCCGAAAATGAAAAAAAACGAAAGGGGTAACACTGTCGTTTTTTTTTCGGGTCGAAATTTTGAATTTTGATATCTCAGCTCTGGAAGGGTGTAGAGCCTCCATTTTTGCACTCAGGTCAAAGTCTCACAGCCCTCTATCATAATCCAGAGTTTTGAGAAGATTGGAGAAACTTAATTTTTCGCCCGAAAATGAAAAAAAAACGAAAGGGGTAACACTGTCGTTTTTTTTTCGGGTCGAAATTTTGAGTTTCGATATCTCAGCTCTGGAAGGGTCTAGAGCCTCCATTTTTGCACTCAGGTCAAAGTCTCACAGCCCTCTATCATAATCCAGAGTTTTGAGAAGATTGGAGAAACTTAATTTTTTGCCCGAAAATGAAAAAAAACAAAAGGGGTAACACTGTCGTTTTTTTTTTCGGGTCGAAATTTTGAATTTTGATATCTCAGCTCTGGAAGGGTGTAGAGCCTCCATTTTTGCACTCAGGTCAAAGTCTCACAGCCCTCTATCATAATCCAGAGTTTTGAGTAGATTGGAGAAACTTAATTTTTTGCCCGAAAATGAAAAAAAACAAAAGGGGTAACACTGTCGTTTTTTTTTCGGGTCGAAATTTTGAATTTTGATATCTCAGCTCTGGAAGGGTGTAGAGCCTCCATTTTTGCACTCAGGTCAAAGTCTCACAGCCCTCTATCATAATCCAGAGTTTTGAGAAGATTGGAGAAACTTAATTTTTCGCCCGAAAATGAAAAAAAACAAAAGGGGTAACACTGTCGTTTTTTTTTTCGAGTCGAAATTTTGAGTTTCGATATCTCAGCTCTGGAAGGGTCTAGAGCCTCCATTTTTGCACTCAGGTCAAAGTCTCACAACCCTCTATCATAATCCAGAGTTTTGAGAAGATTGGAGAAACTTAATTTTTCGCCCGAAAATGAAAAAAAACAAAAGGGGTAACACTGTCGTTTTTTTTTTTCGGGTCGAAATTTTGAATTTTGATATCTCAGCTCTGGAAGGGTGTAGAGCCTCCATTTTTGCACTCAGGTCAAAGTCTCACAGCCCTCTATCATAATCCAGAGTTTTGAGAAGATTGGAGAAACTTAATTTTTTGCCCGAAAATGAAAAAAAACAAAAGGGGTAACACTGTCGTTTTTTTTTCGGGTCGAAATTTTGACTTTCGATATCTCAGCTCTGGAAGGGTCTAGAGCCTCCATTTTTGCACACAGGTCAAAGTCTCACAGCCCTCTATCATAATCCAGAGTTTTGAGAAGATTGGAGAAACTTAATTTTTCGCCCGAAAATGAAAAAAAAACGAAAGGGGTAACACTGTCGTTTTTTTTTCGGGTCGAAATTTTGACTTTCAATATCTCAGCTCTGGAAGGGTCTAGAGCTTCCATTTTTGCACTCAGGTCAAAGTCTCACAGCCCTCTATCATAATCCAGAGTTTTGAGAAGATTGGAGAAACTTAATTTTTTGCCCGAAAATGAAAAAAAACAAAAGGGGTAACACTGTCGTTTTTTTTTTGGGTCGAAAATTTGACTTTCGATATCTCAGCTCTGGAAGGGTCTAGAGCCTCCATTTTTGCACTCAGGTCAAAGTCTCACAGCCCTCTATCATAATCCAGAGTTTTGAGTAGATTGGAGAAACTTAATTTTTCGCCCGAAAATGAAAAAAAATGAAAGGGGTAACACTGTCGTTTTTTTTTCGGGTCGAAATTTTGACTTTCAATATCTCAGCTCTGGAAGGGTCTAGAGTCTTCATTTTTGCACTCAGGTCAAAGTCTCACAGCCCTCTATCATAACCCAGAGTTTTGAGAAGATTGGAGAAACTTAATTTTTCGCCCGAAAATGAAAAAAATCGAAAGGGGTAACACTGTCGTTTTTTTTTCGGGTCGAAATTTTGAGTTTCGATATCTCAGCTCTGGAAGGGTCTAGAGCCTCCATTTTTGCACTCAGGTCAAAGTCTCACAGCCCTCTATCATAATCCAGAGTTTTGAGAAGATTGGAGAAACTTAATTTTTTGCCCGAAAATGAAAAAAAACAAAAGGGGTAACACTGTCGTTTTTTTTTTGGGTCGAAAATTTGACTTTCGATATCTCAGCTCTGGAAGGGTCTAGAGCCTCCATTTTTGCACTCAGGTCAAAGTCTCACAGCCCTCTATCATAATCCAGAGTTTTGAGAAGATTGGAGAAACTTAATTTTTCGCCCGAAAATGAAAAAAATCGAAAGGGGTAACACTGTCGTTTTTTTTTCGGGTCGAAATTTTGAGTTTCGATATCTCAGCTCTGGAAGGGTCTAGAGCCTCCATTTTTGCACTCAGGTCAAAGTCTCACAGCCCTCTATCATAATCCAGAGTTTTGAGAAGATTGGAGAAACTTAATTTTTTGCCCGAAAATGAAAAAAAACAAAAGGGGTAACACTGTCGTTTTTTTTTTGGGTCGAAAATTTGACTTTCGATATCTCAGCTCTGGAAGGGTCTAGAGCCTCCATTTTTGCACTCAGGTCAAAGTCTCACAGCCCTCTATCATAATCCAGAGTTTTGAGTAGATTGGAGAAACTTAATTTTTCGCCCGAAAATGAAAAAAAATGAAAGGGGTAACACTGTCGTTTTTTTTTCGGGTCGAAATTTTGACTTTCAATATCTCAGCTCTGGAAGGGTCTAGAGCCTCCATTTTTGCACTCAGGTCAAAGTCTCACAGCCCTCTATCATAATCCAGAGTTTTGAGAAGATTGGAGAAACTTAATTTTTCGCCCGAAAATGAAAAAAATCGAAAGGGGTAACACTGTCGTTTTTTTTTCGGGTCGAAATTTTGAGTTTCGATATCTCAGCTCTGGAAGGGTCTAGAGCCTCCATTTTTGCACTCAGGTCAAAGTCTCACAGCCCTCTATCATAATCCAGAGTTTTGAGAAGATTGGAGAAACTTAATTTTTTGCCCGAAAATGAAAAAAAACAAAAGGGGTAACACTGTCGTTTTTTTTTCGGGTCGAAATTTTGAATTTTGATATCTCAGCTCTGGAAGGGTGTAGAGCCTCCATTTTGCACTCAGGTCAAAGTCTCACAGCCCTCTATCATAATCCAGAGTTTTGAGTAGATTGGAGAAACTTAATTTTTTGCCCGAAAATGAAAAAAAAACAAAAGGGGTAACACTGTCGTTTTTTTTTCGGGTCGAAATTTTGAATTTTGATATCTCAGCTCTGGAAGGGTGTAGAGCCTCCATTTTTGCACTCAGGTCAAAGTCTCACAGCCCTCTATCATAATCCAGAGTTTTGAGAAGATTGGAGAAACTTAATTTTTCGCCCGAAAATGAAAAAAAACAAAAGGGGTAACACTGTCGTTTTTTTTCGGGTCGAAATTTTGAGTTTCGATATCTCAGCTCTGGAAGGGTCTAGAGCCTCCATTTTTGCACTCAGGTCAAAGTCTCACAACCCTCTATCATAATCCAGAGTTTTGAGAAGATTGGAGAAACTTAATTTTTCGCCCGAAAATGAAAAAAAACAAAAGGGGTAACACTGTCGTTTTTTTTTCGGGTCGAAATTTTGAATTTTGATATCTCAGCTCTGGAAGGGTGTAGAGCCTCCATTTTTGCACTCAGGTCAAAGTCTCACAGCCCTCTATCATAATCCAGAGTTTTGAGAAGATTGGAGAAACTTAATTTTTTGCCCGAAAATGAAAAAAAACAAAAGGGGTAACACTGTCGTTTTTTTTTCGGGTCGAAAATTTGACTTTCGATATCTCAGCTCTGGAAGGGTCTAGAGCCTCCATTTTTGCACTCAGGTCAAAGTCTCACAGCCCTCTATCATAATCCAGAGTTTTGAGAAGATTGGAGAAACTTAATTTTTCGCCCGAAAATGAAAAAAATCCAAAGGGGTAACACTGTCGTTTTTTTTTCGGGTCGAAATTTTGAGTTTCGATATCTCAGCTCTGGAAGGGTCTAGAGCCTCCATTTTTGCACTCAGGTCAAAGTCTCACAGCCCTCTATCATAATCCAGAGTTTTGAGAAGATTGGAGAAACTTAATTTTTTGCCCGAAAATGAAAAAAAACAAAAGGGGTAACACTGTCGTTTTTTTTTTGGGTCGAAAATTTGACTTTCGATATCTCAGCTCTGGAAGGGTCTAGAGCCTCCATTTTTGCACTCAGGTCAAAGTCTCACAGCCCTCTATCATAATCCAGAGTTTTGAGTAGATTGGAGAAACTTAATTTTTCGCCCGAAAATGAAAAAAAATGAAAGGGGTAACACTGTCGTTTTTTTTTCGGGTCGAAATTTTGACTTTCAATATCTCAGCTCTGGAAGGGTCTAGAGCCTCCATTTTTGCACTCAGGTCAAAGTCTCACAGCCCTCTATCATAATCCAGAGTTTTGAGAAGATTGGAGAAACTTAATTTTTCGCCCGAAAATGAAAAAAATCGAAAGGGGTAACACTGTCGTTTTTTTTTCGGGTCGAAATTTTGAGTTTCGATATCTCAGCTCTGGAAGGGTCTAGAGCCTCCATTTTTGCACTCAGGTCAAAGTCTCACAGCCCTCTATCATAATCCAGAGTTTTGAGAAGATTGGAGAAACTTAATTTTTTGCCCGAAAATGAAAAAAAACAAAAGGGGTAACACTGTCGTTTTTTTTTCGGGTCGAAATTTTGAATTTTGATATCTCAGCTCTGGAAGGGTGTAGAGCCTCCATTTTGCACTCAGGTCAAAGTCTCACAGCCCTCTATCATAATCCAGAGTTTTGAGTAGATTGGAGAAACTTAATTTTTTGCCCGAAAATGAAAAAAAAACAAAAGGGGTAACACTGTCGTTTTTTTTTCGGGTCGAAATTTTGAATTTTGATATCTCAGCTCTGGAAGGGTGTAGAGCCTCCATTTTTGCACTCAGGTCAAAGTCTCACAGCCCTCTATCATAATCCAGAGTTTTGAGAAGATTGGAGAAACTTAATTTTTCGCCCGAAAATGAAAAAAAACAAAAGGGGTAACACTGTCGTTTTTTTTTCGGGTCGAAATTTTGAATTTTGATATCTCAGCTCTGGAAGGGTGTAGAGCCTCCATTTTTGCACTCAGGTCAAAGTCTCACAGCCCTCTATCATAATCCAGAGTTTTGAGAAGATTGGAGAAACTTAATTTTTTGCCCGAAAATGAAAAAAAACAAAAGGGGTAACACTGTCATTTTTTTTTTCGGGTCGAAAATTTGACTTTCGATATCTCAGCTCTGGAAGGGTCTAGAGCCTCCGTTTTTTCACTCAGGTCAAAGTCTCACAGCCCTCTATCATAATCCAGAGTTTTGAGAAGATTGGAGAAACTTAATTTTTTGCCCGAAAATGAAAAAAAACAAAAGGGGTAACACTGTCGTTTTTTTTTGGGTCGAAAATTTGACTTTCGATATCTCAGCTCTGGAAGGGTCTAGAGCCTCCATTTTTGCACTCAGGTCAAAGTCTCACAGCCCTCTATCATAATCCAGAGTTTTGAGTAGATTGGAGAAACTTAATTTTTCGCCCGAAAATGAAAAAAAATGAAAGGGGTAACACTGTCGTTTTTTTTTCGGGTCGAAATTTTGACTTTCAATATCTCAGCTCTGGAAGTGTCTAGAGCCTCCATTTTTGCACTCAGGTCAAAGTCTCACAGCCCTCTATCATAATCCAGAGTTTTGAGAAGATTGGAGAAACATAATTTTTCGCCCGAAAATGAAAAAAAAACGAAAGGGGTAACACTGTCGTTTTTTTTTCGGGTCGAAATTTTGAGTTTCGATATCTCAGCTCTGGAAGGGTCTAGAGCCTCCATTTTTGCAGTCAGGTCAAAGTCTCACAGCCCTCTATCATAATCCAGAGTTTTGAGAAGATTGGAGAAACTTAATTTTTTGCCCGAAAATGAAAAAAAACAAAAGGGGTAACACTGTCGTTTTTTTTTTCGGGTCGAAATTTTGAATTTTTCATATCTCAGCTCTGGAAGGGTGTAGAGCCTCCATTTTTGCACTCAGGTCAAAGTCTCACAGCCCTCTATCATAATCCAGAGTTTTGAGTAGATTGGAGAAACTTAATTTTTTGCCCGAAAATGAAAAAAAACAAAAGGGGTAACACTGTCGTTTTTTTTCGGGTCGAAATTTTGAATTTTGATATCTCAGCTCTGGAAGGGTGTAGAGCCTCCATTTTTGCACTCAGGTCAAAGTCTCACAGCCCTCTATCATAATCCAGAGTTTTGAGAAGATTGGAGAAACTTAATTTTTCGCCCGAAAATGAAAAAAAACAAAAGGGGTAACACTGTCGTTTTTTTTTTCGGGTCGAAATTTTGAGTTTCGATATCTCAGCTCTGGAAGGGTCTAGAGCCTCCATTTTTGCACTCAGGTCAAAGTCTCACAACCCTCTATCATAATCCAGAGTTTTGAGAAGATTGGAGAAACTTAATTTTTCGCCCGAAAATGAAAAAAAACAAAAGGGGTAACACTGTGGTTTTTTTTTCGGGTCGAAATTTTGAATTTTGATATCTCAGCTCTGGAAGGGTGTAGAGCCTCCATTTTTGCACTCAGGTCAAAGTCTCACAACCCTCTATCATAATCCAGAGTTTTGAGAAGATTGGAGAAACTTAATTTTTTGCCCGAAAATGAAAAAAAACAAAAGGGGTAACACTGTCGTTTTTTTTTTCGGGTCGAAAATTTGACTTTCGATATCTCAGCTCTGGAAGGGTCTAGAGCCTCCATTTTTGCACTCAGGTCAAAGTCTCACAGCCCTCTATCATAATCCAGAGTTTTGAGAAGATTGGAGAAACTTAATTTTTTGCCCGAAAATGAAAAAAAACAAAAGGGGTAAAGTAACACTGTCGTTTTTTTTTTCGGGTCGAAATTTTGAATTTTGATATCTCAGCTCTGGAAGGGTGTAGAGCCTCCATTTTTGCACTCAGGTCAAAGTCTCACAGCCCTCTATCATAATCCAGAGTTTTGAGTAGATTGGAGAAACTTAATTTTTTGCCCGAAAATGAAAAAAAAACAAAAGGGGTAACACTGTCGTTTTTTTTTTCGGGTCGAAATTTTTAATTTTGATATCTCAGCTCTGGAAGGGTGTAGAGCCTCCATTTTTGCACTCAGGTCAAAGTCTCACAGCCCTCTATCATAATCCAGAGTTTTGAGAAGATTGGAGAAACTTAATTTTTTGCCCGAAAATGAAAAAAAACAAAAGGGGTAACACTGTCGTTTTTTTTTTCGGGTCGAAAATTTGACTTTCGATATCTCAGCTCTGGAAGGGTCTAGAGCCTCCATTTTTGCACTCAGGTCAAAGTCTCACAGCCCTCTATCATAATCCAGAGTTTTGAGAAGATTGGAGAAACTTAATTTTTTGCCCGAAAATGAAAAAAAACAAAAGGGGTAACACTGTCGTTTTTTTTTCGGGTCGAAATTTTGAATTTTGATATCTCAGCTCTGGAAGGGTGTAGAGCCTCCATTTTTGCACTCAGGTCAAAGTCTCACAGCCCTCTATCATAATCCAGAGTTTTGAGTAGATTGGAGAAACTTAATTTTTTGCCCGAAAATGAAAAAAAACAAAAGGGGTAACACTGTCGTTTTTTTTTCGGGTCGAAATTTTGAATTTTGATATCTCAGCTCTGGAAGGGTGTAGAGCCTCCATTTTTGCACTCAGGTCAAAGTCTCACAGCCCTCTATCATAATCCAGAGTTTTGAGAAGATTGGAGAAACTTAATTTTTTGCCCGAAAATGAAAAAAAACAAAAGGGGTAACACTGTCGTTTTTTTTTTTTCGGGTCGAAAATTTGACTTTCGATATCTCAGCTCTGGAAGGGTCTAGAGCCTCCATTTTTGCACTCAGGTCAAAGACTCACAGCCCTCTATCATAATCCAGAGTTTTGAGAAGATTGGAGAAACTTAATTTTTTGCCCGAAAATGAAAAAAAAACAAAAGGGGTAACACTGTCGTTTTTTTTTTCGGGTCGAAATTTTGAATTTTGATATCTCAGCTCTGGAAGGGTGTAGAGCCTCCATTTTTGCACTCAGGTCAAAGTCTCACAGCCCTCTATCATAATCCAGAGTTTTGAGTAGATTGGAGAAACTTAATTTTTTGCCCGAAAATGAAAAAAAACAAAAGGGGTAACACTGTCGTTTTTTTTTCGGGTCGAAATTTTGAATTTTGATATCTCAGCTCTGGAAGGGTGTAGAGCCTCCATTTTTGCACTCAGGTCAAAGTCTCACAGCCCTCTATCATAATCCAGAGTTTTGAGAAGATTAGAGAAACTTAATTTTTCGCCCGAAAATGAAAAAAAACAAAAGGGGTAACACTGTCGTTTTTTTTTCGGGTCGAAATTTTGAATTTTGATATCTCAGCTCTGGAAGGGTGTAGAGCCTCCATTTTTGCACTCAGGTCAAAGTCTCACAGCCCTCTATCATAATCCAGAGTTTTGAGAAGATTGGAGAAACTTAATTTTTTGCCCGAAAATGAAAAAAAACAAAAGGGGTAACACTGTCATTTTTTTTTCGGGTCGAAAATTTGACTTTCGATATCTCAGCTCTGGAAGGGTCTAGAGCCTCCGTTTTTTCACTCAGGTCAAAGTCTCACAGCCCTCTATCATAATCCAGAGTTTTGAGAAGATTGGAGAAACTTAATTTTTTGCCCGAAAATGAAAAAAAACAAAAGGGGTAACACTGTCGTTTTTTTTTTGGGTCGAAAATTTGACTTTCGATATCTCAGCTCTGGAAGGGTCTAGAGCCTCCATTTTTGCACTCAGGTCAAAGTCTCACAGCCCTCTATCATAATCCAGAGTTTTGAGTAGATTGGAGAAACTTAATTTTTCGCCCGAAAATGAAAAAAAATGAAAGGGGTAACACTGTCGTTTTTTTTTCGGGTCGAAATTTTGACTTTCAATATCTCAGCTCTGGAAGGGTCTAGAGCCTCCATTTTTGCACTCAGGTCAAAGTCTCACAGCCCTCTATCATAATCCAGAGTTTTGAGAAGATTGGAGAAACATAATTTTTCGCCCGAAAATGAAAAAAAAACGAAAGGGGTAACACTGTCGGTTTTTTTTCGGGTCGAAATTTTGAGTTTCGATATCTCAGCTCTGGAAGGGTCTAGAGCCTCCATTTTTGCACTCAGGTCAAAGTCTCACAGCCCTCTATCATAATCCAGAGTTTTGAGAAGATTGGAGAAACTTAATTTTTTGCCCGAAAATGAAAAAAAACAAAAGGGGTAACACTGTCGTTTTTTTTTTCGGGTCGAAATTTTGAATTTTTCATATCTCAGCTCTGGAAGGGTGTAGAGCCTCCATTTTTGCACTCAGGTCAAAGTCTCACAGCCCTCTATCATAATCCAGAGTTTTGAGTAGATTGGAGAAACTTAATTTTTTGCCCGAAAATGAAAAAAAAAACAAAAGGGGTAACACTGTCGTTTTTTTTCGGGTCGAAATTTTGAATTTTGATATCTCAGCTCTGGAAGGGTGTAGAGCCTCCATTTTTGCACTCAGGTCAAAGTCTCACAGCCCTCTATCATAATCCAGAGTTTTGAGAAGATTGGAGAAACTTAATTTTTCGCCCGAAAATGAAAAAAAACAAAAGGGGTAACACTGTCGTTTTTTTTTCGGGTCGAAATTTTGAGTTTCGATATCTCAGCTCTGGAAGGGTCTAGAGCCTCCATTTTTGCACTCAGGTCAAAGTCTCACAACCCTCTATCATAATCCAGAGTTTTGAGAAGATTGGAGAAACTTAATTTTTCGCCCGAAAATGAAAAAAAACAAAAGGGGTAACACTGTGGTTTTTTTTTCGGGTCGAAATTTTGAATTTTGATATCTCAGCTCTGGAAGGGTGTAGAGCCTCCATTTTTGCACTCAGGTCAAAGTCTCACAGCCCTCTATCATAATCCAGAGTTTTGAGAAGATTGGAGAAACTTAATTTTTTGCCCGAAAATGAAAAAAAACAAAAGGGGTAACACTGTCGTTTTTTTTTTCGGGTCGAAAATTTGACTTTCGATATCTCAGCTCTGGAAGGGTCTAGAGCCTCCATTTTTGCACTCAGGTCAAAGTCTCACAGCCCTCTATCATAATCCAGAGTTTTGAGAAGATTGGAGAAACTTAATTTTTTGCCCGAAAATGAAAAAAAACAAAACGGGGTAACACTGTCGTTTTTTTTTTCGGGTCGAAATTTTGAATTTTGATATCTCAGCTCTGGAAGGGTGTAGAGCCTCCATTTTTGCACTCAGGTCAAAGTCTCACAGCCCTCTATCATAATCCAGAGTTTTGAGTAGATTGGAGAAACTTAATTTTTTGCCCGAAAATGAAAAAAAAACAAAAGGGGTAACACTGTCGTTTTTTTTTCGGGTCGAAATTTTGAATTTTGATATCTCAGCTCTGGAAGGGTGTAGAGCCTCCATTTTTGCACTCAGGTCAAAGTCTCACAGCCCTCTATCATAATCCAGAGTTTTGAGAAGATTGGAGAAACTTAATTTTTTGCCCGAAAATGAAAAAAAACAAAAGGGGTAACACTGTCGTTTTTTTTTTCGGGTCGAAAATTTGACTTTCGATATCTCAGCTCTGGAAGGGTCTAGAGCCTCCATTTTTGCACTCAGGTCAAAGTCTCACAGCCCTCTATCATAATCCAGAGTTTTGAGAAGATTGGAGAAACTTAATTTTTTGCCCGAAAATGAAAAAAAACAAAAGGGGTAACACTGTCGTTTTTTTTTCGGGTCGAAATTTTGAATTTTGATATCTCAGCTCTGGAAGGGTGTAGAGCCTCCATTTTTGCACTCAGGTCAAAGTCTCACAGCCCTCTATCATAATCCAGAGTTTTGAGTAGATTGGAGAAACTTAATTTTTTGCCCGAAAATGAAAAAAAACAAAAGGGGTAACACTGTCGTTTTTTTTTCGGGTCGAAATTTTGAATTTTGATATCTCAGCTCTGGAAGGGTGTAGAGCCTCCATTTTTGCACTCAGGTCAAAGTCTCACAGCCCTCTATCATAATCCAGAGTTTTGAGAAGATTGGAGAAACTTAATTTTTTGCCCGAAAATGAAAAAAAACAAAAGGGGTAACACTGTCGTTTTTTTTTTTCGGGTCGAAAATTTGACTTTCGATATCTCAGCTCTGGAAGGGTCTAGAGCCTCCATTTTTGCACTCAGGTCAAAGTCTCACAGCCCTCTATCATAATCCAGAGTTTTGAGAAGATTGGAGAAACTTAATTTTTTGCCCGAAAATGAAAAAAAAACAAAAGGGGTAACACTGTCGTTTTTTTTTTCGGGTCGAAATTTTGAATTTTGATATCTCAGCTCTGGAAGGGTGTAGAGCCTCCATTTTTGCACTCAGGTCAAAGTCTCACAGCCCTCTATCATAATCCAGAGTTTTGAGTAGATTGGAGAAACTTAATTTTTTGCCCGAAAATGAAAAAAAAACAAAAGGGGTAACACTGTCGTTTTGTTTTTCAGGTCGAAATTTTGAATTTTGATATCTCAGCTCTGGAAGGGTGTAGAGCCTCCATTTTTGCACTCAGGTCAAAGTCTCACAGCCCTCTATCATAATCCAGAGTTTTGAGAAGATTGGAGAAACTTAATTTTTTGCCCGAAAATGAAAAAAAACAAAAGGGGTAACACTGTCGTTTTTTTTTCGGGTTGAAAATTTGACTTTCGATATCTCAGCTCTGGAAGGGTCTAGAGCCTCCGTTTTTGCACTCAGGTCAAAGTCTCACAGCCCTCTATCATAATCCAGAGTTTTGAGAAGATTGGAGAAACTTAATTTTTTGCCCGAAAATGAAAAAAAAACAAAAGGGGTAACACTGTCGTTTTTTTTTGGGGTCGAAAATTTTACTTTCGATATCTCAGCTCTGGAAGGGTCTAGAGCCTCCATTTTTGCACTCAGGTCAAAGTCTCACAGCCCTCTATCATAATCCAGAGTTTTGAGAAGATTGGAGTAACTTAATTTTTCGCCCGAAAATGAAAAAAAACGAAAGGGGTAACACTGTCGTTTTTTTTTCGGGTCGAAATTTTGAGTTTCGATATCTCAGCTCTGGAAGGGTCTAGAGCCTCCATTTTTGCACTCAGGTCAAAGTCTCACAGCCCTCTATCATAATCCAGAGTTTTGAGAAGATTGGAGAAACTTAATTTTTTGCCCGAAAATGAAAAAAAACAAAAGGGGTAACACTGTCGTTTTTTTTTCGGGTCGAAATTTTGAATTTTGATATCTCAGCTCTGGAAGGGTGTAGAGCCTCCATTTTTGCACTCAGGTCAAAGTCTCACAGCCCTCTATCATAATCCAGAGTTTTGAGAAGATTGGAGAAACTTAATTTTTCGCCCGAAAATGAAAAAAAACAAAAGGGGTAACACTGTCGTTTTTTTTTCGGGTCGAAATTTTGAGTTTCGATATCTCAGCTCTGGAAGGGTCTAGAGCCTCCATTTTTGCACTCAGGTCAAAGTTTTACAACCCTCTATCATAATCCAGAGTTTTGAGAAGATTGGAGAAACTTAATTTTTCGCCCGAAAATGAAAAAAAACAAAAGGGGTAACACTGTCGTTTTTTTTTCGGGTCGAAATTTTGAATTTTGATATCTCAGCTCTGGAAGGGTGTAGAGCCTCCATTTTTGCACTCAGGTCAAAGTCTCACAGCCCTCTATCATAATCCAGAGTTTTGAGTAGATTGGAGAAACTTAATTTTTTGCCCGAAAATGAAAAAAAACAAAAGGGGTAACACTGTCGTTTTTTTTTCGGGTCGAAATTTTGAATTTTGATATCTCAGCTCTGGAAGGGTGTAGAGCCTCCATTTTTGCACTCAGGTCAAAGTCTCACAGCCCTCTATCATAATCCAGAGTTTTGAGTAGATTGGAGAAACTTAATTTTTTGCCCGAAAATGAAAAAAAACAAAAGGGGTAACACTGTCGTTTTTTTTTCGGGTCGAAATTTTGAATTTTGATATCTCAGCTCTGGAAGGGTGTAGAGCCTCCATTTTTGCACTCAGGTCAAAGTCTCACAGCCCTCTATCATAATCCAGAGTTTTGAGAAGATTGGAGAAACTTAATTTTTTGCCCGAAAATGAAAAAAAAAACAAAAGGGGTAACACTGTCGTTTTTTTTTTCGTGTCGAAAATTTGACTTTCGATATCTCAGCTCTGGAAGGGTCTAGAGCCTCCATTTTTGCACTCAGGTCAAAGTCTCACAGCCCTCTATCATAATCCAGAGTTTTGAGAAGATTGGAGAAACTTAATTTTTTGCCCGAAAATGAAAAAAAACAAAAGGGGTAACACTGTCGGTTTTTTTTTCGGGTCGAAATTTTGAATTTTGATATCTCAGCTCTGGAAGGGTGTAGAGCCTCCATTTTTGCACTCAGGTCAAAGTCTCACAGCCCTCTATCATAATCCAGAGTTTTGAGTAGATTGGAGAAACTTAATTTTTTGCCCGAAAATGAAAAAAAACAAAAGGGGTAACACTGTCGTTTTTTTTTTCGGGTCGAAATTTTGAATTTTGATATCTCAGCTCTGGAAGGGTGTAGAGCCTCCATTTTTGCACTCAGGTCAAAGTCTCACAGCCCTCTATCATAATCCAGAGTTTTGAGAAGATTGGAGAAACTTAATTTTTTGCCCGAAAATGAAAAAAAACAAAAGGGGTAACACTGTTGTTTTTTTTTCGGGTCGAAAATTTGACTTTCGATATCTCAGCTCTGGAAGGGTCTAGAGCCTCCGTTTTTGCACTCAGGTCAAAGTCTCACAGCCCTCTATCATAATCCAGAGTTTTGAGAAGATTGGAGAAACTTAATTTTTTGCCCGAAAATGAAAAAAAAAACAAAAGGGGTAACACTGTCGTTTTTTTTTTGGGTCGAAAATTTGACTTTCGATATCTCAGCTCTGGAAGGGTCTAGAGCCTCCATTTTTGCACTCAGGTCAAAGTCTCACAGCCCTCTATCATAATCCAGAGTTTTGAGTAGATTGGAGAAACTTAATTTTTCGCCCGAAAATGAAAAAAAACAAAAGGGGTAACACTGTCGTTTTTTTTTCGGGTCGAAATTTTGACTTTCGATATCTCAGCTCTGGAAGGGTCTAGAGCCTCCATTTTTGCACACAGGTCAAAGTCTCACAGCCCTCTATCATAATCCAGAGTTTTGAGAAGATTGGAGAAACTTAATTTTTCGCCCGAAAATGAAAAAAAAACGAAAGGGGTAACACTGTCGTTTTTTTTTCGGGTCGAAATTTTGACTTTCAATATCTCAGCTCTGGAAGGGTCTAGAGCTTCCATTTTTGCACTCAGGTCAAAGTCTCACAGCCCTCTATCATAATCCAGAGTTTTGAGAAGATTGGAGAAACTTAATTTTTTGCCCGAAAATGAAAAAAAACAAAAGGGGTAACACTGTCGTTTTTTTTTTGGGTCGAAAATTTGACTTTCGATATCTCAGCTCTGGAAGGGTCTAGAGCCTCCATTTTTGCACTCAGGTCAAAGTCTCACAGCCCTCTATCATAATCCAGAGTTTTGAGTAGATTGGAGAAACTTAATTTTTCGCCCGAAAATGAAAAAAAATGAAAGGGGTAACACTGTCGTTTTTTTTTCGGGTCGAAATTTTGACTTTCAATATCTCAGCTCTGGAAGGGTCTAGAGTCTTCATTTTTGCACTCAGGTCAAAGTCTCACAGCCCTCTATCATAACCCAGAGTTTTGAGAAGATTGGAGAAACTTAATTTTTCGCCCGAAAATGAAAAAAATCGAAAGGGGTAACACTGTCGTTTTTTTTTCGGGTCGAAATTTTGAGTTTCGATATCTCAGCTCTGGAAGGGTCTAGAGCCTCCATTTTTGCACTCAGGTCAAAGTCTCACAGCCCTCTATCATAATCCAGAGTTTTGAGAAGATTGGAGAAACTTAGATTTTTGCCCGAAAATGAAAAAAAACAAAAGGGGTAACACTGTCGTTTTTTTTTTGGGTCGAAAATTTGACTTTCGATATCTCAGCTCTGGAAGGGTCTAGAGCCTCCATTTTTGCACTCAGGTCAAAGTCTCACAGCCCTCTATCATAATCCAGAGTTTTGAGAAGATTGGAGAAACTTAATTTTTCGCCCGAAAATGAAAAAAATCGAAAGGGGTAACACTGTCGTTTTTTTTTCGGGTCGAAATTTTGAGTTTCGATATCTCAGCTCTGGAAGGGTCTAGAGCCTCCATTTTTGCACTCAGGTCAAAGTCTCACAGCCCTCTATCATAATCCAGAGTTTTGAGAAGATTGGAGAAACTTAATTTTTTGCCCGAAAATGAAAAAAAACAAAAGGGGTAACACTGTCGTTTTTTTTTTGGGTCGAAAATTTGACTTTCGATATCTCAGCTCTGGAAGGGTCTAGAGCCTCCATTTTTGCACTCAGGTCAAAGTCTCACAGCCCTCTATCATAATCCAGAGTTTTGAGTAGATTGGAGAAACTTAATTTTTCGCCCGAAAATGAAAAAAAATGAAAGGGGTAACACTGTCGTTTTTTTTTCGGGTCGAAATTTTGACTTTCAATATCTCAGCTCTGGAAGGGTCTAGAGCCTCCATTTTTGCACTCAGGTCAAAGTCTCACAGCCCTCTATCATAATCCAGAGTTTTGAGAAGATTGGAGAAACTTAATTTTTCGCCCGAAAATGAAAAAAATCGAAAGGGGTAACACTGTCGTTTTTTTTTCGGGTCGAAATTTTGAGTTTCGATATCTCAGCTCTGGAAGGGTCTAGAGCCTCCATTTTTGCACTCAGGTCAAAGTCTCACAGCCCTCTATCATAATCCAGAGTTTTGAGAAGATTGGAGAAACTTAATTTTTTGCCCGAAAATGAAAAAAAACAAAAGGGGTAACACTGTCGTTTTTTTTTCGGGTCGAAATTTTGAATTTTGATATCTCAGCTCTGGAAGGGTGTAGAGCCTCCATTTTGCACTCAGGTCAAAGTCTCACAGCCCTCTATCATAATCCAGAGTTTTGAGTAGATTGGAGAAACTTAATTTTTTGCCCGAAAATGAAAAAAAAACAAAAGGGGTAACACTGTCGTTTTTTTTTCGGGTCGAAATTTTGAATTTTGATATCTCAGCTCTGGAAGGGTGTAGAGCCTCCATTTTTGCACTCAGGTCAAAGTCTCACAGCCCTCTATCATAATCCAGAGTTTTGAGAAGATTGGAGAAACTTAATTTTTCGCCCGAAAATGAAAAAAAACAAAAGGGGTAACACTGTCGTTTTTTTTCGGGTCGAAATTTTGAGTTTCGATATCTCAGCTCTGGAAGGGTCTAGAGCCTCCATTTTTGCACTCAGGTCAAAGTCTCACAACCCTCTATCATAATCCAGAGTTTTGAGAAGATTGGAGAAACTTAATTTTTCGCCCGAAAATGAAAAAAATCCAAAGGGGTAACACTGTCGTTTTTTTTTCGGGTCGAAATTTTGAGTTTCGATATCTCAGCTCTGGAAGGGTCTAGAGCCTCCATTTTTGCACTCAGGTCAAAGTCTCACAGCCCTCTATCATAATCCAGAGTTTTGAGAAGATTGGAGAAACTTAATTTTTTGCCCGAAAATGAAAAAAAACAAAAGGGGTAACACTGTCGTTTTTTTTTTGGGTCGAAAATTTGACTTTCGATATCTCAGCTCTGGAAGGGTCTAGAGCCTCCATTTTTGCACTCAGGTCAAAGTCTCACAGCCCTCTATCATAATCCAGAGTTTTGAGTAGATTGGAGAAACTTAATTTTTCGCCCGAAAATGAAAAAAAATGAAAGGGGTAACACTGTCGTTTTTTTTTCGGGTCGAAATTTTGACTTTCCATATCTCAGCTCTGGAAGGGTCTAGAGCCTCCATTTTTGCACTCAGGTCAAAGTCTCACAGCCCTCTATCATAATCCAGAGTTTTGAGAAGATTGGAGAAACTTAATTTTTCGCCCGAAAATGAAAAAAATCGAAAGGGGTAACACTGTCGTTTTTTTTTCGGGTCGAAATTTTGAGTTTCGATATCTCAGCTCTGGAAGGGTCTAGAGCCTCCATTTTTGCACTCAGGTCAAAGTCTCACAGCCCTCTATCATAATCCAGAGTTTTGAGAAGATTGGAGAAACTTAATTTTTTGCCCGAAAATGAAAAAAAACAAAAGGGGTAACACTGTCGTTTTTTTTTCGGGTCGAAATTTTGAATTTTGATATCTCAGCTCTGGAAGGGTGTAGAGCCTCCATTTTGCACTCAGGTCAAAGTCTCACAGCCCTCTATCATAATCCAGAGTTTTGAGTAGATTGGAGAAACTTAATTTTTTGCCCGAAAATGAAAAAAAAACAAAAGGGGTAACACTGTCGTTTTTTTTTCGGGTCGAAATTTTGAATTTTGATATCTCAGCTCTGGAAGGGTGTAGAGCCTCCATTTTTGCACTCAGGTCAAAGTCTCACAGCCCTCTATCATAATCCAGAGTTTTGAGAAGATTGGAGAAACTTAATTTTTCGCCCGAAAATGAAAAAAAACAAAAGGGGTAACACTGTCGTTTTTTTTTCGGGTCGAAATTTTGAATTTTGATATCTCAGCTCTGGAAGGGTGTAGAGCCTCCATTTTTGCACTCAGGTCAAAGTCTCACAGCCCTCTATCATAATCCAGAGTTTTGAGAAGATTGGAGAAACTTAATTTTTTGCCCGAAAATGAAAAAAAACAAAAGGGGTAACACTGTCATTTTTTTTTCGGGTCGAAAATTTGACTTTCGATATCTCAGCTCTGGAAGGGTCTAGAGCCTCCGTTTTTTCACTCAGGTCAAAGTCTCACAGCCCTCTATCATAATCCAGAGTTTTGAGAAGATTGGAGAAACTTAATTTTTTGCCCGAAAATGAAAAAAAACAAAAGGGGTAACACTGTCGTTTTTTTTTTGGGTCGAAAATTTGACTTTCGATATCTCAGCTCTGGAAGGGTCTAGAGCCTCCATTTTTGCACTCAGGTCAAAGTCTCACAGCCCTCTATCATAATCCAGAGTTTTGAGTAGATTGGAGAAACTTAATTTTTCGCCCGAAAATGAAAAAAAATGAAAGGGGTAACACTGTCGTTTTTTTTTCGGGTCGAAATTTTGACTTTCGATATCTCAGCTCTGGAAGTGTCTAGAGCCTCCATTTTTGCACTCAGGTCAAAGTCTCACAGCCCTCTATCATAATCCAGAGTTTTGAGAAGATTGGAGAAACATAATTTTTCGCCCGAAAATGAAAAAAAACGAAAGGGGTAACACTGTCGTTTTTTTTTCGGGTCGAAATTTTGAGTTTCGATATCTCAGCTCTGGAAGGGTCTAGAGCCTCCATTTTTGCAGTCAGGTCAAAGTCTCACAGCCCTCTATCATAATCCAGAGTTTTGAGAAGATTGGAGAAACTTAATTTTTTGCCCGAAAATGAAAAAAAACAAAAGGGGTAACACTGTCGTTTTTTTTTTCGGGTCGAAATTTTGAATTTTTCATATCTCAGCTCTGGAAGGGTGTAGAGCCTCCATTTTTGCACTCAGGTCAAAGTCTCACAGCCCTCTATCATAATCCAGAGTTTTGAGTAGATTGGAGAAACTTAATTTTTTGCCCGAAAATGAAAAAAAACAAAAGGGGTAACACTGTCGTTTTTTTTCGGGTCGAAATTTTGAATTTTGATATCTCAGCTCTGGAAGGGTGTAGAGCCTCCATTTTTGCACTCAGGTCAAAGTCTCACAGCCCTCTATCATAATCCAGAGTTTTGAGAAGATTGGAGAAACTTAATTTTTCGCCCGAAAATGAAAAAAAACAAAAGGGGTAACACTGTCGTTTTTTTTTCGGGTCGAAATTTTGAGTTTCGATATCTCAGCTCTGGAAGGGTCTAGAGCCTCCATTTTTGCACTCAGGTCAAAGTCTCACAACCCTCTATCATAATCCAGAGTTTTGAGAAGATTGGAGAAACTTAATTTTTCGCCCGAAAATGAAAAAAAACAAAAGGGGTAACACTGTGGTTTTTTTTTCGGGTCGAAATTTTGAATTTTGATATCTCAGCTCTGGAAGGGTGTAGAGCCTCCATTTTTGCACTCAGGTCAAAGTCTCACAACCCTCTATCATAATCCAGAGTTTTGAGAAGATTGGAGAAACTTAATTTTTTGCCCGAAAATGAAAAAAAACAAAAGGGGTAACACTGTCGTTTTTTTTTTCGGGTCGAAAATTTGACTTTCGATATCTCAGCTCTGGAAGGGTCTAGAGCCTCCATTTTTGCACTCAGGTCAAAGTCTCACAGCCCTCTATCATAATCCAGAGTTTTGAGAAGATTGGAGAAACTTAATTTTTTGCCCGAAAATGAAAAAAAACAAAAGGGGTAACACTGTCGTTTTTTTTTTCGGGTCGAAATTTTGAATTTTGATATCTCAGCTCTGGAAGGGTGTAGAGCCTCCATTTTTGCACTCAGGTCAAAGTCTCACAGCCCTCTATCATAATCCAGAGTTTTGAGTAGATTGGAGAAACTTAATTTTTTGCCCGAAAATGAAAAAAAAACAAAAGGGGTAACACTGTCGTTTTTTTTTTCGGGTCGAAATTTTTAATTTTGATATCTCAGCTCTGGAAGGGTGTAGAGCCTCCATTTTTGCACTCAGGTCAAAGTCTCACAGCCCTCTATCATAATCCAGAGTTTTGAGAAGATTGGAGAAACTTAATTTTTTGCCCGAAAATGAAAAAAAACAAAAGGGGTAACACTGTCGTTTTTTTTTTCGGGTCGAAAATTTGACTTTCGATATCTCAGCTCTGGAAGGGTCTAGAGCCTCCATTTTTGCACTCAGGTCAAAGTCTCACAGCCCTCTATCATAATCCAGAGTTTTGAGAAGATTGGAGAAACTTAATTTTTTGCCCGAAAATGAAAAAAAACAAAAGGGGTAACACTGTCGTTTTTTTTTCGGGTCGAAATTTTGAATTTCGATATCTCAGCTCTGGAAGGGTCTAGAGCCTCCATTTTTGCACTCAGGTCAAAGTTTTACAACCCTCTATCATAATCCAGAGTTTTGAGAAGATTGGAGAAACTTAATTTTTCGCCCGAAAATGAAAAAAAACAAAAGGGGTAACACTGTCGTTTTTTTTTCGGGTCGAAATTTTGAATTTTGATATCTCAGCTCTGGAAGGGTGTAGAGCCTCCATTTTTGCACTCAGGTCAAAGTCTCACAGCCCTCTATCATAATCCAGAGTTTTGAGTAGATTGGAGAAACTTAATTTTTTGCCCGAAAATGAAAAAAAACAAAAGGGGTAACACTGTCGTTTTTTTTTCGGGTCGAAATTTTGAATTTTGATATCTCAGCTCTGGAAGGGTGTAGAGCCTCCATTTTTGCACTCAGGTCAAAGTCTCACAGCCCTCTATCATAATCCAGAGTTTTGAGTAGATTGGAGAAACTTAATTTTTTGCCCGAAAATGA
Organism: Pimephales promelas; assembly: GCF_988280905.1. Classification (NCBI taxonomy): domain Eukaryota; kingdom Metazoa; phylum Chordata; class Actinopteri; order Cypriniformes; family Leuciscidae; genus Pimephales; species Pimephales promelas. Next base: position 8,619,629 of record NC_142779.1, on the reverse strand, counting down.
AAAAAAACAAAAGGGGTAACACTGTCGTTTTTTTTTCGGGTCGAAATTTTGAATTTTGATATCTCAGCTCTGGAAGGGTGTAGAGCCTCCATTTTTGCACTCAGGTCAAAGTCTCACAGCCCTCTATCATAATCCAGAGTTTTGAGAAGATTGGAGAAACTTAATTTTTTGCCCGAAAATGAAAAAAAAAACAAAAGGGGTAACACTGTCGTTTTTTTTTTCGTGTCGAAAATTTGACTTTCGATATCTCAGCTCTGGAAGGGTCTAGAGCCTCCATTTTTGCACTCAGGTCAAAGTCTCACAGCCCTCTATCATAATCCAGAGTTTTGAGAAGATTGGAGAAACTTAATTTTTTGCCCGAAAATGAAAAAAAACAAAAGGGGTAACACTGTCGGTTTTTTTTTCGGGTCGAAATTTTGAATTTTGATATCTCAGCTCTGGAAGGGTGTAGAGCCTCCATTTTTGCACTCAGGTCAAAGTCTCACAGCCCTCTATCATAATCCAGAGTTTTGAGTAGATTGGAGAAACTTAATTTTTTGCCCGAAAATGAAAAAAAACAAAAGGGGTAACACTGTCGTTTTTTTTTTCGGGTCGAAATTTTGAATTTTGATATCTCAGCTCTGGAAGGGTGTAGAGCCTCCATTTTTGCACTCAGGTCAAAGTCTCACAGCCCTCTATCATAATCCAGAGTTTTGAGAAGATTGGAGAAACTTAATTTTTTGCCCGAAAATGAAAAAAAACAAAAGGGGTAACACTGTTGTTTTTTTTTCGGGTCGAAAATTTGACTTTCGATATCTCAGCTCTGGAAGGGTCTAGAGCCTCCGTTTTTGCACTCAGGTCAAAGTCTCACAGCCCTCTATCATAATCCAGAGTTTTGAGAAGATTGGAGAAACTTAATTTTTTGCCCGAAAATGAAAAAAAAACAAAAGGGGTAACACTGTCGTTTTTTTTTTGGGTCGAAAATTTGACTTTCGATATCTCAGCTCTGGAAGGGTCTAGAGCCTCCATTTTTGCACTCAGGTCAAAGTCTCACAACCCTCTATCATAATCCAGAGTTTTGAGAAGATTGGAGAAACTTAATTTTTCGCCCGAAAATGAAAAAAAACGAAAGGGGTAACACTGTCGTTTTTTTTTCGGGTCGAAATTTTGAGTTTCGATATCTCAGCTCTGGAAGGGTCTAGAGCCTCCATTTTTGCACTCAGGTCAAAGTCTCACAGCCCTCTATCATAATCCAGAGTTTTGAGAAGATTGGAGAAACTTAATTTTTTGCCCGAAAATGAAAAAAAACAAAAGGGGTAACACTGTCGTTTTTTTTTCGGGTCGAAATTTTGAATTTTGATATCTCAGCTCTGGAAGGGTGTAGAGCCTCCATTTTTGCACTCAGGTCAAAGTCTCACAGCCCTCTATCATAATCCAGAGTTTTGAGAAGATTGGAGAAACTTAATTTTTCGCCCGAAAATGAAAAAAAACAAAAGGGGTAACACTGTCGTTTTTTTTTTCGGGTCGAAATTTTGAGTTTCGATATCTCAGCTCTGGAAGGGTCTAGAGCCTCCATTTTTGCACTCAGGTCAAAGTTTTACAACCCTCTATCATAATCCAGAGTTTTGAGAAGATTGGAGAAACTTAATTTTTCGCCCGAAAATGAAAAAAAACAAAAGGGGTAACACTGTCGTTTTTTTTTCGGGTCGAAATTTTGAATTTTGATATCTCAGCTCTGGAAGGGTCTAGAGCCTCCATTTTTGCACTCAGGTCAAAGTCTCACAGCCCTCTATCATAATCCAGAGTTTTGAGAAGATTGGAGAAACTTAATTTTTTGCCCGAAAATGAAAAAAAACAAAAGGGGTAACACTGTCGTTTTTTTTTCGGGTCGAAATTTTGAATTTTGATATCTCAGCTCTGGAAGGGTGTAGAGCCTCCATTTTTGCACTCAGGTCAAAGTCTCACAGCCCTCTATCATAATCCAGAGTTTTGAGAAGATTGGAGAAACTTAATTTTTCGCCCGAAAATGAAAAAAAACAAAAGGGGTAACACTGTCGTTTTTTTTTTCGGGTCGAAATTTTGAGTTTCGATATCTCAGCTCTGGAAGGGTCTAGAGCCTCCATTTTTGCACTCAGGTCAAAGTTTTACAACCCTCTATCATAATCCAGAGTTTTGAGAAGATTGGAGAAACTTAATTTTTCGCCCGAAAATGAAAAAAAACAAAAGGGGTAACACTGTCGTTTTTTTTTCGGGTCGAAATTTTGAATTTTGATATCTCAGCTCTGGAAGGGTGTAGAGCCTCCATTTTTGCACTCAGGTCAAAGTCTCACAGCCCTCTATCATAATCCAGAGTTTTGAGTAGATTGGAGAAACTTAATTTTTTGCCCGAAAATGAAAAAAAACAAAAGGGGTAACACTGTCGTTTTTTTTTCGGGTCGAAATTTTGAATTTTGATATCTCAGCTCTGGAAGGGTGTAGAGCCTCCATTTTTGCACTCAGGTCAAAGTCTCACAGCCCTCTATCATAATCCAGAGTTTTGAGTAGATTGGAGAAACTTAATTTTTTTCCCGAAAATGAAAAAAAACAAAAGGGGTAACACTGTCGTTTTTTTTTCGGGTCGAAATTTTGAATTTTGATATCTCAGCTCTGGAAGGGTGTAGAGCCTCCATTTTTGCACTCAGGTCAAAGTCTCACAGCCCTCTATCATAATCCAGAGTTTTGAGAAGATTGGAGAAACTTAATTTTTTGCCCGAAAATGAAAAAAAAACAAAAGGGGTAACACTGTCGTTTTTTTTTTCGTGTCGAAAATTTGACTTTCGATATCTCAGCTCTGGAAGGGTCTAGAGCCTCCATTTTTGCACTCAGGTCAAAGTCTCACAGCCCTCTATCATAATCCAGAGTTTTGAGAAGATTGGAGAAACTTAATTTTTTGCCCGAAAATGAAAAAAAACAAAAGGGGTAACACTGTCGGTTTTTTTTTCGGGTCGAAATTTTGAATTTTGATATCTCAGCTCTGGAAGGGTGTAGAGCCTCCATTTTTGCACTCAGGTCAAAGTCTCACAGCCCTCTATCATAATCCAGAGTTTTGAGTAGATTGGAGAAACTTAATTTTTTGCCCGAAAATGAAAAAAAACAAAAGGGGTAACACTGTCGTTTTTTTTTTCGGGTCGAAATTTTGAATTTTTATATCTCAGCTCTGGAAGGGTGTAGAGCCTCCATTTTTGCACTCAGGTCAAAGTCTCACAGCCCTCTATCATAATCCAGAGTTTTGAGTAGATTGGAGAAACTTAATTTTTTGCCCGAAAATGAAAAAAAACAAAAGGGGTAACACTGTCGTTTTTTTTTCGGGTCGAAATTTTGAATTTTGATATCTCAGCTCTGGAAGGGTGTAGAGCCTCCATTTTTGCACTCAGGTCAAAGTCTCACAGCCCTCTATCATAATCCAGAGTTTTGAGTAGATTGGAGAAACTTAATTTTTTGCCCGAAAATGAAAAAAAACAAAAGGGGTAACACTGTCGTTTTTTTTTCGGGTCGAAATTTTGAATTTTGATATCTCAGCTCTGGAAGGGTGTAGAGCCTCCATTTTTGCACTCAGGTCAAAGTCTCACAGCCCTCTATCATAATCCAGAGTTTTGAGAAGATTGGAGAAACTTAATTTTTTGCCCGAAAATGAAAAAAAAACAAAAGGGGTAACACTGTCGTTTTTTTTTTCGTGTCGAAAATTTGACTTTCGATATCTCAGCTCTGGAAGGGTCTAGAGCCTCCATTTTTGCACTCAGGTCAAAGTCTCACAGCCCTCTATCATAATCCAGAGTTTTGAGAAGATTGGAGAAACTTAATTTTTTGCCCGAAAATGAAAAAAAACAAAAGGGGTAACACTGTCGGTTTTTTTTTCGGGTCGAAATTTTGAATTTTGATATCTCAGCTCTGGAAGGGTGTAGAGCCTCCATTTTTGCACTCAGGTCAAAGTCTCACAGCCCTCTATCATAATCCAGAGTTTTGAGTAGATTGGAGAAACTTAATTTTTTGCCCGAAAATGAAAAAAAACAAAAGGGGTAACACTGTCGTTTTTTTTTTCGGGTCGAAATTTTGAATTTTTATATCTCAGCTCTGGAAGGGTGTAGAGCCTCCATTTTTGCACTCAGGTCAAAGTCTCACAGCCCTCTATCATAATCCAGAGTTTTGAGAAGATTGGAGAAACTTAATTTTTTGCCCGAAAATGAAAAAAAACAAAAGGGGTAACACTGTCGTTTTTTTTTCGGGTCGAAAATTTGACTTTCGATATCTCAGCTCTGGAAGGGTCTAGAGCCTCCGTTTTTGCACTCAGGTCAAAGTCTCACAGCCCTCTATCATAATCCAGAGTTTTGAGAAGATTGGAGAAACTTAATTTTTCGCCCGAAAATGAAAAAAAACAAAAGGGGTAACACTGTCGTTTTTTTTTCGGGTCGAAATTTTGAATTTTAATATCTCAGCTCTGGAAGGGTGTAGAGCCTCCATTTTTGCACTCAGGTCAAAGTCTCACAGCCCTCTATCATAATCCAGAGTTTTGAGTAGATTGGAGAAACTTAATTTTTTGCCCGAAAATGAAAAAAAACAAAAGGGGTAACACTGTGGTTTTTTTTTCGGGTCGAAATTTTGAATTTTGATATCTCAGCTCTGGAAGGGTGTAGAGCCTCCATTTTTGCACTCAGGTCAAAGTCTCACAGCCCTCTATCATAATCCAGAGTTTTGAGTAGATTGGAGAAACTTAATTTTTTGCCCGAAAATGAAAAAAAACAAAAGGGGTAACACTGTCGTTTTTTTTTCGGGTCGAAATTTTGAATTTTGATATCTCAGCTCTGGAAGGGTGTAGAGCCTCCATTTTTGCACTCAGGTCAAAGTCTCACAGCCCTCTATCATAATCCAGAGTTTTGAGAAGATTGGAGAAACTTAATTTTTTGCCCGAAAATGAAAAAAAAAACAAAAGGGGTAACACTGTCGTTTTTTTTTTCGTGTCGAAAATTTGACTTTCGATATCTCAGCTCTGGAAGGGTCTAGAGCCTCCATTTTTGCACTCAGGTCAAAGTCTCACAGCCCTCTATCATAATCCAGAGTTTTGAGAAGATTGGAGAAACTTAATTTTTTGCCCGAAAATGAAAAAAAACAAAAGGGGTAACACTGTCGGTTTTTTTTTCGGGTCGAAATTTTGAATTTTGATATCTCAGCTCTGGAAGGGTGTAGAGCCTCCATTTTTGCACTCAGGTCAAAGTCTCACAGCCCTCTATCATAATCCAGAGTTTTGAGTAGATTGGAGAAACTTAATTTTTTGCCCGAAAATGAAAAAAAACAAAAGGGGTAACACTGTCGTTTTTTTTTTCGGGTCGAAATTTTGAATTTTGATATCTCAGCTCTGGAAGGGTGTAGAGCCTCCATTTTTGCACTCAGGTCAAAGTCTCACAGCCCTCTATCATAATCCAGAGTTTTGAGAAGATTGGAGAAACTTAATTTTTTGCCCGAAAATGAAAAAAAACAAAAGGGGTAACACTGTTGTTTTTTTTTCGGGTCGAAAATTTGACTTTCGATATCTCAGCTCTGGAAGGGTCTAGAGCCTCCGTTTTTGCACTCAGGTCAAAGTCTCACAGCCCTCTATCATAATCCAGAGTTTTGAGAAGATTGGAGAAACTTAATTTTTTGCCCGAAAATGAAAAAAAAACAAAAGGGGTAACACTGTCGTTTTTTTTTTGGGTCGAAAATTTGACTTTCGATATCTCAGCTCTGGAAGGGTCTAGAGCCTCCATTTTTGCACTCAGGTCAAAGTCTCACAGCCCTCTATCATAATCCAGAGTTTTGAGTAGATTGGAGAAACTTAATTTTTCGCCCGAAAATGAAAAAAAATGAAAGGGGTAACACTGTCGTTTTTTTTTCGGGTCGAAATTTTGACTTTCAATATCTCAGCTCTGGAAGGGTCTAGAGCCTCCATTTTTGCACTCAGGTCAAAGTCTCACAGCCCTCTATCATAATCCAGAGTTTTGAGAAGATTGGAGAAACTTAATTTTTCGCCCGAAAATGAAAAAAAACGAAAGGGGTAACACTGTCGTTTTTTTTTCGGGTCGAAATTTTGAGTTTCGATATCTCAGCTCTGGAAGGGTCTAGAGCCTCCATTTTTGCACTCAGGTCAAAGTCTCACAGCCCTCTATCATAATCCAGAGTTTTGAGAAGATTGGAGAAACTTAATTTTTTGCCCGAAAATGAAAAAAAACAAAAGGGGTAACACTGTCGTTTTTTTTTTCGGGTCGAAATTTTGAATTTTGATATCTCAGCTCTGGAAGGGTGTAGAGCCTCCATTTTTGCACTCAGGTCAAAGTCTCACAGCCCTCTATCATAATCCAGAGTTTTGAGTAGATTGGAGAAACTTAATTTTTTGCCCGAAAATGAAAAAAAACAAAAGGGGTAACACTGTCGTTTTTTTTTCGGGTCGAAATTTTGAATTTTGATATCTCAGCTCTGGAAGGGTGTAGAGCCTCCATTTTTGCACTCAGGTCAAAGTCTCACAGCCCTCTATCATAATCCAGAGTTTTGAGAAGATTGGAGAAACTTAATTTTTTGCCCGAAAATGAAAAAAAACAAAAGGGGTAACACTGTCGTTTTTTTTTTCGGGTCGAAATTTTGAATTTTGATATCTCAGCTCTGGAAGGGTGTAGAGCCTCCATTTTTGCACTCAGGTCAAAGTCTCACAACCCTCTATCATAATCCAGAGTTTTGAGAAGATTGGAGAAACTTAATTTTTCGCCCGAAAATGAAAAAAAAACAAAAGGGGTAACACTGTGGTTTTTTTTTCGGGTCGAAATTTTGAATTTTGATATCTCAGCTCTGGAAGGGTGTAGAGCCTCCATTTTTGCACTCAGGTCAAAGTCTCACAACCCTCTATCATAATCCAGAGTTTTGAGAAGATTGGAGAAACTTAATTTTTTGCCCGAAAATGAAAAAAAACAAAAGGGGTAACACTGTCGTTTTTTTTTTCGGGTCGAAAATTTGACTTTCGATATCTCAGCTCTGGAAGGGTCTAGAGCCTCCATTTTTGCACTCAGGTCAAAGTCTCACAGCCCTCTATCATAATCCAGAGTTTTGAGAAGATTGGAGAAACTTAATTTTTTGCCCGAAAATGAAAAAAAACAAAAGGGGTAACACTGTCGTTTTTTTTTTCGGGTCGAAATTTTGAATTTTGATATCTCAGCTCTGGAAGGGTGTAGAGCCTCCATTTTTGCACTCAGGTCAAAGTCTCACAGCCCTCTATCATAATCCAGAGTTTTGAGTAGATTGGAGAAACTTAATTTTTTGCCCGAAAATGAAAAAAAAACAAAAGGGGTAACACTGTCGTTTTTTTTTTCGGGTCGAAATTTTTAATTTTGATATCTCAGCTCTGGAAGGGTGTAGAGCCTCCATTTTTGCACTCAGGTCAAAGTCTCACAGCCCTCTATCATAATCCAGAGTTTTGAGAAGATTGGAGAAACTTAATTTTTTGCCCGAAAATGAAAAAAAACAAAAGGGGTAACACTGTCGTTTTTTTTTTCGGGTCGAAAATTTGACTTTCGATATCTCAGCTCTGGAAGGGTCTAGAGCCTCCATTTTTGCACTCAGGTCAAAGTCTCACAGCCCTCTATCATAATCCAGAGTTTTGAGAAGATTGGAGAAACTTAATTTTTTGCCCGAAAATGAAAAAAAACAAAAGGGGTAACACTGTCGTTTTTTTTTCGGGTCGAAATTTTGAATTTTGATATCTCAGCTCTGGAAGGGTGTAGAGCCTCCATTTTTGCACTCAGGTCAAAGTCTCACAGCCCTCTATCATAATCCAGAGTTTTGAGTAGATTGGAGAAACTTAATTTTTTGCCCGAAAATGAAAAAAAACAAAAGGGGTAACACTGTCGTTTTTTTTTCGGGTCGAAATTTTGAATTTTGATATCTCAGCTCTGGAAGGGTGTAGAGCCTCCATTTTTGCACTCAGGTCAAAGTCTCACAGCCCTCTATCATAATCCAGAGTTTTGAGAAGATTGGAGAAACTTAATTTTTTGCCCGAAAATGAAAAAAAAACAAAAGGGGTAACACTGTCGTTTTTTTTTTTCGGGTCGAAAATTTGACTTTCGATATCTCAGCTCTGGAAGGGTCTAGAGCCTCCATTTTTGCACTCAGGTCAAAGACTCACAGCCCTCTATCATAATCCAGAGTTTTGAGAAGATTGGAGAAACTTAATTTTTTGCCCGAAAATGAAAAAAAAACAAAAGGGGTAACACTGTCGTTTTTTTTTTTCGGGTCGAAATTTTGAATTTTGATATCTCAGCTCTGGAAGGGTGTAGAGCCTCCATTTTTGCACTCAGGTCAAAGTCTCACAGCCCTCTATCATAATCCAGAGTTTTGAGTAGATTGGAGAAACTTAATTTTTTGCCCGAAAATGAAAAAAAACAAAAGGGGTAACACTGTCGTTTTGTTTTTCAGGTCGAAATTTTGAATTTTGATATCTCAGCTCTGGAAGGGTGTAGAGCCTCCATTTTTGCACTCAGGTCAAAGTCTCACAGCCCTCTATCATAATCCAGAGTTTTGAGAAGATTGGAGAAACTTAATTTTTTGCCCGAAAATGAAAAAAAACAAAAGGGGTAACACTGTCGTTTTTTTTTCGGGTTGAAAATTTGACTTTCGATATCTCAGCTCTGGAAGGGTCTAGAGCCTCCGTTTTTGCACTCAGGTCAAAGTCTCACAGCCCTCTATCATAATCCAGAGTTTTGAGAAGATTGGAGAAACTTAATTTTTTGCCCGAAAATGAAAAAAAACAAAAGGGGTAACACTGTCGTTTTTTTTTCGGGTTGAAAATTTGACTTTCGATATCTCAGCTCTGGAAGGGTGTAGAGCCTCCATTTTTGCACTCAGGTCAAAGTCTCACAGCCCTCTATCATAATCCAGAGTTTTGAGTAGATTGGAGAAACTTAATTTTTTGCCCGAAAATGAAAAAAAACAAAAGGGGTAACACTGTCGTTTTGTTTTTCAGGTCGAAATTTTGAATTTTGATATCTCAGCTCTGGAAGGGTGTAGAGCCTCCATTTTTGCACTCAGGTCAAAGTCTCACAGCCCTCTATCATAATCCAGAGTTTTGAGAAGATTGGAGAAACTTAATTTTTTGCCCGAAAATGAAAAAAAAACAAAAGGGGTAACACTGTCGTTTTTTTTTCGGGTTGAAAATTTGACTTTCGATATCTCAGCTCTGGAAGGGTCTAGAGCCTCCGTTTTTGCACTCAGGTCAAAGTCTCACAGCCCTCTATCATAATCCAGAGTTTTGAGAAGATTGGAGAAACTTAATTTTTTGCCCGAAAATGAAAAAAAAACAAAAGGGGTAACACTGTCGTTTTTTTTTGGGGTCGAAAATTTGACTTTCGATATCTCAGCTCTGGAAGGGTCTAGAGCCTCCATTTTTGCACTCAGGTCAAAGTCTCACAGCCCTCTATCATAATCCAGAGTTTTGAGTAGATTGGAGAAACTTAATTTTTCGCCCGAAAATGAAAAAAAATGAAAGGGGTAACACTGTCGTTTTTTTTTCGGGTCGAAATTTTGACTTTCAATATCTCAGCTCTGGAAGGGTCTAGAGCCTCCATTTTTGCACTCAGGTCAAAGTCTCACAGCCCTCTATCATAATCCAGAGTTTTGAGAAGATTGGAGAAACTTAATTTTTCGCCCGAAAATGAAAAAAAACGAAAGGGGTAACACTGTCGTTTTTTTTTCGGGTCGAAATTTTGAGTTTCGATATCTCAGCTCTGGAAGGGTCTAGAGCCTCCATTTTTGCACTCAGGTCAAAGTCTCACAGCCCTCTATCATAATCCAGAGTTTTGAGAAGATTGGAGAAACTTAATTTTTTGCCCGAAAATGAAAAAAAACAAAAGGGGTAACACTGTCGTTTTTTTTTCGGGTCGAAATTTTGAATTTTGATATCTCAGCTCTGGAAGGGTGTAGAGCCTCCATTTTTGCACTCAGGTCAAAGTCTCACAGCCCTCTATCATAATCCAGAGTTTTGAGAAGATTGGAGAAACTTAATTTTTCGCCCGAAAATGAAAAAAAACAAAAGGGGTAACACTGTCGTTTTTTTTTCGGGTCGAAATTTTGAGTTTCGATATCTCAGCTCTGGAAGGGTCTAGAGCCTCCATTTTTGCACTCAGGTCAAAGTTTTACAACCCTCTATCATAATCCAGAGTTTTGAGAAGATTGGAGAAACTTAATTTTTCGCCCGAAAATGAAAAAAAACAAAAGGGGTAACACTGTCGTTTTTTTTTCGGGTCGAAATTTTGAATTTTGATATCTCAGCTCTGGAAGGGTGTAGAGCCTCCATTTTTGCACTCAGGTCAAAGTCTCACAGCCCTCTATCATAATCCAGAGTTTTGAGAAGATTAGAGAAACTTAATTTTTCGCCCGAAAATGAAAAAAAACAAAAGGGGTAACACTGTCGTTTTTTTTTCGGGTCGAAATTTTGAATTTTGATATCTCAGCTCTGGAAGGGTGTAGAGCCTCCATTTTTGCACTCAGGTCAAAGTCTCACAGCCCTCTATCATAATCCAGAGTTTTGAGAAGATTGGAGAAACTTAATTTTTTGCCCGAAAATGAAAAAAAACAAAAGGGGTAACACTGTCATTTTTTTTTCGGGTCGAAAATTTGACTTTCGATATCTCAGCTCTGGAAGAGTCTAGAGCCTCCGTTTTTTCACTCAGGTCAAAGTCTCACAGCCCTCTATCATAATCCAGAGTTTTGAGAAGATTGGAGAAACTTAATTTTTTGCCCGAAAATGAAAAAAAACAAAAGGGGTAACACTGTCGTTTTTTTTTTGGGTCGAAAATTTGACTTTCGATATCTCAGCTCTGGAAGGGTCTAGAGCCTCCATTTTTGCACTCAGGTCAAAGTCTCACAGCCCTCTATCATAATCCAGAGTTTTGAGTAGATTGGAGAAACTTAATTTTTCGCCCGAAAATGAAAAAAAATGAAAGGGGTAACACTGTCGTTTTTTTTTCGGGTCGAAATTTTGACTTTCAATATCTCAGCTCTGGAAGGGTCTAGAGCCTCCATTTTTGCACTCAGGTCAAAGTCTCACAGCCCTCTATCATAATCCAGAGTTTTGAGAAGATTGGAGAAACATAATTTTTCGCCCGAAAATGAAAAAAAAACGAAAGGGGTAACACTGTCGGTTTTTTTTCGGGTCGAAATTTTGAGTTTCGATATCTCAGCTCTGGAAGGGTCTAGAGCCTCCATTTTTGCACTCAGGTCAAAGTCTCACAGCCCTCTATCATAATCCAGAGTTTTGAGAAGATTGGAGAAACTTAATTTTTTGCCCGAAAATGAAAAAAAACAAAAGGGGTAACACTGTCGTTTTTTTTTTCGGGTCGAAATTTTGAATTTTTCATATCTCAGCTCTGGAAGGGTGTAGAGCCTCCATTTTTGCACTCAGGTCAAAGTCTCACAGCCCTCTATCATAATCCAGAGTTTTGAGTAGATTGGAGAAACTTAATTTTTTGCCCGAAAATGAAAAAAAAAACAAAAGGGGTAACACTGTCGTTTTTTTTCGGGTCGAAATTTTGAATTTTGATATCTCAGCTCTGGAAGGGTGTAGAGCCTCCATTTTTGCACTCAGGTCAAAGTCTCACAGCCCTCTATCATAATCCAGAGTTTTGAGAAGATTGGAGAAACTTAATTTTTCGCCCGAAAATGAAAAAAAACAAAAGGGGTAACACTGTCGTTTTTTTTTCGGGTCGAAATTTTGAGTTTCGATATCTCAGCTCTGGAAGGGTCTAGAGCCTCCATTTTTGCACTCAGGTCAAAGTCTCACAACCCTCTATCATAATCCAGAGTTTTGAGAAGATTGGAGAAACTTAATTTTTCGCCCGAAAATGAAAAAAAACAAAAGGGGTAACACTGTGGTTTTTTTTTCGGGTCGAAATTTTGAATTTTGATATCTCAGCTCTGGAAGGGTGTAGAGCCTCCATTTTTGCACTCAGGTCAAAGTCTCACAGCCCTCTATCATAATCCAGAGTTTTGAGAAGATTGGAGAAACTTAATTTTTTGCCCGAAAATGAAAAAAAACAAAAGGGGTAACACTGTCGTTTTTTTTTTCGGGTCGAAAATTTGACTTTCGATATCTCAGCTCTGGAAGGGTCTAGAGCCTCCATTTTTGCACTCAGGTCAAAGTCTCACAGCCCTCTATCATAATCCAGAGTTTTGAGAAGATTGGAGAAACTTAATTTTTTGCCCGAAAATGAAAAAAAACAAAACGGGGTAACACTGTCGTTTTTTTTTTTCGGGTCGAAATTTTGAATTTTGATATCTCAGCTCTGGAAGGGTGTAGAGCCTCCATTTTTGCACTCAGGTCAAAGTCTCACAGCCCTCTATCATAATCCAGAGTTTTGAGTAGATTGGAGAAACTTAATTTTTTGCCCGAAAATGAAAAAAAAACAAAAGGGGTAACACTGTCGTTTTTTTTTCGGGTCGAAATTTTGAATTTTGATATCTCAGCTCTGGAAGGGTGTAGAGCCTCCATTTTTGCACTCAGGTCAAAGTCTCACAGCCCTCTATCATAATCCAGAGTTTTGAGAAGATTGGAGAAACTTAATTTTTTGCCCGAAAATGAAAAAAAACAAAAGGGGTAACACTGTCGTTTTTTTTTTTCGGGTCGAAAATTTGACTTTCGATATCTCAGCTCTGGAAGGGTCTAGAGCCTCCATTTTTGCACTCAGGTCAAAGTCTCACAGCCCTCTATCATAATCCAGAGTTTTGAGAAGATTGGAGAAACTTAATTTTTTGCCCGAAAATGAAAAAAAACAAAAGGGGTAACACTGTCGTTTTTTTTTCGGGTCGAAATTTTGAATTTTGATATCTCAGCTCTGGAAGGGTGTAGAGCCTCCATTTTTGCACTCAGGTCAAAGTCTCACAGCCCTCTATCATAATCCAGAGTTTTGAGTAGATTGGAGAAACTTAATTTTTTGCCCGAAAATGAAAAAAAACAAAAGGGGTAACACTGTCGTTTTTTTTTCGGGTCGAAATTTTGAATTTTGATATCTCAGCTCTGGAAGGGTGTAGAGCCTCCATTTTTGCACTCAGGTCAAAGTCTCACAGCCCTCTATCATAATCCAGAGTTTTGAGAAGATTGGAGAAACTTAATTTTTTGCCCGAAAATGAAAAAAAACAAAAGGGGTAACACTGTCGTTTTTTTTTTTCGGGTCGAAAATTTGACTTTCGATATCTCAGCTCTGGAAGGGTCTAGAGCCTCCATTTTTGCACTCAGGTCAAAGTCTCACAGCCCTCTATCATAATCCAGAGTTTTGAGAAGATTGGAGAAACTTAATTTTTTGCCCGAAAATGAAAAAAAAACAAAAGGGGTAACACTGTCGTTTTTTTTTTCGGGTCGAAATTTTGAATTTTGATATCTCAGCTCTGGAAGGGTGTAGAGCCTCCATTTTTGCACTCAGGTCAAAGTCTCACAGCCCTCTATCATAATCCAGAGTTTTGAGTAGATTGGAGAAACTTAATTTTTTGCCCGAAAATGAAAAAAAAACAAAAGGGGTAACACTGTCGTTTTGTTTTTCAGGTCGAAATTTTGAATTTTGATATCTCAGCTCTGGAAGGGTGTAGAGCCTCCATTTTTGCACTCAGGTCAAAGTCTCACAGCCCTCTATCATAATCCAGAGTTTTGAGAAGATTGGAGAAACTTAATTTTTTGCCCGAAAATGAAAAAAAACAAAAGGGGTAACACTGTCGTTTTTTTTTCGGGTTGAAAATTTGACTTTCGATATCTCAGCTCTGGAAGGGTCTAGAGCCTCCGTTTTTGCACTCAGGTCAAAGTCTCACAGCCCTCTATCATAATCCAGAGTTTTGAGAAGATTGGAGAAACTTAATTTTTTGCCCGAAAATGAAAAAAAAACAAAAGGGGTAACACTGTCGTTTTTTTTTGGGGTCGAAAATTTTACTTTCGATATCTCAGCTCTGGAAGGGTCTAGAGCCTCCATTTTTGCACTCAGGTCAAAGTCTCACAGCCCTCTATCATAATCCAGAGTTTTGAGAAGATTGGAGAAACTTAATTTTTCGCCCGAAAATGAAAAAAAACGAAAGGGGTAACACTGTCGTTTTTTTTTCGGGTCGAAATTTTGAGTTTCGATATCTCAGCTCTGGAAGGGTCTAGAGCCTCCATTTTTGCACTCAGGTCAAAGTCTCACAGCCCTCTATCATAATCCAGAGTTTTGAGAAGATTGGAGAAACTTAATTTTTTGCCCGAAAATGAAAAAAAACAAAAGGGGTAACACTGTCGTTTTTTTTTCGGGTCGAAATTTTGAATTTTGATATCTCAGCTCTGGAAGGGTGTAGAGCCTCCATTTTTGCACTCAGGTCAAAGTCTCACAGCCCTCTATCATAATCCAGAGTTTTGAGAAGATTGGAGAAACTTAATTTTTCGCCCGAAAATGAAAAAAAACAAAAGGGGTAACACTGTCGTTTTTTTTTCGGGTCGAAATTTTGAGTTTCGATATCTCAGCTCTGGAAGGGTCTAGAGCCTCCATTTTTGCACTCAGGTCAAAGTTTTACAACCCTCTATCATAATCCAGAGTTTTGAGAAGATTGGAGAAACTTAATTTTTCGCCCGAAAATGAAAAAAAACAAAAGGGGTAACACTGTCGTTTTTTTTTCGGGTCGAAATTTTGAATTTTGATATCTCAGCTCTGGAAGGGTGTAGAGCCTCCATTTTTGCACTCAGGTCAAAGTCTCACAGCCCTCTATCATAATCCAGAGTTTTGAGTAGATTGGAGAAACTTAATTTTTTGCCCGAAAATGAAAAAAAACAAAAGGGGTAACACTGTCGTTTTTTTTTCGGGTCGAAATTTTGAATTTTGATATCTCAGCTCTGGAAGGGTGTAGAGCCTCCATTTTTGCACTCAGGTCAAAGTCTCACAGCCCTCTATCATAATCCAGAGTTTTGAGTAGATTGGAGAAACTTAATTTTTTGCCCGAAAATGAAAAAAAACAAAAGGGGTAACACTGTCGTTTTTTTTTCGGGTCGAAATTTTGAATTTTGATATCTCAGCTCTGGAAGGGTGTAGAGCCTCCATTTTTGCACTCAGGTCAAAGTCTCACAGCCCTCTATCATAATCCAGAGTTTTGAGAAGATTGGAGAAACTTAATTTTTTGCCCGAAAATGAAAAAAAAAACAAAAGGGGTAACACTGTCGTTTTTTTTTTCGTGTCGAAAATTTGACTTTCGATATCTCAGCTCTGGAAGGGTCTAGAGCCTCCATTTTTGCACTCAGGTCAAAGTCTCACAGCCCTCTATCATAATCCAGAGTTTTGAGAAGATTGGAGAAACTTAATTTTTTGCCCGAAAATGAAAAAAAACAAAAGGGGTAACACTGTCGGTTTTTTTTTCGGGTCGAAATTTTGAATTTTGATATCTCAGCTCTGGAAGGGTGTAGAGCCTCCATTTTTGCACTCAGGTCAAAGTCTCACAGCCCTCTATCATAATCCAGAGTTTTGAGTAGATTGGAGAAACTTAATTTTTTGCCCGAAAATGAAAAAAAACAAAAGGGGTAACACTGTCGTTTTTTTTTTCGGGTCGAAATTTTGAATTTTGATATCTCAGCTCTGGAAGGGTGTAGAGCCTCCATTTTTGCACTCAGGTCAAAGTCTCACAGCCCTCTATCATAATCCAGAGTTTTGAGAAGATTGGAGAAACTTAATTTTTTGCCCGAAAATGAAAAAAAAACAAAAGGGGTAACACTGTTGTTTTTTTTTCGGGTCGAAAATTTGACTTTCGATATCTCAGCTCTGGAAGGGTCTAGAGCCTCCGTTTTTGCACTCAGGTCAAAGTCTCACAGCCCTCTATCATAATCCAGAGTTTTGAGAAGATTGGAGAAACTTAATTTTTTGCCCGAAAATGAAAAAAAAAACAAAAGGGGTAACACTGTCGTTTTTTTTTTGGGTCGAAAATTTGACTTTCGATATCTCAGCTCTGGAAGGGTCTAGAGCCTCCATTTTTGCACTCAGGTCAAAGTCTCACAGCCCTCTATCATAATCCAGAGTTTTGAGTAGATTGGAGAAACTTAATTTTTCGCCCGAAAATGAAAAAAAATGAAAGGGGTAACACTGTCGTTTTTTTTTCGGGTCGAAATTTTGACTTTCAATATCTCAGCTCTGGAAGGGTCTAGAGCCTCCATTTTTGCACTCAGGTCAAAGTCTCACAGCCCTCTATCATAATCCAGAGTTTTGAGTAGATTGGAGAAACTTAATTTTTTGCCCGAAAATGAAAAAAAACAAAAGGGGTAACACTGTCGTTTTTTTTTCGGGTCGAAATTTTGAATTTTGATATCTCAGCTCTGGAAGGGTGTAGAGCCTCCATTTTTGCACTCAGGTCAAAGTCTCACAGCCCTCTATCATAATCCAGAGTTTTGAGAAGATTGGAGAAACTTAATTTTTCGCCCGAAAATGAAAAAAAACAAAAGGGGTAACACTGTCGTTTTTTTTTCGGGTCGAAATTTTGAGTTTCGATATCTCAGCTCTGGAAGGGTCTAGAGCCTCCATTTTTGCACTCAGGTCAAAGTCTCACAACCCTCTATCATAATCCAGAGTTTTGAGTAGATTGGAGAAACTTAATTTTTTGCCCGAAAATGAAAAAAAACAAAAGGGGTAACACTGTCGTTTTTTTTTCGGGTCGAAATTTTGAATTTTGATATCTCAGCTCTGGAAGGGTGTAGAGCCTCCATTTTTGCACTCAGGTCAAAGTCTCACAGCCCTCTATCATAATCCAGAGTTTTGAGAAGATTGGAGAAACTTAATTTTTCGCCCGAAAATGAAAAAAAACAAAAGGGGTAACACTGTCGTTTTTTTTTCGGGTCGAAATTTTGAGTTTCGATATCTCAGCTCTGGAAGGGTCTAGAGCCTCCATTTTTGCACTCAGGTCAAAGTCTCACAACCCTCTATCATAATCCAGAGTTTTGAGAAGATTGGAGAAACTTAATTTTTCGCCCGAAAATGAAAAAAAACGAAAGGGGTAACACTGTCGTTTTTTTTTCGGGTCGAAATTTTGAGTTTCGATATCTCAGCTCTGGAAGGGTCTAGAGCCTCCATTTTTGCACTCAGGTCAAAGTCTCACAGCCCTCTATCATAATCCAGAGTTTTGAGAAGATTGGAGAAACTTAATTTTTTGCCCGAAAATGAAAAAAAACAAAAGGGGTAACACTGTCGTTTTTTTTTCGGGTCGAAATTTTGAATTTTGATATCTCAGCTCTGGAAGGGTGTAG
This sequence comes from Pimephales promelas, assembly GCF_988280905.1. Taxonomy (NCBI): domain Eukaryota; kingdom Metazoa; phylum Chordata; class Actinopteri; order Cypriniformes; family Leuciscidae; genus Pimephales; species Pimephales promelas. The sequence continues at coordinate 8,602,372 of NC_142779.1, read as the reverse complement.
AGCCTCCATTTTTGCACTCAGGTCAAAGTCTCACAGCCCTCTATCATAATCCAGAGTTTTGAGAAGATTGGAGAAACTTAATTTTTCGCCCGAAAATGAAAAAAAACAAAAGGGGTAACACTGTCGTTTTTTTTTTCGGGTCGAAATTTTGAGTTTCGATATCTCAGCTCTGGAAGGGTCTAGAGCCTCCATTTTTGCACTCAGGTCAAAGTTTTACAACCCTCTATCATAATCCAGAGTTTTGAGAAGATTGGAGAAACTTAATTTTTCGCCCGAAAATGAAAAAAAACAAAAGGGGTAACACTGTCGTTTTTTTTTCGGGTCGAAATTTTGAATTTTGATATCTCAGCTCTGGAAGGGTGTAGAGCCTCCATTTTTGCACTCAGGTCAAAGTCTCACAGCCCTCTATCATAATCCAGAGTTTTGAGTAGATTGGAGAAACTTAATTTTTTGCCCGAAAATGAAAAAAAACAAAAGGGGTAACACTGTCGTTTTTTTTTCGGGTCGAAATTTTGAATTTTGATATCTCAGCTCTGGAAGGGTGTAGAGCCTCCATTTTTGCACTCAGGTCAAAGTCTCACAGCCCTCTATCATAATCCAGAGTTTTGAGTAGATTGGAGAAACTTAATTTTTTTCCCGAAAATGAAAAAAAACAAAAGGGGTAACACTGTCGTTTTTTTTTCGGGTCGAAATTTTGAATTTTGATATCTCAGCTCTGGAAGGGTGTAGAGCCTCCATTTTTGCACTCAGGTCAAAGTCTCACAGCCCTCTATCATAATCCAGAGTTTTGAGAAGATTGGAGAAACTTAATTTTTTGCCCGAAAATGAAAAAAAACAAAAGGGGTAACACTGTCGTTTTTTTTTTCGGGTCGAAATTTTGAATTTTTCATATCTCAGCTCTGGAAGGGTGTAGAGCCTCCATTTTTGCACTCAGGTCAAAGTCTCACAGCCCTCTATCATAATCCAGAGTTTTGAGTAGATTGGAGAAACTTAATTTTTTGCCCGAAAATGAAAAAAAAAACAAAAGGGGTAACACTGTCGTTTTTTTTCGGGTCGAAATTTTGAATTTTGATATCTCAGCTCTGGAAGGGTGTAGAGCCTCCATTTTTGCACTCAGGTCAAAGTCTCACAGCCCTCTATCATAATCCAGAGTTTTGAGAAGATTGGAGAAACTTAATTTTTCGCCCGAAAATGAAAAAAAACAAAAGGGGTAACACTGTCGTTTTTTTTTCGGGTCGAAATTTTGAGTTTCGATATCTCAGCTCTGGAAGGGTCTAGAGCCTCCATTTTTGCACTCAGGTCAAAGTCTCACAACCCTCTATCATAATCCAGAGTTTTGAGAAGATTGGAGAAACTTAATTTTTCGCCCGAAAATGAAAAAAAACAAAAGGGGTAACACTGTGGTTTTTTTTTCGGGTCGAAATTTTGAATTTTGATATCTCAGCTCTGGAAGGGTGTAGAGCCTCCATTTTTGCACTCAGGTCAAAGTCTCACAGCCCTCTATCATAATCCAGAGTTTTGAGAAGATTGGAGAAACTTAATTTTTTGCCCGAAAATGAAAAAAAACAAAAGGGGTAACACTGTCGTTTTTTTTTTCGGGTCGAAAATTTGACTTTCGATATCTCAGCTCTGGAAGGGTCTAGAGCCTCCATTTTTGCACTCAGGTCAAAGTCTCACAGCCCTCTATCATAATCCAGAGTTTTGAGAAGATTGGAGAAACTTAATTTTTTGCCCGAAAATGAAAAAAAACAAAACGGGGTAACACTGTCGTTTTTTTTTTTCGGGTCGAAATTTTGAATTTTGATATCTCAGCTCTGGAAGGGTGTAGAGCCTCCATTTTTGCACTCAGGTCAAAGTCTCACAGCCCTCTATCATAATCCAGAGTTTTGAGTAGATTGGAGAAACTTAATTTTTTGCCCGAAAATGAAAAAAAACAAAAGGGGTAACACTGTCGTTTTTTTTTCGGGTCGAAATTTTGAATTTTGATATCTCAGCTCTGGAAGGGTGTAGAGCCTCCATTTTTGCACTCAGGTCAAAGTCTCACAGCCCTCTATCATAATCCAGAGTTTTGAGAAGATTGGAGAAACTTAATTTTTTGCCCGAAAATGAAAAAAAACAAAAGGGGTAACACTGTCGTTTTTTTTTTTCGGGTCGAAAATTTGACTTTCGATATCTCAGCTCTGGAAGGGTCTAGAGCCTCCATTTTTGCACTCAGGTCAAAGTCTCACAGCCCTCTATCATAATCCAGAGTTTTGAGAAGATTGGAGAAACTTAATTTTTTGCCCGAAAATGAAAAAAAACAAAAGGGGTAACACTGTCGTTTTTTTTTCGGGTCGAAATTTTGAATTTTGATATCTCAGCTCTGGAAGGGTGTAGAGCCTCCATTTTTGCACTCAGGTCAAAGTCTCACAGCCCTCTATCATAATCCAGAGTTTTGAGTAGATTGGAGAAACTTAATTTTTTGCCCGAAAATGAAAAAAAACAAAAGGGGTAACACTGTCGTTTTTTTTTTCGGGTCGAAATTTTGAATTTTGATATCTCAGCTCTGGAAGGGTGTAGAGCCTCCATTTTTGCACTCAGGTCAAAGTCTCACAGCCCTCTATCATAATCCAGAGTTTTGAGAAGATTGGAGAAACTTAATTTTTTGCCCGAAAATGAAAAAAAACAAAAGGGGTAACACTGTCGTTTTTTTTTTTCGGGTCGAAAATTTGACTTTCGATATCTCAGCTCTGGAAGGGTCTAGAGCCTCCATTTTTGCACTCAGGTCAAAGTCTCACAGCCCTCTATCATAATCCAGAGTTTTGAGAAGATTGGAGAAACTTACTTTTTTGCCCGAAAATGAAAAAAAAACAAAAGGGGTAACACTGTCGTTTTTTTTTTCGGGTCGAAATTTTGAATTTTGATATCTCAGCTCTGGAAGGGTGTAGAGCCTCCATTTTTGCACTCAGGTCAAAGTCTCACAGCCCTCTATCATAATCCAGAGTTTTGAGTAGATTGGAGAAACTTAATTTTTTGCCCGAAAATGAAAAAAAAACAAAAGGGGTAACACTGTCGTTTTGTTTTTCAGGTCGAAATTTTGAATTTTGATATCTCAGCTCTGGAAGGGTGTAGAGCCTCCATTTTTGCACTCAGGTCAAAGTCTCACAGCCCTCTATCATAATCCAGAGTTTTGAGAAGATTGGAGAAACTTAATTTTTTGCCCGAAAATGAAAAAAAACAAAAGGGGTAACACTGTCGTTTTTTTTTCGGGTTGAAAATTTGACTTTCGATATCTCAGCTCTGGAAGGGTCTAGAGCCTCCGTTTTTGCACTCAGGTCAAAGTCTCACAGCCCTCTATCATAATCCAGAGTTTTGAGAAGATTGGAGAAACTTAATTTTTTGCCCGAAAATGAAAAAAAAACAAAAGGGGTAACACTGTCGTTTTTTTTGGGGGTCGAAAATTTTACTTTCGATATCTCAGCTCTGGAAGGGTCTAGAGCCTCCATTTTTGCACTCAGGTCAAAGTCTTACAGCCCTCTATCATAATCCAGAGTTTTGAGAAGATTGGAGAAACTTAATTTTTCGCCCGAAAATGAAAAAAAACGAAAGGGGTAACACTGTCGTTTTTTTTTCGGGTCGAAATTTTGAGTTTCGATATCTCAGCTCTGGAAGGGTCTAGAGCCTCCATTTTTGCACTCAGGTCAAAGTCTCACAGCCCTCTATCATAATCCAGAGTTTTGAGAAGATTGGAGAAACTTAATTTTTTGCCCGAAAATGAAAAAAAACAAAAGGGGTAACACTGTCGTTTTTTTTTCGGGTCGAAATTTTGAATTTTGATATCTCAGCTCTGGAAGGGTGTAGAGCCTCCATTTTTGCACTCAGGTCAAAGTCTCACAGCCCTCTATCATAATCCAGAGTTTTGAGAAGATTGGAGAAACTTAATTTTTCGCCCGAAAATGAAAAAAAACAAAAGGGGTAACACTGTCGTTTTTTTTTCGGGTCGAAATTTTGAGTTTCGATATCTCAGCTCTGGAAGGGTCTAGAGCCTCCATTTTTGCACTCAGGTCAAAGTTTTACAACCCTCTATCATAATCCAGAGTTTTGAGAAGATTGGAGAAACTTAATTTTTCGCCCGAAAATGAAAAAAAACAAAAGGGGTAACACTGTCGTTTTTTTTTCGGGTCGAAATTTTGAATTTTGATATCTCAGCTCTGGAAGGGTGTAGAGCCTCCATTTTTGCACTCAGGTCAAAGTCTCACAGCCCTCTATCATAATCCAGAGTTTTGAGTAGATTGGAGAAACTTAATTTTTTGCCCGAAAATGAAAAAAAACAAAAGGGGTAACACTGTCGTTTTTTTTTCGGGTCGAAATTTTGAATTTTGATATCTCAGCTCTGGAAGGGTGTAGAGCCTCCATTTTTGCACTCAGGTCAAAGTCTCACAGCCCTCTATCATAATCCAGAGTTTTGAGTAGATTGGAGAAACTTAATTTTTTGCCCGAAAATGAAAAAAAACAAAAGGGGTAACACTGTCGTTTTTTTTTCGGGTCGAAATTTTGAATTTTGATATCTCAGCTCTGGAAGGGTGTAGAGCCTCCATTTTTGCACTCAGGTCAAAGTCTCACAGCCCTCTATCATAATCCAGAGTTTTGAGAAGATTGGAGAAACTTAATTTTTTGCCCGAAAATGAAAAAAAAAACAAAAGGGGTAACACTGTCGTTTTTTTTTTCGTGTCGAAAATTTGACTTTCGATATCTCAGCTCTGGAAGGGTCTAGAGCCTCCATTTTTGCACTCAGGTCAAAGTCTCACAGCCCTCTATCATAATCCAGAGTTTTGAGAAGATTGGAGAAACTTAATTTTTTGCCCGAAAATGAAAAAAAACAAAAGGGGTAACACTGTCGGTTTTTTTTTCGGGTCGAAATTTTGAATTTTGATATCTCAGCTCTGGAAGGGTGTAGAGCCTCCATTTTTGCACTCAGGTCAAAGTCTCACAGCCCTCTATCATAATCCAGAGTTTTGAGTAGATTGGAGAAACTTAATTTTTTGCCCGAAAATGAAAAAAAACAAAAGGGGTAACACTGTCGTTTTTTTTTTCGGGTCGAAATTTTGAATTTTGATATCTCAGCTCTGGAAGGGTGTAGAGCCTCCATTTTTGCACTCAGGTCAAAGTCTCACAGCCCTCTATCATAATCCAGAGTTTTGAGAAGATTGGAGAAACTTAATTTTTTGCCCGAAAATGAAAAAAAACAAAAGGGGTAACACTGTTGTTTTTTTTTCGGGTCGAAAATTTGACTTTCGATATCTCAGCTCTGGAAGGGTCTAGAGCCTCCGTTTTTGCACTCAGGTCAAAGTCTCACAGCCCTCTATCATAATCCAGAGTTTTGAGAAGATTGGAGAAACTTAATTTTTTGCCCGAAAATGAAAAAAAAACAAAAGGGGTAACACTGTCGTTTTTTTTTTGGGTCGAAAATTTGACTTTCGATATCTCAGCTCTGGAAGGGTCTAGAGCCTCCATTTTTGCACTCAGGTCAAAGTCTCACAACCCTCTATCATAATCCAGAGTTTTGAGAAGATTGGAGAAACTTAATTTTTCGCCCGAAAATGAAAAAAAACGAAAGGGGTAACACTGTCGTTTTTTTTTCGGGTCGAAATTTTGAGTTTCGATATCTCAGCTCTGGAAGGGTCTAGAGCCTCCATTTTTGCACTCAGGTCAAAGTCTCACAGCCCTCTATCATAATCCAGAGTTTTGAGAAGATTGGAGAAACTTAATTTTTTGCCCGAAAATGAAAAAAAACAAAAGGGGTAACACTGTCGTTTTTTTTTCGGGTCGAAATTTTGAATTTTGATATCTCAGCTCTGGAAGGGTGTAGAGCCTCCATTTTTGCACTCAGGTCAAAGTCTCACAGCCCTCTATCATAATCCAGAGTTTTGAGAAGATTGGAGAAACTTAATTTTTCGCCCGAAAATGAAAAAAAACAAAAGGGGTAACACTGTCGTTTTTTTTTTCGGGTCGAAATTTTGAGTTTCGATATCTCAGCTCTGGAAGGGTCTAGAGCCTCCATTTTTGCACTCAGGTCAAAGTTTTACAACCCTCTATCATAATCCAGAGTTTTGAGAAGATTGGAGAAACTTAATTTTTCGCCCGAAAATGAAAAAAAACAAAAGGGGTAACACTGTCGTTTTTTTTTCGGGTCGAAATTTTGAATTTTGATATCTCAGCTCTGGAAGGGTGTAGAGCCTCCATTTTTGCACTCAGGTCAAAGTCTCACAGCCCTCTATCATAATCCAGAGTTTTGAGTAGATTGGAGAAACTTAATTTTTTTCCCGAAAATGAAAAAAAACAAAAGGGGTAACACTGTCGTTTTTTTTTCGGGTCGAAATTTTGAATTTTGATATCTCAGCTCTGGAAGGGTGTAGAGCCTCCATTTTTGCACTCAGGTCAAAGTCTCACAGCCCTCTATCATAATCCAGAGTTTTGAGAAGATTGGAGAAACTTAATTTTTTGCCCGAAAATGAAAAAAAAACAAAAGGGGTAACACTGTCGTTTTTTTTTTCGTGTCGAAAATTTGACTTTCGATATCTCAGCTCTGGAAGGGTCTAGAGCCTCCATTTTTGCACTCAGGTCAAAGTCTCACAGCCCTCTATCATAATCCAGAGTTTTGAGAAGATTGGAGAAACTTAATTTTTTGCCCGAAAATGAAAAAAAACAAAAGGGGTAACACTGTCGGTTTTTTTTTCGGGTCGAAATTTTGAATTTTGATATCTCAGCTCTGGAAGGGTGTAGAGCCTCCATTTTTGCACTCAGGTCAAAGTCTCACAGCCCTCTATCATAATCCAGAGTTTTGAGTAGATTGGAGAAACTTAATTTTTTGCCCGAAAATGAAAAAAAACAAAAGGGGTAACACTGTCGTTTTTTTTTTCGGGTCGAAATTTTGAATTTTTATATCTCAGCTCTGGAAGGGTGTAGAGCCTCCATTTTTGCACTCAGGTCAAAGTCTCACAGCCCTCTATCATAATCCAGAGTTTTGAGTAGATTGGAGAAACTTAATTTTTTGCCCGAAAATGAAAAAAAACAAAAGGGGTAACACTGTCGTTTTTTTTTCGGGTCGAAATTTTGAATTTTGATATCTCAGCTCTGGAAGGGTGTAGAGCCTCCATTTTTGCACTCAGGTCAAAGTCTCACAGCCCTCTATCATAATCCAGAGTTTTGAGTAGATTGGAGAAACTTAATTTTTTGCCCGAAAATGAAAAAAAACAAAAGGGGTAACACTGTCGTTTTTTTTTCGGGTCGAAATTTTGAATTTTGATATCTCAGCTCTGGAAGGGTGTAGAGCCTCCATTTTTGCACTCAGGTCAAAGTCTCACAGCCCTCTATCATAATCCAGAGTTTTGAGAAGATTGGAGAAACTTAATTTTTTGCCCGAAAATGAAAAAAAAACAAAAGGGGTAACACTGTCGTTTTTTTTTTCGTGTCGAAAATTTGACTTTCGATATCTCAGCTCTGGAAGGGTCTAGAGCCTCCATTTTTGCACTCAGGTCAAAGTCTCACAGCCCTCTATCATAATCCAGAGTTTTGAGAAGATTGGAGAAACTTAATTTTTTGCCCGAAAATGAAAAAAAACAAAAGGGGTAACACTGTCGGTTTTTTTTTCGGGTCGAAATTTTGAATTTTGATATCTCAGCTCTGGAAGGGTGTAGAGCCTCCATTTTTGCACTCAGGTCAAAGTCTCACAGCCCTCTATCATAATCCAGAGTTTTGAGTAGATTGGAGAAACTTAATTTTTTGCCCGAAAATGAAAAAAAACAAAAGGGGTAACACTGTCGTTTTTTTTTTCGGGTCGAAATTTTGAATTTTTATATCTCAGCTCTGGAAGGGTGTAGAGCCTCCATTTTTGCACTCAGGTCAAAGTCTCACAGCCCTCTATCATAATCCAGAGTTTTGAGAAGATTGGAGAAACTTAATTTTTTGCCCGAAAATGAAAAAAAACAAAAGGGGTAACACTGTCGTTTTTTTTTCGGGTCGAAAATTTGACTTTCGATATCTCAGCTCTGGAAGGGTCTAGAGCCTCCGTTTTTGCACTCAGGTCAAAGTCTCACAGCCCTCTATCATAATCCAGAGTTTTGAGAAGATTGGAGAAACTTAATTTTTCGCCCGAAAATGAAAAAAAACAAAAGGGGTAACACTGTCGTTTTTTTTTCGGGTCGAAATTTTGAATTTTGATATCTCAGCTCTGGAAGGGTGTAGAGCCTCCATTTTTGCACTCAGGTCAAAGTCTCACAGCCCTCTATCATAATCCAGAGTTTTGAGTAGATTGGAGAAACTTAATTTTTTGCCCGAAAATGAAAAAAAACAAAAGGGGTAACACTGTCGTTTTTTTTTCGGGTCGAAATTTTGAATTTTGATATCTCAGCTCTGGAAGGGTGTAGAGCCTCCATTTTTGCACTCAGGTCAAAGTCTCACAGCCCTCTATCATAATCCAGAGTTTTGAGTAGATTGGAGAAACTTAATTTTTTGCCCGAAAATGAAAAAAAACAAAAGGGGTAACACTGTCGTTTTTTTTTCGGGTCGAAATTTTGAATTTTGATATCTCAGCTCTGGAAGGGTGTAGAGCCTCCATTTTTGCACTCAGGTCAAAGTCTCACAGCCCTCTATCATAATCCAGAGTTTTGAGAAGATTGGAGAAACTTAATTTTTTGCCCGAAAATGAAAAAAAAAACAAAAGGGGTAACACTGTCGTTTTTTTTTTCGTGTCGAAAATTTGACTTTCGATATCTCAGCTCTGGAAGGGTCTAGAGCCTCCATTTTTGCACTCAGGTCAAAGTCTCACAGCCCTCTATCATAATCCAGAGTTTTGAGAAGATTGGAGAAACTTAATTTTTTGCCCGAAAATGAAAAAAAACAAAAGGGGTAACACTGTCGGTTTTTTTTTCGGGTCGAAATTTTGAATTTTGATATCTCAGCTCTGGAAGGGTGTAGAGCCTCCATTTTTGCACTCAGGTCAAAGTCTCACAGCCCTCTATCATAATCCAGAGTTTTGAGTAGATTGGAGAAACTTAATTTTTTGCCCGAAAATGAAAAAAAACAAAAGGGGTAACACTGTCGTTTTTTTTTTCGGGTCGAAATTTTGAATTTTGATATCTCAGCTCTGGAAGGGTGTAGAGCCTCCATTTTTGCACTCAGGTCAAAGTCTCACAGCCCTCTATCATAATCCAGAGTTTTGAGAAGATTGGAGAAACTTAATTTTTTGCCCGAAAATGAAAAAAAACAAAAGGGGTAACACTGTTGTTTTTTTTTCGGGTCGAAAATTTGACTTTCGATATCTCAGCTCTGGAAGGGTCTAGAGCCTCCGTTTTTGCACTCAGGTCAAAGTCTCACAGCCCTCTATCATAATCCAGAGTTTTGAGAAGATTGGAGAAACTTAATTTTTTGCCCGAAAATGAAAAAAAAACAAAAGGGGTAACACTGTCGTTTTTTTTTTGGGTCGAAAATTTGACTTTCGATATCTCAGCTCTGGAAGGGTCTAGAGCCTCCATTTTTGCACTCAGGTCAAAGTCTCACAGCCCTCTATCATAATCCAGAGTTTTGAGTAGATTGGAGAAACTTAATTTTTCGCCCGAAAATGAAAAAAAATGAAAGGGGTAACACTGTCGTTTTTTTTTCGGGTCGAAATTTTGACTTTCAATATCTCAGCTCTGGAAGGGTCTAGAGCCTCCATTTTTGCACTCAGGTCAAAGTCTCACAGCCCTCTATCATAATCCAGAGTTTTGAGAAGATTGGAGAAACTTAATTTTTCGCCCGAAAATGAAAAAAAACGAAAGGGGTAACACTGTCGTTTTTTTTTCGGGTCGAAATTTTGAGTTTCGATATCTCAGCTCTGGAAGGGTCTAGAGCCTCCATTTTTGCACTCAGGTCAAAGTCTCACAGCCCTCTATCATAATCCAGAGTTTTGAGAAGATTGGAGAAACTTAATTTTTTGCCCGAAAATGAAAAAAAACAAAAGGGGTAACACTGTCGTTTTTTTTTTCGGGTCGAAATTTTGAATTTTGATATCTCAGCTCTGGAAGGGTGTAGAGCCTCCATTTTTGCACTCAGGTCAAAGTCTCACAGCCCTCTATCATAATCCAGAGTTTTGAGTAGATTGGAGAAACTTAATTTTTTGCCCGAAAATGAAAAAAAACAAAAGGGGTAACACTGTCGTTTTTTTTTCGGGTCGAAATTTTGAATTTTGATATCTCAGCTCTGGAAGGGTGTAGAGCCTCCATTTTTGCACTCAGGTCAAAGTCTCACAGCCCTCTATCATAATCCAGAGTTTTGAGAAGATTGGAGAAACTTAATTTTTTGCCCGAAAATGAAAAAAAACAAAAGGGGTAACACTGTCGTTTTTTTTTTCGGGTCGAAATTTTGAATTTTGATATCTCAGCTCTGGAAGGGTGTAGAGCCTCCATTTTTGCACTCAGGTCAAAGTCTCACAACCCTCTATCATAATCCAGAGTTTTGAGAAGATTGGAGAAACTTAATTTTTCGCCCGAAAATGAAAAAAAACGAAAGGGGTAACACTGTCGTTTTTTTTTCGGGTCGAAATTTTGAGTTTCGATATCTCAGCTCTGGAAGGGTCTAGAGCCTCCATTTTTGCACTCAGGTCAAAGTCTCACAGCCCTCTATCATAATCCAGAGTTTTGAGAAGATTGGAGAAACTTAATTTTTTGCCCGAAAATGAAAAAAAACAAAAGGGGTAACACTGTCGTTTTTTTTTCGGGTCGAAATTTTGAATTTTGATATCTCAGCTCTGGAAGGGTGTAGAGCCTCCATTTTTGCACTCAGGTCAAAGTCTCACAGCCCTCTATCATAATCCAGAGTTTTGAGAAGATTGGAGAAACTTAATTTTTCGCCCGAAAATGAAAAAAAACAAAAGGGGTAACACTGTCGTTTTTTTTTTCGGGTCGAAATTTTGAGTTTCGATATCTCAGCTCTGGAAGGGTCTAGAGCCTCCATTTTTGCACTCAGGTCAAAGTTTTACAACCCTCTATCATAATCCAGAGTTTTGATAAGATTGGAGAAACTTAATTTTTCGCCCGAAAATGAAAAAAAACAAAAGGGGTAACACTGTCGTTTTTTTTTCGGGTCGAAATTTTGAATTTTGATATCTCAGCTCTGGAAGGGTGTAGAGCCTCCATTTTTGCACTCAGGTCAAAGTCTCACAGCCCTCTATCATAATCCAGAGTTTTGAGTAGATTGGAGAAACTTAATTTTTTGCCCGAAAATGAAAAAAAACAAAAGGGGTAACACTGTCGTTTTTTTTTCGGGTCGAAATTTTGAATTTTGATATCTCAGCTCTGGAAGGGTGTAGAGCCTCCATTTTTGCACTCAGGTCAAAGTCTCACAGCCCTCTATCATAATCCAGAGTTTTGAGAAGATTGGAGAAACTTAATTTTTTGCCCGAAAATGAAAAAAAAACAAAAGGGGTAACACTGTCGTTTTTTTTTTCGTGTCGAAAATTTGACTTTCGATATCTCAGCTCTGGAAGGGTCTAGAGCCTCCATTTTTGCACTCAGGTCAAAGTCTCACAGCCCTCTATCATAATCCAGAGTTTTGAGAAGATTGGAGAAACTTAATTTTTTGCCCGAAAATGAAAAAAAACAAAAGGGGTAACACTGTCGGGTTTTTTTTCGGGTCGAAATTTTGAATTTTGATATCTCAGCTCTGGAAGGGTGTAGAGCCTCCATTTTTGCACTCAGGTCAAAGTCTCACAGCCCTCTATCATAATCCAGAGTTTTGAGTAGATTGGAGAAACTTAATTTTTTGCCCGAAAATGAAAAAAAACAAAAGGGGTAACACTGTCGTTTTTTTTTTCGGGTCGAAATTTTGAATTTTTATATCTCAGCTCTGGAAGGGTGTAGAGCCTCCATTTTTGCACTCAGGTCAAAGTCTCACAGCCCTCTATCATAATCCAGAGTTTTGAGAAGATTGGAGAAACTTAATTTTTTGCCCGAAAATGAAAAAAAACAAAAGGGGTAACACTGTCGTTTTTTTTTCGGGTCGAAAATTTGACTTTCGATATCTCAGCTCTGGAAGGGTCTAGAGCCTCCGTTTTTGCACTCAGGTCAAAGTCTCACAGCCCTCTATCATAATCCAGAGTTTTGAGAAGATTGGAGAAACTTAATTTTTTGCCCGAAAATGAAAAAAAAACAAAAGGGGTAACACTGTCGTTTTTTTTTTGGGTCGAAAATTTGACTTTCGATATCTCAGCTCTGGAAGGGTCTAGAGCCTCCATTTTTGCACTCAGGTCAAAGTCTCACAGCCCTCTATCATAATCCAGAGTTTTGAGTAGATTGGAGAAACTTAATTTTTCGCCCGAAAATGAAAAAAAATGAAAGGGGTAACACTGTCGTTTTTTTTTCGGGTCGAAATTTTGACTTTCAATATCTCAGCTCTGGAAGGGTCTAGAGCCTCCATTTTTGCACTCAGGTCAAAGTCTCACAGCCCTCTATCATAATCCAGAGTTTTGAGAAGATTGGAGAAACTTAATTTTTCGCCCGAAAATGAAAAAAAACGAAAGGGGTAACACTGTCGTTTTTTTTTCGGGTCGAAATTTTGAGTTTCGATATCTCAGCTCTGGAAGGGTCTAGAGCCTCCATTTTTGCACTCAGGTCAAAGTCTCACAGCCCTCTATCATAATCCAGAGTTTTGAGAAGATTGGAGAAACTTAATTTTTTGCCCGAAAATGAAAAAAAACAAAAGGGGTAACACTGTCGTTTTTTTTTTCGGGTCGAAATTTTTAATTTTGATATCTCAGCTCTGGAAGGGTGTAGAGCCTCCATTTTTGCACTCAGGTCAAAGTCTCACAGCCCTCTATCATAATCCAGAGTTTTGAGTAGATTGGAGAAACTTAATTTTTTGCCCGAAAATGAAAAAAAACAAAAGGGGTAACACTGTCGTTTTTTTTTCGGGTCGAAATTTTGAATTTTGATATCTCAGCTCTGGAAGGGTGTAGAGCCTCCATTTTTGCACTCAGGTCAAAGTCTCACAGCCCTCTATCATAATCCAGAGTTTTGAGAAGATTGGAGAAACTTAATTTTTCGCCCGAAAATGAAAAAAAACAAAAGGGGTAACACTGTCGTTTTTTTTTCGGGTCGAAATTTTGAGTTTCGATATCTCAGCTCTGGAAGGGTCTAGAGCCTCCATTTTTGCACTCAGGTCAAAGTCTCACAACCCTCTATCATAATCCAGAGTTTTGAGAAGATTGGAGAAACTTATTTTTTCGCCCGAAAATGAAAAAAAAACAAAAGGGGTAACACTGTCGTTTTTTTTTTTCGGGTCGAAATTTTGAATTTTGATATCTCAGCTCTGGAAGGGTGTAGAGCCTCCATTTTTGCACTCAGGTCAAAGTCTCACAGCCCTCTATCATAATCCAGAGTTTTGAGTAGATTGGAGAAACTTAATTTTTTGCCCGAAAATGAAAAAAAAACAAAAGGGGTAACACTGTCGTTTTTTTTTCGGGTCGAAATTTTGAATTTTGATATCTCAGCTCTGGAAGGGTGTAGAGCCTCCATTTTTGCACTCAGGTCAAAGTCTCACAGCCCTCTATCATAATCCAGAGTTTTGAGAAGATTGGAGAAACTTAATTTTTTGCCCGAAAATGAAAAAAAACAAAAGGGGTAACACTGTCGTTTTTTTTTTCGGGTCGAAAATTTGACTTTCGATATCTCAGCTCTGGAAGGGTCTAGAGCCTCCATTTTTGCACTCAGGTCAAAGTCTCACAGCCCTCTATCATAATCCAGAGTTTTGAGAAGATTGGAGAAACTTAATTTTTTGCCCGAAAATGAAAAAAAAACAAAAGGGGTAACACTGTCGTTTTTTTTTCGGGTCGAAAATTTGACTTTCGATATCTCAGCTCTGGAAGGGTCTAGAGCCTCCATTTTTGCACTCAGGTCAAAGTCTCACAGCCCTCTATCATAATCCAGAGTTTTGAGTAGATTGGAGAAACTTAATTTTTTTCGCCCGAAAATGAAAAAAAATGAAAGGGGTAACACTGTCGTTTTTTTTTCGGGTCGAAATTTTGACTTTCGATATCTCAGCTCTGGAAGGGTCTAGAGCCTCCATTTTTGCACTCAGGTCAAAGTCTCACAGCCCTCTATCATAATCCAGAGTTTTGAGTAGATTGGAGAAACTTAATTTTTTGCCCGAAAATGAAAAAAAAACCAAAAGGGGTAACACTGTCGTTTTTTTTTCGGGTCGAAATTTTGAATTTTGATATCTCAGCTCTGGAAGGGTGTAGAGCCTCCATTTTTGCACTCAGGTCAAAGTCTCACAGCCCTCTATCATAATCCAGAGTTTTGAGAAGATTGGAGAAACTTAATTTTTTGCCCGAAAATGAAAAAAAAACAAAAGGGGTAACACTGTCGTTTTTTTTTTCGGGTCGAAATTTTGACTTTCGATATCTCAGCTCTGGAAGGGTCTAGAGCCTCCATTTTTGCACTCAGGTCAAAGTCTCACAGCCCTCTATCATAATCCAGAGTTTTGAGAAGATTGGAGAAACTTAATTTTTTGCCCGAAAATGAAAAAAAACAAAAGGGGTAACACTGTCGTTTTTTTTTTTCGGGTCGAAATTTTGAATTTTGATATCTCAGCTCTGGAAGGGTGTAGAGCCTCCATTTTTGCACTCAGGTCAAAGTCTCACAGCCCTCTATCATAATCCAGAGTTTTGAGTAGATTGGAGAAACTTAATTTTTTGCCCGAAAATGAAAAAAAAAAAAAAGGGGTAACACTGTCGTTTTTTTTTTTCGGGTCGAAATTTTGAATTTTGGTATCTCAGCTCTGGAAGGGTGTAGAGCCTCCATTTTTGCACTCAGGTCAAAGTCTCACAGCCCTCTATCATAATCCAGAGTTTTGAGAAGATTGGAGAAACTTAATTTTTTGCCCGAAAATGAAAAAACAAAACAAAAGGGGTAACACTGTCGTTTTTTTTTCGGGTCGAAATTTTGAATTTTGATATCTCAGCTCTGGAAGGGTATAGAGCCTCCATTTTTGCACTCAGGTCAAAGTCTCACAGCCCTCTATCATAATCCAGAGTTTTGAGTAGATTGGAGAAACTTAATTTGTTGCCCGAAAATGAAAAAAAACAAAAGGGGTAACACTGTCGTTTTTTTTTCGGGTCGAAATTTTGAATTTTGATATCTCAGCTCTGGAAGGGTGTAGAGCCTCCATTTTTGCACTCAGGTCAAAGTCTCACAGCCCTCTATCATAATCCAGAGTTTTGAGTAGATTGGAGAAACTTAATTTTTTGCCCGAAAATGAAAAAAAAAAAGGGGTAACACTGTCGTTTTTTTTTTCGGGTCGAAATTTTGAATTTTGATATCTCAGCTCTGGAAGGGTGTAGAGCCTCCATTTTTGCACTCAGGTCAAAGTCTCACAGCCCTCTATCATAATCCAGAGTTTTGAGAAGATTGGAGAAACTTAATTTTTCGCCCGAAAATGAAAAAAAAACAAAAGGGGTAACACTGTCGTTTTTTTTTTTCGGGTCGAAATTTTGAATTTTGATATCTCAGCTCTGGAAGGGTGTAGAGCCTCCATTTTTGCACTCAGGTCAAAGTCTCACAGCCCTCTATCATAATCCAGAGTTTTGAGAAGATTGGAGAAACTTAATTTTTCGCCCGAAAATGAAAAAAAAACAAAAGGGGTAACACTGTCGTTTTTTTTTTTCGGGTCGAAATTTCGACTTTCGATATCTCAGCTCTGGAAGGGTCTAGAGCCTCCATTTTTGCACTCAGGTCAAAGTCTCACAGCCCTCTATCATAATCCAGAGTTTTGAGAAGATTGGAGAAACTTAATTTTTTGCCCGAAAATGAAAAAAAAACAAAAGGGGTAACACTGTCGTTTTTTTTTTCGGGTCGAAATTTTGACTTTCGATATCTCAGCTCTGGAAGGGTCTAGAGCCTCCATTTTTGCACTCAGGTCAAAGTCTCACAACCCTCTATCATAATCCAGAGTTTTGAGAAGATTGGAGAAACTTCATTTTTCGCCCGAAAATGAAAAAAAAAACGAAAGGGGTAACACTGTCGTTTTTTTTTTCGGGTCGAAATTTTGAATTTTGATATCTCAGCTCTGGAAGGGTGTAGAGCCTCCATTTTTGCACTCAGGTCAAAGTCTCACAGCCCTCTATCATAATCCAGAGTTTTGAGTAGATTGGAGAAACTTAATTTTTTGCCCGAAAATGAAAAAAAAACAAAAGGGGTAACACTGTCGTTTTTTTTTCGGGTCGAAATTTTGAATTTTGATATCTCAGCTCTGGAAGGGTGTAGAGCCTCCATTTTTGCACTCAGGTCAAAGTCTCACAGCCTATATCATAATCCAGAGTTTTGAGAAGATTGGAGAAACTTAATTTTTTGCCCGAAAATGAAAAAAAACAAAAGGGGTAACACTGTCGTTTTTTTTTTGGGTCGAAAATTTGACTTTCGATATCTCAGCTCTGGAAGGGTCTAGAGCCTCCATTTTTGCACTCAGGTCAAAGTCTCACAGCCCTCTATCATAATCCAGAGTTTTGAGTAGATTGGAGAAACTTAATTTTTCGCCCGAAAATGAAAAAAAATGAAAGGGGTAACACTGTCGTTTTTTTTTTCGGGTCGAAATTTTGACTTTCAATATCTCAGCTCTGGAAGGGTCTAGAGCCTCCATTTTTGCACTCAGGTCAAAGTCTCACAGCCCTCTATCATAATCCAGAGTTTTGAGAAGATTGGAGAAACTTAATTTTTCGCCCGAAAATGAAAAAAAACAAAAGGGGTAACACTGTCGTTTTTTTTTCGGGTCGAAATTTTGAATTTTGATATCTCAGCTCTGGAAGGGTCTAGAGCCTCCATTTTTGCACTCAGGTCAAAGTCTCACAGCCCTCTATCATAATCCAGAGTTTTGAGTAGATTGGAGAAACTTAATTTTTCGCCCGAAAATGAAAAAAAATGAAAGGGGTAACACTGTCGTTTTTTTTTTCGGGTCGAAATTTTGACTTTCAATATCTCAGCTCTGGAAGGGTCTAGAGCCTCCATTTTTGCACTCAGGTCAAAGTCTCACAGCCCTCTATCATAATCCAGAGTTTTGAGAAGATTGGAGAAACTTAATTTTTCGCCCGAAAATGAAAAAAAACAAAAGGGGTAACACTGTCGTTTTTTTTTCGGGTCGAAATTTTGAATTTTGATATCTCAGCTCTGGAAGGGTGTAGAGCCTCCATTTTTGCACTCAGGTCAAAGTCTCGTGGCCCTATATCAGAATCCAGAGTTTTGAGAAGATTGGAGAAACTAAATTTTTCGCCCGAAACGAAAAAAAACGAAAGGGGTAACACTGTCGTTTTTTTTTCGGGTTGAAATTTTGAGTTTCGATATCTCAGTTCTGGAAGGGTCTAGTGCCTCCATTTTTGCACTCAGGTTTAAGTCTCATGGCCCTCTATCAGAATCCAGAGTTTTGAGAAGATTGGAGAAACTTAATTTTTCGCCCGAAAAAAAAAACGAAAGGGGTACCACTGTCGTTTTTTTTTGGGTCGAATTTTTGAGTTTCGATATCTCAGCTCTGGAAGGGTCTAGAGCCTCCATTTTTGCACTCAGGTTTACGTCTCATGGCCCTCTAACAGAATCCAGAGTTTTGAGAAGATTGGAGAAACTTCATTTTTCACCCGAAAAAAAAAAAACGAAAGGGGTACCACTGTCGTTTTTTTTTTTCGGGTCGAAATTTTGAGTTTCGATATCTCAGCTCTGGAAGGGTCTAGAGCCTCCATTTTTGCACTCAGGTTTAAGTCTCATGGACCTCTATCAGAATCCAGAGTTTTGAGAAGATTGGAGAAACTTCATTTTTCACCCGAAAAAAAAAAAACGAAAGGGGTACCACTGTCGGGTTTTTTTTCGGGTCAAAATTTTGAGTTTCGATATCTCAGCTCTGGAAGGGTCTAGAGCCTCCATTTTTGCACTCAGGTTTAAGTCTCATGGCCCTCTATCAGAATCCAGAGTTTTGAGAAGATTGGAGAAACTTCATTTTTCGCCCGAAAAAAAAAACCCCGAAAGGGGTACTACTGTTGTTGTTTTTTGGGGTCGAATTTTTGAGTTTCGATATCTCAGCTCTGGAAGGGTCTAGAAGTCAAAATTCACGGAATTATCAACATTACGTGAGTTTTACTCCCAACACCCTTGACACGGCACAGCAGGGATGAACACATTGAGGAGAGTGTGCAGATGTCAGTTGCTGCGCCGGCATCTCAAATTGTTAATGTTAACAACAAAAGCGAGCATTGCGTGACTACATGTAATGTCTTTCCGATATTATCCTTGTTTTCTCGTGGGTCCGGTTGCTGTCTCTTTTTTTTTCTGTACTACTCCGAAGTCGGAATGAAGTGTTTTGCATTTTACAACGGATGAATCTGTCGCTGGTGATTGTTGTTTGAACCTTTCTGGATCTGCCAACAAATTGATTGTTTAATTATATCAAGTGCTATGAGAAAAGGCTAAATCTCCACCTTCAAAATCCTCACACGCAATAAAGCCTACTAGCTGAGTCTCCTCCTTTAAGTGTACGGATGTCACGTCGAAAAATCTCCTGCGTAAACAAACCAGTACCACTGGAATTAAAAACATTATTACAAGCATACCACTTTGAATCGAGCTAAGGCAAACAGATAGTTTTGAACACTGGCTGGTAATGTATTTTCTCAAATATGGATTTTGGATAATTTTTAACCCCCAAAAAGCTACAGACTGCAGCTTTAAACACATTTTATATAACTCAATAACAATTAAGGGTTTTAAACTATTTTTAAACATTCCAAATAGTAACATGGTTGTAAAAATTGCAAACTTCATCATTTTTTAAAAATAATAATATAAATTAATAGTCAATATTTTCTGAAAGTCAAGTAAAATAGTATTTTTATTAGTATTTTAAAATAGTATTGGTAACACTTTATGGTAAGGGTACATGAATTATCATGAATTCATGTATAAATTAATGCATGAATTATGCATTCATTCATGCATTATTTCTCATGAATCATCAGGAACCAACACAAGTTCAACGTTTTTCATTCATGACTTCATGAATGAACAACACCTTAATTAAAACATTAACTAAGATATACACATCACCATGAATTATGATTTATTATGCATGATCATGATGTTTTCTTTGTTCTTTGTCTAGGTCAGTGACCTAGTCACCACTTTAGTTAAGGGGCCACACACACGATGAAGTCATTAATAGATTAATGCTTAGTTAATGATGACTATTGGACAGACACCATAATAGACCAATCACAGCTCATAGCACACACATTCTGTAAATCAAATACAGAAGTCATCATTAACTAAGCATTATCTATCAATGACTTCATCATGTGTGTGGCCCCTTAACTAAAGTGGTGACTAGGTCCTTTGAAACACTGATGAACAATGTGCTATTGAAAGGTGGCATAACTGTGAACAAAGAAAACATCATGATCATGCGTAATAAATCATAAATCATGATGATGTGCTCATCTCAGTTAATGTTTTAATTAAGGTGTTGTTCATTCATGAAGTCATGAATGAAAAACGTTGAACTTGTGTTAGTTCCTGATGATTCATGAGATATTAATGCATTAACTTATACATGAATTCATGATAATTATTGTACCCTTACCGTAAAGTGTTACCATAGTATTTTATTATTGCCTATTTCTATTCACAGACAGTCCCTTTCTTTGCTGTCGGGTTGGGGATTGGGCAGAGAGTGAGAATTCTAAACATTTCACATGAATTGCATGACAACCCATGGTTCCAGAGTGATTTGATATACCAGCCCTCTGAACATTTGTCTTCCTTCCCGAGTCAAGATGTTCAGATATCCTGTGGGCGTTTCGTTTTGTTGGGGGTTGTTCAAGGGCAGTGTGGAAGTGTGTGCCGACCCAGACGATGCATATAGGTGGCAATGCAACGACTGTGCTCCAAATAAACGAGGGTTACTTCACTCCCTGAGTTACTCATTACCCCCTCAGCTTGAGCTGATCAGTGGGGCCACACACAATCTGTGCCACAGAACTACATCACTCAGAATTACAATATCACTCATTCTCATTCATGAATCCCCTTGATTAATTATTACCTATTTCGGCTATTTTTAAAGATATAACTCATAAAAACATTTATTTTTTTCTGTGGGACAGCACAATGGGCTCTATGCACGGCGGTATTTCCGGTGAAGGATTAAGGATGCTCGATAACGTAGAGTCCGATGCAATACCGAGAATTTATATTGAATTTTATACTCCATGGTTATAATAAAGAAACGTTAGTCACAAAAACAGATAAAACAGACACCCCTCATTGTGTTTATGCTTCTTTTTAAAATTATATTAAATAAACATAACTATATATAAAATTACATCTAAACGTATGTACGTTTCGTTTCAAAGACGGGAGGACGGTAAATTTTGAAGACTCTGCCATAATCCCGTTTTCCTCTGTTCTTCTCCGCTTAAATCTCCACAACCGGAAATGGACGAGAATCCTTGCGTCAAATGTGGAACTTATGCGTGCATATAGCCCAGTTGGACATATGAAGAAAATCTCTATTTTCAACCATTTAAGCATATTTTAGCATCCTTTGCTCCAGGTTTTTCCCCAGTGTCTGCTGATCGTAACAAACTTGGCCACTTATTCACCGCATACACATATTGGGAAACCCAAACATTACTCTGTACATCTGGCAGCTTTATTTTTCAGGTAACACAAGTAAAATCCACAAATTCAACCCATTAGACAGGAATGTTTTTCCCCATTTTGTGATGCTGGCTGACAATAGTCTCTGAAGGTTGTTGAGGGTCAAAGCATTTACTTTTCACTCACCTTGTTTGTCATCACAGAACAATCGAGAATAAAAAAGCAACACAACTGCAGATGTGGTGGAGTGCTCAAGGGATGGGGACGCAGAAATCTGTCGTCAGCATTGGAGACGATTGACGGACCGGACCCTTGTGCTCGTTTTGATTGGCTGAGACAAACAGTGAGTTAGGAAATATGATTAAGCTGCTTGAATTCACATGAACAGAAAGTGCTTTGTTTACCAGGGTGTTTTGTGCTTCTTTTTTTCTTCCATTTGCAATAAGCAGTTTGGTGCAGTATTTCAAAACCCCCATATTAACAGGTGAAGTATACAAGAACTGCTCAATGATCGTGGCCTTCATCAAGATTCTTTAACCGCTGCTGCTCTTCACATCTGTGCCATTTTCTTAGCAAACGTGCACTCGAGGACTGCTGGGATGAAACAGCCTGTGGGATGTACATCTGAACAATACAGCCACATTACAAAAATAAAGAAGTCTCTGTAACCCTCTGAAGCCCGTGAAAGAGCTCATCATTGACACCTTTAGTCTGTTACATCTTACCACTTGTTCCTGTGCTTTAATCAAACATCTATCCGGCACAAGACACACTTCTATCCGGGTGAATGTACAGCACACGTACCAACACCATCCATTCGAAAGAGCTGGGAAAAATAGATATTAAAATATGAATGATGAACAGGTAGTTTTTTTTTTTTTCGCTCGCTTTGAAGATAGGGGGGTTTATCTTACACGGGCACAATCTTCAGTCCAAAATATAAGAGAGAGAAACACACACACAATTATTTAAACGCTTGAAATCAGTCATTGTGAACATCCAAACAATGAATCACTAAATTGCGTTGAGGAATGGAGCAGGGTTTCATATATTTAAAGAGTTTTGCTGTCCTCTCTGAACGTTTTGCTGTGATGTGGAAGTTAAAACTCATGAACACACGCACGCACGCTGTCCCAGTTCTGTAGTGCTTTGATTGGTTGCTTGATTTTAAAGTTGGAGAGCCAGCAGCAGGAAGGGGAGGAGCCACATGAGCATGGCCAGGTGGGCTGCAGCAGGACTGGAGTCATACAGATCAGGGGTCGGGAGCGTGGAGTCGCCCCACAGTCTGTCTCTCTCATTCATCTACAGAACAAAAAGAACGGGTGAGAGCTTTAGACACATGATATGCTTTTTATGCTCGATCTTTTTCACTTTGTTATTACGAATTTTATCGTTTTATCATCTAGTCCTGTCCTTTCTAACAGACACAGCACTTAGATAGATGCATGAATAAAGCTATACAAGATCAAATAATGTGCACCTGATTATAAATACAGGCTTAGTTGCATAAATGATTGGCGCTCTGAGAGCACAATCCTCTCAAAATTCAATTTTGAATGATTGCGGCATTGTGTCGCAATGTAAAATATGTGTCTTGATTGAAACAAGCTGAGAATTAGAAAATAACAAAAATAAAGTCAGTATACAGTAAGGTGCTTTGCCAGTCTTAACTGGTCTCCCAATCTGATCCAAACCCCTCTAAAACCGTAAATCCAGACTAGTGTGCGTGTGCTACTTGGCCAAGCAAGGAAACAAGCAACAGTAATCATGTAGGATGGTTTTCTGTAAGCAGAGAGACAAACACATACTGTATATATGGTTTTGTTCAGACTGACATACAGTAAAAGGCATATCTGACTCTAATTCATGTAATTGTTTGAAAATTGAAAAAAAATGACACACCCAAACCATATGTGATTTGGGTAACACTTCAGTTTAGGATTCAATTCTCACTATAAACTAGTTGCTCATTATCATGCATATTACTAGGATATTGGCTCTTTATTGGTACTTATATTAATGCCTTATTCTCCATGACCATATTCAACATACACATTCCTACCCAATACCTAAACTTAACAACTATTAATGAGCAGTAATTAGTCATAATAGTTAGTTAATGTTAAGAGTTGGACCCTAAACTAAAGCGTAACAATGATTTGAAATCCGAATAAAATGGTATACTTTTTTTTCTCTTTTTCTTTATCAAGACTTGTATTTTTAAGTCTTTGTGGGGATGCAATGTCATACACAATGCAAATCTGTTTTCTCTTACAAGAAAGCTCTGACTGGGATGAAAAGAGAATGTGAAAGAGGATTTTTGATTTGATTTTATACTGGCAGACTAATCGGTATAAAGGCTTGTACCTGTGTGGGCATCTGTGGACGCAGAATGTTCTGCTCGGTCTCCATGGCAGAACCAATGGTGGTGGTGGTCGTCTCGGTGCTGGTAACCAAGACCTGGTTGTAAAGATGAGTATTGGAGCCTGGAGCTTGGTTGGTCGCAGATTTCAGGTCTGTGTCGTTCCCGAAAGCCAGAATGGCGTTCTCTGTTTGAAGGGAGGGGAAAAAGTCACATTCACCATCCTGCCTTTTGCAGATGAACATGTCTGGAAGGCTGTTATGCCTCAGTAGGCTTTCTCTTTCAGACATGTCCCCTTTTTTAAAAAATGGGTTTGGATTTCGTCAACATGCTTTTCTACAATAAAAACAACAAAACACACTCGGGGGAACCAAACAACGAGTGGCTTATATATAAATGATGTTGACAGAACAGCATTCAAGATCACAAGCTCCGTCATCTGATTCATGTTCTAAATATAGTCTATTTCTATAGTTGACCATACATTACCAATTGGCTAATCCTGCCCTCCAGAAATATATATGCACTGTATATAAACCCACTTATATTTCCTAACGGCTTGGCATTTGTCCTCATTTCTTTGCCCATGTTTTCCATTTTCTTTCTTATCTTTTATTTTAATTTGGTGTTTTCCCTTGGGAAAGACTTGATGCATAAAATGGAGTGTGTACTTGAGTGAGCCTGTGGGTTTGAAAGACATTTGATTACTCCAGTATCTTTATGCTTGATGTTCTTACCTATAGTAACACCTATGTATTCATTAATTTTAAAATCTTCTACAGTCAGCCATGTACCGGCAAAATTATCTTCTATATTAAACCTAAATCCAGATTTCAAAACACACTCCTCTTCATTTTCCCCTTTTTATTGGCTATATATGAGTTCATCTGAGAGTTACAGTGACAGGCCATATGAATGATAATAATCTGAATTGATTAAGTCTCGTCTAGTAGGTCACTTGTCTGAAATGACAGTGGCGTGAAAGTCACCTCAATTAAGATACGTCTTGGAGGACGGCACTGGTTATGAACTCGGCTTGGTATTCATTTCTGGTGGTGATTAAAGTGTTTTGAGGGAAAAAAAATGAAAGATTAGATTTATGAATGGTGAACAGTGGTGTGGTTGAGTAAATTTTCTTTCTTAATTTGAACACTAATTGCTTAATCTTTGTGATCTTAACAGGAGATGAAGCAATAGAAAGAAAGAGTAACTTCCAAAGAATACCTTATAATGTAAATATAGTGACTCTTTACTATTATTATAGTAGGATCCTTGTAAAGCATATCACAACCTCAACCTAATTTTAAATTTTTATATATATTTTTAAATTCTTTTTTATTTTATTTACCTTTAAATTATTAGATTTGATCAATAAATAATATAATATAATTTAAGCACAAAAATAACTCAAAATATTATATTATTTATTGATCAAATCTGGTAATTAAAGGTAAATAAAATAAAAAAGAATAAAAAACTTGGTAAATCTGTAAAAAAAAAAAAAGGTATAATTTTAGGGCTTCGTGTCATTTTGACCCACAAGGGAAGGACTTGTTACAGGATGTGAGGAAAGGATTGAAAATAAAATAAAAATATTACTAAAAATAATGTATAAATTATGCGTTTTAAATCGTTGCAAATAGTATTATTTATTGCAGTTATTTTCAGATATTTTCAAATATTTGAGGCTAATGAATTGGAAGTCTTGCACATTCAAAGAAAATAGCTTACTTCCATGTTGCAAAATAAGGTCGATACAAAAGAAACTACGTCCTTTGTGAATTTTGAAAAGATGGGGCTATAGACAAGCATTTTTAGCAAGTTAACATTCATTTTAATGTTATGAAAATAATTTCTGTTAGTTAGCCTTCACCCCAGCCCACCTAAAGCCCTCATTATCTGACATTCATTTCATATCATAAACAGTCATAAAACAACATGATGAAAGTGTTAGCAGTGGAGTAATATAGAGGAGTGTATACATGGTGTGAAGCTGATTAGTCTCTGAATGTTTAGCAAGACGCCATGGGTTGATGCTAATTGAAGCTGCCCACTCGTAGCATAGCTGAATTACAGCAAGGAAACAACCTAATATAGTGTCTAAACAGAATACAGCGTGCTAAACAGATCTGTTCAAACACCTTTCATGACAGCTGCGTTCCATATCCACAGCGACTTCATTAAAATACACCGTTCAATTTTGAGACTGAGTTTGGTTGATATGTGCTGTATAAACAACCAGATTTGAAGACTAGATGTCTAACAATGCTAGCACTCTTGGAATTGCGATCACATTTGAGAACTGGCGCTAAATCCTTGAGTAAAATTAACAATAAAGAAAATCTTGTTATTTCTTATATCTCAATTCCATTACGAAAATTTGAGTCACTCCTGTTAGTAAATCAATCTCAAACAATAATTGTGCCCAATGTAAAAGCGAATTGTCACTCTCTATCATGGCTAAAAGAATATGTATGAATGTTATGATGGAGAGGGAGACAGATGACAAAGCCTATAAAGAGGTTTAATCAGTGATGTGGAACATATGGTTCCAGTATTCTTACTCTCTTATTTGTCTCACTCTCTCTCATAGATGAAGGGCAGGACGGATTTGTGGACGGAGGTGTGAATGGCTGCAGCTAGCAGTGGGGAGTTTGCAGTGAATGCTTAGAAGAAGTGATTCCTCTCTGAACCCCTGGCTGTAGAAGCAACTGACCATTTGATAAGCTCCGCCCCTCTTGGATACGGTTGCTCACTCAGACTAAAGAGATTCAGGAAACTACCATAAGATAAGTTAGCATTAGCTACTAATTTTAATAGCAATTGCTGAGCTGCCACAGGAAACATTTGCTTGTAGACTCGCAGTTCTGGACAGAATAGTTTTTGAGCCAATCATATGGGTCATTAACGTCATGTCAGTAATTACTCCACAGAGCCGCAGAAAAATGATGGCAGCGCTGACTGGCTGATTAATTCGGTGAAAAAGTTAAGTGCATTTCACCTTTCATTTCACCAAAATTATATACTATCCACCTTATTTTTAAAGTAAAAGCAGAATGTTCAGGACTTCCGTTGTTATCTACTTACAGTCATTATAGCCGTACAAAAGTTTTACTGTTACTGGCAATTTTCGGAGCAGCTAGCAATAGCAAGCCAGCTTTGAAAGCACGAGACCATCTGAGCACTCTTCAAAGCCACGCCTTCTTCAAAACGGACCGAATGCAATGATTGGACATTTTATGGTCAACAGATGATATATATATATATATATATATATATATATATATATATATATATACATTTAGACCACTTAAGTGGTTGTTATCAGGACATCAAGTGACTTTCATCCAGCATAGCAAAATTTGTTCCTGGAACAAATCGCCTACCCTCCCTTCCACTTTTGTACATATTTATTTACCTATAGTGGCCAATGAATTTGAAATCTTGCACATTCACAGAAAATAGCTTTCGCTAATAAGATGGAAAATATGATGTAATTTAATATTAATGATAAATATTTTGCTTGCTAAAAACAATCCTTATTTTATTAGAATGTTATTTGTTTTATTTATAACTATATTTATTAGTATTTTTTTAAATTGAAGAATACAATGGATGGACAAAGAATGGATACATGGATGAATGATATAATTTTCTTTAAAATGGACTCATAAAGTGGTAAAAATTAAATGGATATTCTTACACGAGCTAAAAAAAAAAAAGTGTGAAATTGCAAAGCTTTTTTTTTTTTTTTTTTAAACAGATTACATTTATGCAGTAAATATGATTAAACACTACAGACTGCTTCGGTTTGGAGGTAAAAGATAGCAAAGCACAAAACTGTTCCTAACGTTTTTGCCACTAGTTACTCAGAATGTTTAGTTACTAACTTGAATCAATACATTAATTATGACTAGCATTGCACACACAAACTGCTTACCACCAAGAGTCAGTCACTCTTCCTGCACATTTCTAATCAAAACAATCCTCACTCATTCCAGACCACATTGAAAGCGCTCTAACGAAAAATAACCTTCACGTTTTTACTACATTAGTGAATCACTTCCATATAATTCCAGTTCTCCTGGCTGTTGGCCCACTGACTTCAGCTCTTTTTTTTCTGCAGTCTGACAGAATGAAGAAATCCTTGTAATACCTCTCTCCAGTATTTCATCGTCGTCCCAGGGGTGCGCTGATGGTTTGGGGGCCGGTGTAGCCAGCGAAACCGGTGCAGTAACAGCTGAGGTGGGGACTAGCCTCAATGGACTCACTCTCAAAAAGCTCTTTCAGCGGTTTGCCTCTATCCTGTGCTACTTTTGTCCTGTTTGCTACTCTCCGGCTGTCTCCGCTCCATTAGTTTTACTGCAGGGAGCCAAATTACGCTCAATTACCAAGACACCAGAGGCTGTGCTTAGGCTTGAATCAGCACACATGCACACCAACCCAGCACTCCGGACTGCCTCCAGACCCACAGATAGAATAGGGAGGGATGGCAGAAACTTGACGCTGCAGTTTATCTAAATGCCGGAAATACCTTTTAGGAGCAAGCGCTTCTGGATCAGAGCTGGAGCTAATCTCCGAGATCTCAGCGGTCAGACGGTAGCACAATCCCACCTGTGAAATGGATGTGTTTACATGGCTGTGTTTGTTATTAGTGGCTCAGAGATGCAGTGGGCCGTGAGCAGAGCACACCACTGAAGATATCCTGTGCTGTTAATGCCTCATTACCGACACGCATTGAAACTTCATTACGTTACATCAAGAGAGTTTTCTCTCAGCGCTGCTGATTACACAATAATAGTGCTGACTGTGAAGAACAGGGATGCAAATATGTCTCTCTGCTGACACTTGTATGGTTTCACCTGGGTCTATTTTTGTCAACTGAAGTATATGAGTGTACACCGAGTGTGAGACTGTCCCTGTGTCCATATGAGCTTCCCTGCTACACACGCAAAAGGCAGTATGTGAATTGAGTTGGATGCAGAATACTCTGCATTTATGAAATTTAGTAGGTGAGCAAAACCCAGATGACGTCCTGCATCTGCTGGGATTCTGAAGCAAGGAAACAATGGACATTTTGCTTTCCCATGAGGCCACTGAAGCAGAAGAGAAGTTGAATTCAAATTGAAATCATGAAAACTATGGGGCCAAATGCTTCGTCGTGAGTAAAAACACCTGAGTAAAGGTCTGCTCTAATAGCAGTTTTGCACTTGACCACTTATCTACTTTCATTACATACTTTCCTGTATTTCGCCCAAGTGTTTATATGGATGTGAAGACAACTTAAAATACATTTTTAAACATCTGTTTAGTAGCCCGCACATAACTAAGTGATTAGAAAGCAGTTGCAAATTTTACAAAATACACTATAAATGGCATTGTTGACAGAAAATAAAAACATAAGTTGTATCGTGTATAAGACACATTTTATTTTTACATTCAAAAATAATGGCTAATACCAGTAAATAAAACAAAACATCTGCAAGCATTATAAACTCTACATTATAAAGGTATTTACAATCTGTAAAAAATAGTACTCATCTCTGCTCCAATAAAATGCTCAACACTTTACATTTTACTACCAAATATAGGTAATATCTAATTAATTTAACTTACAGTTCACTGGAAGACATTTCATGACATCTAGCGATTTTAGGGCAGGTGAGTTTCTGAACACTATGGATAATGGGATACGCTTTGCAATATTGATTTCTTGTGTGTTAAGAGCACTGAGCTTTGGCATTTTTTAAGACCTGGGATAGTCTGCAGACTGCAAGTGTGGGTTTTGGGACAGTCATACTATTGTTTTCACAGTTGTTGTTAGGGTGTCAAAGAAAAGACAAAGCCAAGATGGTGGATGTCTGGGACAGTATTTATAATACACATCTGCAAACCAATTAAAGGTTGCAAAGTAATTTCTTCACTGAAGACAGTGAATTTAAATGCAGTCAGTTTCTGTGAATTATTTAAAAGTAAAGATACTACTAACTTAACTGCATTTTTAATTAATTGAGTTTTCTTTTTTTTAAATGGTGAAGCCGCATACTGTATATAGGCACAACATTTGGTTTGAAACTTGCTTCACAAGTGTTAAAAAAGTATGCTCTATATATGATGGTATGTAGGATGAATGAAATTCAGATATACCACATCCATCAAATTGTCACCGTGACCGGTCACTGCCTTTACAAAATCTTCTCCCATGAGACAGTAAAGTGTCCATCAAACTTTTTGCCTACTGATATATGAATACTCTGTGAATTCTGACATACTCTTGGCTCACATGCTTTTTTGCCCCCTATATAGTATGGAAGAAAGCATATTTGGATGCAGGGCATGTCTCTCTCCACGCACAAAGGGGAATATCCAACAATGACCAAAATATTTATGTGTGTTATAGAACAGGGAAGAAGTTTTTACTCACTTAAGCAATTGTTGTCATGAAAATGGCTGAGGAAGTGGTTGCACTGATCTCGGAAATTCCCACTAGCCACACAGGAGCACCACGGTCCCACATTGGATGTTGAGTTATCTAGGTAGTTTGGAGTGATAATGCTACCTATAGGGAGAGAGAAAGAGAGAAATAACACAGAACATCAGTTGTAAAAGCATCAGTACCAGTATAACGGTATCCCATAAATGTATTCATCTGTCATACGTCTTGTATTATGGGAAAATATCTTCTTTGTCAGATGTGCAGAGATTCAAACTTTATTTGGCTTTTTCACAAAATAGGGTATAAAAAGATATTTTTTTCTTTCTTTTTTCTACATATACTATAGAACCCTGATTTGTGTGTTTTTTTAAATAAATAAAATTAATAACAAGGTTTCAAATAACAAGGTAGCTTTTAAGAAACCTGTGCAAATTAAGTGGTCACGCAGCATTTATAGGTTATATTGATTTTTTTTTTAACTATTTATGAAATTAGCCATTTTTGTTTAAATGGTGACAAAACTGAGGTTCATGCTTATTGGTTTTCTTCATCAGCTCTATAAGGCTGGCCAAAGAACTCATTGATGATTCTGTCCTTGAGTTTAAGAAGAAATTAAAGAATCTATGATTGAGCTTTGATTCTGAAAATGTTGTAAAGACTTATTTTTTTATCTTAGAGATATTGCAAATTTCTATTCTCATGCTATCTCTTTCAGTTGCAGAAAAGCTTATAATACATTTGTTTTTATTGCATTAATGCGCTTCTTAATGGGCTATCAAGACGGCATACTCACTACAGTATGTTCAAACCTCTATGGCTAGTCTTCGCTCTTCTCAGGATGGTCTGTTGGTTGTCCATTAAACATGGATTTTTAAAACATATTTGAAAACATATTTTTATTTCTTGTTGTTTCAATTCACCAATGCGATTGTTGATTTATTTTATGTTTAATTGTATTATTCATGTGGTCAACACTCCTCCAGCTGACTGACGCACATCAGCACAGAGACACTTTCACATTACTGAAGATTAAATATTTGAACGCAATCACTCAGTTTTACTCTATAGGCCCTCAGCTAAGACAGATATGAAAAGCTGTCAATCTTTATCTTGTGTGTGGGTTATATAGGTGCGCTACAACATTGATTGCAGAGGATATATTTCTGTAGCTCTTAGAACTGTCTTTGTTCAGTAGGGAGGGAAAATGACTGCTTTTTCAGCGTGTGAGTGAGTGTAGAAGCTGTCGGCTGAAAGCGGGAAAAGTGGAGGTGCTGCACTCTAGAACACTATGGTCTGATAGGGACCTGTTTAAACACATTGATTTCTTTTGTCCCAGAACACAAAAGTGCAACATCTTCACAACCGCGCTCGGAAAATACTGCCGTAATGACTAAAAGCCAGGGCAGAGTGCTTGTTCTCATTTTTTTCTTTCCGCTATCTTTTTCTTGCCATTTCTCACTTCTAGATTTGTTAATGTCACAAACTCTTCTGTGGTTCTCTTTGCTAGCAAATATCATATGGCATCCTTGACGTCAAACATCATGGCTTATTTGAATATAACGGATGTGAAAACTGTTTGAAAGCGACAGTGCAGAGGAATTTTTTTATTTGTGTGTGTGCTCAATGTTTGTTTCTGATATTAGCTGTGTTATTTTAGTGTCACTAAGTTAATAGCTATAGTAATTACTAATTATAGTAATTAACAATACTATAATTAGTATTATAGTAAAGTTTGAGTAATTGTGTTGTGTACTTTGTCATTTTCATTACTTTTTAAAAATATGTCTTTATAGTTTTTTATTTCAGTTTTAGTTATTTTGGCAAATCAAGTTAACCTACATGAAAATGAGAAATGTTGAATGAATGAATGATGAATGAGGTATCGCTGTATTTCAAGTATCGGTATTTTAGGCACAAAACTGCAACAGTGGGCCTCTATTTATGACATGATTTGCATCATTGCATGCTCCTGGTCACATTTATTATAGTGAAATGTGTCTCATAGCTGCTTGTCTCCAAATAAATGACTTTCGTGGAGCAACCCACATTGTTTTTCTTGCAATTAGATCTTGCAATACATCCACAGGCAAATGCTGTGAACAATTCTGCTCAAAACTTTCAGTGGAAGATGGAATCTTCTCATCCTGAATCATTACTTGGTCATTGTGGTAATCGACTTCTGCAAGTTGTCATAGTGGTACTCACGTCAATGACACAAATGTACTGCAGATCACACCCACAAGTAGTCAGGTTTATACCAAGCTACAGAACCAGATAACAACTTAAAGCAGGGGTGTCCAAACCTGCCCCTACAGTAGATTGCACTTACAGAAAGGTGTGTTGGGGACTGGTTGGAGCTAAACTCTGTAGGATTGGGCCTTCCAGGAGCAGTTTATTCTTAAATTACTACTATTAGTATGTCTTTTATGGGTTTATCTCCACCAAAAGTGTAAACATTGAGCCTTACAGGGCAGGCACCATCTAAACATTAAGAGCAACCCACTCAGATCCATCAATCTCTTTCCAGCTCAACCAATAGCACGAGTTTGAGGCATAGCTACTGTAGTAGGTGGGGCCAGAAGCTGTTTTGCCGGTGTGGAACTATGGGAATACACATTCAGCTTTGGTTATAGAGGTGCAAGCCAAAATTCAATGCATTTAGACCTCCAAAATTTTAGTGTTTCACAAAGTTTGATGCCTTTTTTGCATGCTGGATATGAGCTTCAGGGCCAAATCCTGACTGATGGCGATCCATTCTTGCCTTTGACCTCAGAGTTGATCAGAATTTGTGGGCTTCTGCTTGTCCATTCACGTTTTTAGGACTGACCACAAGTTCTGTCACAAGTGTTTTTGGGCAGAATTGGGAGAGAGCCCACTCCCTTGGATGAAAAGCAACCCCACATATGGTCTTGTGATGCTTCACTGTTGGCATGACACAGGACTCAGAAAAGCTTTCACCTTTTCTTCTTCAGATAATCGATTTTCCAGGTGTCCCAAACAGTCAAAGTGGCTTTATCAGGAAAATAACTTTGCTCCAGTCTTTTGCAGTCTAATCCTGGTACTTCCTGTAGAATTTCAGCCTTTTTCCTTGATGTAATTCTTAGAAAGAAGTGTCTTTTTTGCTGCCCTTCTTGACACCAGGCCATTGGCCAAAAGTAAGTCTTCCCCTCACTCAAACCCACCTGCTGTAAAACTGTAAGTTGGTATTTGTTTATGTACCTTGGTGTAAACCCGATCTGCAATATACGTGTCATCAATGTGAGTACCCTGCAACCATGACTACTAGCAGAAACTGATTACCACTATTAAGTAACTATTCAGAGCGAGAAGATACCAGCTTCAATTAAAACTTTAGAACAGTACTTTTCACAGCATGTGTGCACAGCATGAAATGCAAGAAAAATGATGTGGGCTGCTCTCTGAAGGCTTAAAAGCTTAGTTCGCCCCAATGTTATGGCCAAAAACATTTGAAACATTCTTCAAATATCTTTTTTTTTTATTCCACATAAGAAAGAATGTAGGGATGGGACGATTTCCGCGTTCACTATAAACCACGATAAAATGTACTGACGGTTAGTAGTGCTGTATTATCGTTTCAAATTTAATTATCATTAAAACGCATTACAGCGTACAAAACTCATCCGGACAAGATCATCACAACAATAAAAGTCTGTAAATAATAAATCATCTCTGATTTCATTTTCAATACAATCAAAAACAGAGATGCAAGAGTCAATACGGCAAATTATATTTGAATGAAATGAGAGCGCGTGACACTGTGTAATGTGTTGCTATTGACGATGTTCATTATAAGGAAATGCCTCCCACAGTATAGAATCTTGATTTAAAAAGTGAATAGAGCTGCTTGTTTTATTTGTTGTTTGTAGATTTATTACATATAAAAAAGAATGTCAGGTTTGTAATGAGAGTGGGTAAGTGATGGCCACATTTTGTGTCTGCATCACATGCATTGTTGATAAGGTTTAGTAAACCCGCAAGAGCATGTGTGTATCCCAAAGATCTTCCCCTCCCATAATTGTACCTGTCATGGCATAAGCGAAGCTTGATAAGATTGTAATGCCCATAATTCTAATCTATCTGACTGGTGGATGTGATGAGCCAGGTTGGACTACGTTGCCCAGATTTCTCACCTATCAGACCGGTGTAGGCAATAAGGCAGGCTCCGTAATTTTCTTGCTGGCAGCCGCTGGCAGTAAGCTCGGAGGGTTGGCAGTCATGCTGGAACTGAGCCCAGCGAGACCTGTGGGAACCACAACAACACATCCATCATCCAGCCAGTCAGCAAATCCTCAGAAACACACATTCCCACAAACACTTTACGCTATACGCGCACTGTAGGTGGGGCTACACGCTCTGTTATGTTTTGTCCTCTTCTGTTCTGTTTAAAAAGCTTTACACCAACAACACTTTCAGTCTCTTTTTCTCCTTTTTTTTAAATCCCCACCTACATATACACTGTCCTGATCCATTTGTTTTGCTCTCATTTTAATCAGAGACATGACTGCAATTCAGAGTTCTGGAGAACTGCCAGATATTCAACCGACTGAAAGCGTGGCAACAACCGACCGGGACCATTTACATGCAGGTCACATTCTGCCAGTCCTCTGGTCACCGATCAATCATTTAACCAGGTCAGTCTCAGAGGAATCACCCACATTCCCTGCTGATTTCTTATGCTAACTGGCTGTTGTGCTTATAAGTGATCTCCTTTTGTGTAATGTGTTGTGTCAGCAGAGTGCTTGCCCGGTGCAAGCGCAATGGTTGATCGATGGCAGAGACCAATGAAGGCCTATGTGTTTGTGATGTAAAAAGAGGAGGCTCAAATATGACCAAACTCAGCTCTATTGAGAGCCTTGTCGAGTGACTGCAGCTGTCAGACTTAGTCTTAAATGTGATCTACAACTATCTCTCTATTTCTCAATAGTGAACATATAAAGTAACAAGGAGAATCAGTTTTATTTGTGTTTATGATGTACTGTACAGTCTTCCAGAGCCATAATCTTGGTTTTGTGTGTTATTGCGTTTTAAAATCAGCACCGCCACAAGGGGTGCTATAGCATACATTTTTTCTATGGCCCTTTTTCTCATCTACACTAGCAGAATTTATTCAGAAAGGCAGTGGTGGAATGTAACGAAGTACAAATACTTTGTTACTTTACTTAAGTACATTTTTCACGTATCTTTACTTTACTTAAGTAGAATAAATAGTGCATACTTTTTACTTTTACTTCGTTACATTTTGCAGCAATTATTATACTTTCTACTCCACTACATTTCTACAAATTCTGTTACATTTTCGTTACATTTTCTGATCAGTTTTTCCCCCTGCCAAAACGTAATCTGACCATCCGTTCATTGCACGTTTGTCTCACCAGTGACGTTTGGCTGCCATAGATATATCAACCCGGTCACACTAAATGCGTCTCGCACGCAGTGTGTTTATTGTGCCATTTATACGCGAAAATTTGTTTTTATGTGCATAGGAAACGTTTGGTTAGGATTATGGCAAGCCAAGAGGTTCAGAATTACACCATAAATAAATCGCGTTTACTGCCAAACATGGTTATTAATATATAGTAAGGATAAGCATGATGTGCCTATTGCCTAATTGCTAGCTTGTTTCAGAAATCGTGACAACAATTTTTTCCATAATTATTGAACTTATAGGAGTATTAGGTGGAACGATTTAGAATGAAATGTTTTATTAATCATTAGAAAAAATAGACATTAAGAGAATACATTTTTATGCAAGTACTTTTACTTTTAATACAAAGTACGTTTGAAATCAGGTACTTTTTACTTAAGTATGGTTGTCATTGTGTTACTTCTACTTTTACTAAAGTAAATATTTATCTGTTTATTTGTACTTTTACTTAAGTACTGAGATTCAGTACTTCCTCCACCACTGCAGAAAGGATACATTAAATATTTGAAATTAATGCTGTTATTTTTGAACTTTCTAATAATCAAAGAACTGTGAAAAAATGTACCACAGTTTAAACTTTTAAACAGAATTGTATTTGTTTGTAGAAAGTGTTTGGCCAAAATCATAACTTTTCCTTAAAATGTCTTTAGAAGTTTATGTGAAGGTTTAATTGCAAAACACAGCTGGTCTCTGGTTTTATGTGATCTTAACCCTTGTTGTGCAATAAAACAACTTTTTATTATTTTAAATTTAGTTTATATCATTTTAAATTTATATTAATTTTTTCAGACCTTGACCTTGTGAACCTTTATATATTGCATCCTACAATGCACAGTGCTGCAGCCTGTCTTCTACAATCTTCAATGTCCTCAAAAGAGCTTGATTATAATTATAATGGCTGTTAACACACACAATACTCACTTGCACACATAGTCGGCCTCACAAACTCGAAGCTGGACCATGCAATTGGGTTTTTCCCTTTCTTCATAAGAGCACGCAGGCACAATGGTCTGCCGTCGACGCTCTGCGCATGCAGTGTCGGTGCACGGACAGAAGAGTAGCTCATGCGTGTAGTCCGGTGGCACGCGGTCGAAGAACTTTCTCAGTGCTTTGTTGCAGCGAACACGGTTACAGGGCCCGGCTAACGCTGACGGGGCGATGCACCCCGAAACGTACTCCGTTCGTAGCTTCTGACACGTCTCGTCAACGTTACAGGCCTTGGCGGCGTCCAAACAACGGTTCACAATTGTCATGCCCACCTCAGACTCTAAAAGGAAAGAGAGAAGCTTGGGATTTTAGGGTTTAAAGAGATTAACGTGTTACACTTGCCTCCGTTGGAGTACAAACAAAGAGCTACTTGGAGTGGCTGCAGACATGCAGTCGCTGTCCAGTGCTGAAACTGAAGCCTGTAAACAAGATATCACAGAATACCAAACCACAACTGCAAAATTTGGCATTACCAAGTGCAAACTCGCATAACATGCGTTGTACACCAACTCAATCTCATAAGAAAACTAGGGCTGTGCAAAAATGAATTGCGATTAATCGCATCCAAAATAAAAGTCTGTGTTTACATAATATATTTGTGCGTGCTGTATATAATTATTGTGTATATATAAATACCAATGCATGCATGTATATATTTAAGAATTTTTTGCACTTATATTCTGTATATATATAAAAATACATAATCTATATTATATAAATATAAATATTTTATAAATGAATAACACATTTTCTTAAATATATACATGCATGTGTGTGTATTTATATATACAAAATAATTATATACAGCACACACAAATATATTATGTAAACACAGACTTTTATTTTGGATGCGATTAATCGCAATTAATTTTTGCACAGCCCTAAAGAAAACATAACTATTTTACAAGGTGGCAATTTTATATAACATTCATATGAAGGGCCCTATTTTAACAATCTATCTAAGCACATGGTCTGAAGAGCACGGTGGAAGTGCACTTAGAGCGTGTCCAAATCCACTTTTGCTAATTTAACGACGGGATGTTGGCGCACTCGGCGCATTGTATAATAAGGTTGGCTATATTCTCTTAAAGAGTAATGGGGGTTTTTGGGCAATAAACCAATCAAATGAGTGTAATTTCTCATTCCCTTTAAAAGCAAGTTGCGCTCGCGCCATGGTGGATTCACTATTTACATTGTGGAATTTGCAAGCAGAGAGACAACACGTCTCCAGACAGCAAACAGGTCTGCTCGTGCGCGAGTTTAAAGCGCGCATTCAACCATCTACGGGACAAGCCGGATTCCACCATATTTTTATGTACACAATAATAATCTTTTACAGTATAATCCTTTTATTTATAATATGTGACATGTTTGTGTGCCACTACGCAAACCTGTGTGTGTAATAAGCAGAGTGTACGCACATAGTGCATTTGTTAAATAACAAAAATAATACTGCACCATTGACTTTAGACAAGATTTTTGTTGGTCAATGGCACAGTCTATTTCAGTTGCCTCAAAATAGCAACACTCCAACAATGCGCCTTAACACACTTCTCTTTCAGACCAGTATGCCCATGAGCACACGAAT